>NC_139632.1:3659105-3661605 GCF_964638095.1 Poromitra crassiceps | reverse complement strand
ACAGGGAAGAAGGCAGCGTGTTGCGTTCTGTCCAACCCCGACCAGAAAGGCAAGATGAGACGCATCGACTGTCTCCGACAAGCTGACAAGGTAAATGAAACCCTGTTAGTGTTGTTACCCCCCAGAGCCCTGTGTAGATAGAAGAGTCGCGACATCTCCATTCACTCCAATGGACCAGTTTTTTTTCTTTAAAAGAAAAAATCAAATCGTACATTATCAGTTTTATTTTAGCATTCAAAAGTAGCGCGAGACCCTTTCCTGGCTGTTCATTGGCTAAATGCAGACCATAATGAGTCAAGCATTTTGGTCCTCCGCTGACGCCACCCTCTCTCTAAATTGCTCTGGTTACCCCTAGCTAGATTGTTAGTCTAAGGGCCTGTGTACACCTAGCGTCTTTTTCCGACGTTAAACGCTGGGAATGCGCTGGGGAATGCTGATCCCAGCGCACAATATACAAGGAAGCAGTCTGCAAGTAACGTTAGTTCAGCTTGATAGCTGACAGCTAGCAAGCTAACAACACAGGTAGGCTACGCTATTAAAAGCAGTAAGCACAACACTCACCAGAAATATTAAGTGTCTAGCCGATCTGCTCCCACAATTGAGCCGTTCTGTCTCTGTTGCGATAGTTTTTCCATATGATTAGTTACCAGAAAAGGAGCAGCCGACACCAGCGTCTTTCTGAAAAGTTAAAATATTTTCAGCTGGAAGCGCTGGGAGTCGGCGCACAAAAACGCCGAAAAAAGACGCTGGGCGCTCTGCACTTTCTCTACACGTCCGTGTGCGCTCGCATACGCTCTCCTCCCATTGGAAACAATTGAAAATAGACGCTGGACCTGAGGAAAAGACGCCAGGTGGACACAGGCCCTAAGAAGTTTTGTTTGAGAGTTATGTTTTCACCAGGGAGCAAAACGTGTTGGAAGTTGAGCAGATTAATATGATTGGGGGCGGGGCTACATGTTAGGGTTAAACTATGGGGCAGATATTGTCCTTTTATTAAAAATCTGATATCGGCCACTCATTGACTTCCATGTCTGATATGGTGGACATGATTCAGTGAGATTAATCACAAACAGTATTTAGTGTTGAATCAGATCAATACTACACTGGTCATCTAGAATGATACAACTGCTTTTTTAACAGATAAAGACAGCTTAATGCACTGTCTGGCACCAACGTTACTCAAAGATATCACCATCGCTACACAAACACTTGACACAAACACACAAACTGTGGTTGAATGTACCTACTGACTGTAAAGCACTTTGGATAAAAGCGCTATATAAATGCAGGCCATTTACCATTTACCATTTACAAATAAGCTCTATTATCTTGTTATAGTTAACTGTATAATATCACTGCAACAAAGTGCATTTGGGCATTTTCAGTGTACAGTAACTGGGCATGCTTGTCATCATAGTAGTCTCACATAGTTAGAGCTAGCTAGCACAGTGCCAGGCTGCCTGCACTTCAGAGTAGGTCAAAAGAGTGTGGTGTTTTTGCAATTTCAGCGTTGAGGATTCTGATGTGTTTTCACTTTATTGCAACTTGGGCATGGTGATATCTAACTGGTCTGGACACAGCTCAGGTCCGCTCGCTCAACGGAGCGTTCTGTGAACGGGGCATTTCAACCTATAAACTCACTTTGCCTAATTGGTTGTACTTTGTCACCTTTCCAAGTAAAACGTTGATATCCTATGAAACAGTCTGGTGTTTCCTGTTATACTCTCTTCTGCTGAATTGTGAGATCTTATCAATTAGCATAAAGCACACACTTCATTAAAACATGGTTCAAATGGCACAAACATTCATACAATTGTATTCATAAAATGAATGTGCGTCACAGAGACCCCAAAAGTGATATTACAGGACACTATACACACACACGCACGCACGCACGCACGCACGCACGCACGCACGCACGCACGCACGCACGCACGCACGCACACACACACACACACACACACACACACACACACACACACACAGACACACACACACACACACACAGCTTTCTCTCGTCTACTTGTCACTACACACGTGCCAGGTTGTTCTCGCACACAGTAAAGTTAAACTATGGTTACGGTAATTCTCCACTTTAAAGGGATAGGCCAACATTTTGGGAGTTTAGGCCATTTGTCATATTTGTCATATTTATCAAAACTAGAATGTACATGGTTTTATTTTCAATCTGCGTGCCCTACAAAGAGCGGTACAGCCATCGCTGCTACTTAGCTAGCGCTACAATGCTAGTGTTCAGTCGCCCAAAATACACATTGCAACAGCGCCACAAACACTCACATATACAGTACATGGGGTGACTCGTGTACTCACTACACGATGAAATAATAATCTATAGTTACGTGAAACGACATTTTCCACACGCCGAGAACTAAACAGAGTAACTGAACTAACAAGAGTATAACCGAAGTTACTTCCTCGTTAGGGTTAAGGTTAGCGCCTGCTTAGCTGGAGTTAGCTTTATACCAATCATAGTGATCAT
>NC_139632.1:3649105-3656605 GCF_964638095.1 Poromitra crassiceps | reverse complement strand
TGCACGTGTGTGCCTGCCTGTGCCTGTGTGTGTGTGTGTGCGTGCGTTAGGGCTGGGACGGATCACGGATAATCCGTGACCCGTACGGATCAGCCCCCACGGTTCGGAACGCGGTTCGGAATGTCAATTGTCCGCGGACCCCCCCCCCCCCCCCCGCCCCCCTTCGTTTAATTTAACGTTTAACGTTAGTGTATGAGAACGCCTGCAGCGCAGCCAGACACAGACAGGCATAATCATGGCAAGCACAAGTGAGCTTCCTCATCCCTTGTCGCTGCTGTAAAGTCTCTCTGAAGGCTGTGGCTAGTGGCTACTAAAGACAGCGTCACACAAACTTATTTCAACACCTCTGAAAAAGCACAGGAATGCGATCAGCGTGTTGCGGGCTGCACAATATAACGAGAGCCACAACACACACACACACACACACGCGCACACGTTTCACAAACACATTATCACCGGAGGGTGAAATGTTGCCTTAGGACACCTAACAACAAAACAACACGTGGGGCCACTGAGTAGCTTAACGTAGCATCAACGTTATATTTCCAGACTGACCTGGTCTGGTCTGTAGGTCTGTACCCGTGTCATGTGACTGGTGCAAGCAACAGCCACGAAGTTAGGCATAGCAGTGCCACCTAAAACAGGAAGTTGGGTTGTTGTGCCTTCAGAGTAAAAGCATACATTGTGTCACTTATGAGAAAAAAATATTTTTTGAGCTGTGCAGGGCAACAAATGGTTAGAGAATTATAATAGTATTAAAAAAATCTAATCGAAAATCTAATTTTGAGAGAAAAAATCTGATATATATATTTTTTTGCTGATCCGAAAAATCCGTGATCCGTGGCTCAAAATCCGTCACGCGATCCGATCCGTGGGTTTTCTGATCCGTGCCAGCCCTAGCGTGCGTGTGTGTGCGTGTGCGTGTGTGTGTACGACGTGCGCGTGCACGTGTGTGCCTGCCTGTGCCTGTGTGTGTGTGTGTGCGTGCGTGTGTGTGCGTGCGTGTGCGTGCGTGTGTGTGCGTGTGTGTGTAGGACGTGCGCGTGCACGTGTGTGCCTGCCTGTGCCTGTGTGTGTGTGTGTGCGTGCGTGTGCGTGTGTGTGCGTGTGTGTGTACGACGTGCACGTGTGTGCCTGCCTGTGCCTGTGTGTCAGTCTCTGTCTCAGCAGTGTGAGTATTGATGTGGGCTCCCTGCAGGTTATATTTAGCTTTGCTGCTTTAGTTTTGCAGAGCAGGGAAACAGTGAGGGAAGACCTAGATCTGATTCTCTAACCAGGCTAACAGCAAGGAGCTTTTTCCATCAGGGAAATACTAAAGGGAAGCTAAGGCATCATGGCTCACACACTATTATGGTCTCTGGTAAGAGGCTTCAGCTAACCATTATGATATCAACACATACTGTACAAGCAATGAAAAGTAATCAATGACTGAAACTGAAAGTAATCAGTTCCATATTTAATAATACCACAATAACTTCCAGGTAGTTAAAATAGTGAGAGATCAACACGTCACCCAGTTATTAGTTATAGAGGTGCAGCAGGATCCAACACGGTGTTCAGATCGCTTTCAGTTGAAAGAAGTGGATTTACTTCATTTACATGCCGACTGTCTAATAACCACATGATAATTAGCATATTCAGCCTATTCAAAAGAAATACAACTAATTATCTATCAGGCGCAAATTAAACGCAGTTTCTATTTACACTTTGAATTGATTGCATTGGAAATGAATAGTCCCAGGGCCCTATTTTGAAACAATGACTTTGAAGAAAATGTCAGTATATCCTTTTTTTAAAGCTCTCATCTCGACTGCACGTTGCTGCGTTACAGCTGCCTCCACAACCACAATATTAGAAACACAGTCTTGACTCTGTGGTGCGTGCCAGAGTGGGAGGAGCTCCGTCTCTCAACTCATCCTGCTATAAGAACCTTTATGTCCCCCAAGCTGCCTGTTGTGATCATGTTTGTCCTGTTTGTCCTCCATTCGTCCTCCGTCCACTGTTGAAGGGACCTCACTGTGGGTCTCTTGCCACATCCAATCACGGCTGTTGTCGTCTCGCACTGGCTTTTCCCTCCATGTTGCTGCTGCTGCCTCTCTCTCTCTCTCTCTGTTGCTGAGCTCGAGTTCTACAGCTCTGAAAAACCACAATATAAAAACCAGATGTGAACACTGCGTTCTCTTCCAGTTGTTTTTGGACTGAAGTCCTAGTCGCATTAAATATGTTTATACAAAAGTTTTCAACCGACCAATGAGAGAGAAGCCCTCTCTCACAGCACCAACAGCAGCAGCAGCAGCAGCTCTGACTGGACCCTTTAACAACACCAAAGTCTCCGCTAGAACAATGCGTCATGGACAAAAGAAAAGCTGCTCATTAGAAAAAGGCATTCTCTCTCTACATGCAGTATCTGTTTAAGAACCAAAAGGAACTTTGACTGAGTTTCCCCTCTCAGTATTTTAAAGCCCCATTCAGTAAGTTTTCCAAGTTTTGCTATTGGAGAAACTGCGCCCTCTGGGTGCAATAGTATCGATAACGATATCGCCGTTCAAAGTCAACAAAACACAGCGCCAGAAAGCTCTATGTACATGTTGTGACATCGGGTAATCACCACGTGATGAAATAATAATCCATAGTTCTGTGAAACATCATTTTCGTAGCAAATCCGAATCGAGTTACTTCCTTGTTTTCATGAAGACAGCGCTTCCGCTGTACAGCGCATGCGCGCATCCTTTTCTTTTCTTTTTTTTATTGACACGGGACGTGGCAGACAACTTGCTTAGTCCCAGGGCTGGCCAATGGAGGGCGGTGTGGGATAAATAAAGTCGAGAGTCTCCCTATTACAAGTCAATCTACCATGTCCTAAGACTAAAAAGCTCTTATATTACAGTAAAAAATGTCAAAAATCTTACTGATTGGGGCTTTAAGACAAATTAGGCCAGACGTGCATTGGCACATCACTGCAGTCACGTAAAAAGCCTCTTTTGAGATGTTTACCATATTAACATGGCCATTTATCGGTCTATTCATGTTCATATCATTATTGGAGTTCATGTATGTATTTAGCTTGAATTGACCTAAAAACAAGAACTAGAGAGCAGTTGGTAGATAGAGTGCATACCTCCGCCAACATTTCTACAAAGTTTTGTGGTGTTACGTGAATCCGTGTGGTAGTTAGTAGGGGTGGGAATCACCAGATGCCCACGATACGATACTGAAACGATACTTGAGTCACGATACGATAGTATTGCGATACTGCGATATTTTCGATATTGCGATATTTCGATATATTGCGATTTCTTACTTTTTCAACTGCAAATGATGTCCCCAAAGGAAAACTTTGTCAACATCTGGTTTATATAAGAACAATTTTTCAGTCTGTACATCTGACTTCAACCATTTTATTGCAGCAACATTGTCAAGTAGACAGACCAACAACTTTCATAAAGTCATGTCATAGTTGCATGCACCTGACAAACTGAACTGTTTGTTACAGTCTACTTACAGTCCACCTTAACTGGATGTGTGTGTGGACTACTGTACTTATGTAGTTTTTGCAACTTCACTTCACTTACACAAAACATTTTGTGCAGCCCATTCAGTAACTGGGGAATTTGTAAATGACTTATGACAAAACTGTTACTGTTAAAACAAAATGAAAATATGCTACCGTTTGTTTACTGCTGGCCTTGGAACTAAAGTTTATAGTAGCCCGGTGGCCTGGCATGGCCTGCAAAAAAAAAAAAAAAAATGTTTTGCAATATCGATACTTGGCGTCCAAATATCGATACAATATCGTCAGGCAAAATATCGCGATACTGTGGTGTACCGATTTTCCCCCCCACCCCTAGTAGTTAGGCACCTTTCTGTGATTGGCCACGCCCACCACGCCACCTCTTGGCCAGTGAGCATGGAGAGTTAATCACTTCCTCCTTGACCCATGGCCAACTTTTCTACAAAGTTTTGTGGTGTTACGTGAATCCGTGTGGTAGTTAGGCACCTTTCTGTGATTGGCCATGCCCACCACGCCACCTTTTGGCCAGTGAGCATTAGGGCTGGGTCTTGGCAAGGGCCTCACGATACGATACGTATCACGATACATGGGTCACGATACCATTGTATCACGATACATTGCGATACAATACATATTGAGATATATTGCAATACTCTCACTTATGTAGAGTCTACATAATTGACTGAAAATTTAAAAATAGAGCTGAAAATACAACACGCTGTGCACCACCCAGGTAGTGTAATAATATGTACATCACTTTATATTGATAACATAATGCAAAAATTGAGTCAAAACTACTGAATGTTGAGTGTCTTATTGAACGCACTGAAATAAAAAGTATTCTTATTGTGTCACTGAACAGACGGCTGTGCAAAAAATTGATATGGCGATATATCATGATATTTTTCCTGAAATATCAATACAAAATTAACGTTGGCACCCCGTGGCACAATTCAAACGGGATCAAAAAAGTAACGTTATTTCTCTGTCCACCGCCATTCATATATTTTTCAGCGCTGGTACAGGGAGAAAGCGGGAAGTGACGTTTCACTTTGGCTCTCTATTTAAAGGGACAATACGTAAGGTTTTGTAAGTTTTTCTCATTTAGATCATGCCCTATCGCTAAACATGGGACATCCAGATAACTGTGGCACACAGCTACAACTCTCTTTATTCATGTTACTATTTATAAAGTCAGTTATATTACAACAAATCATTCTTGTGATTTTTACCGCCTGTTGACAGACAGCAAAGTATGTAAAAGACGACTTGACTAACAAGTCAGCTGGCAAACACATGTTCAGTTTAGGTTCACAGACAATCTGAAATCTGTGCTGTCACACTGGTGTGTTCTGGGTTTTCTTTGCCTCACCACACTTGTTTGTATCTATATGCTAGACTTATTGAATTTATCTTCCTTTGTCTCTCTCTGTGTCTCTGTCTCTCTCTCTCTCTCTCGCTGGCTCTCTCTCTCTCTCTCCAGAGGCAGAGCAGACCAGCAGTCCCAGTCGTACAGGGGTGGGATCTGATCAGGAGGACAGTCGAACCGCCACCATGGGTAAGATAAAGGATAAAACAAACACGCACGCGCACACACACACGCACACGCACATGCACACACACACACACACACACACCCACACACACACACACACACACACCAGGGTTTGCCTTAGCTCGTATTTACCACTAAGGGTGGGTATTTCCCAAATTGATTCGATTCCCATTCATAAGGTCCCGATTCACTTTGATTTCCGATTAGATTTGAGCGCCCCCTCCAGCTGCCAAACTCTCCATCCATGTAGGACCACTTAAGCAGCAGAACCTCAGCAGGGTATCACTGGTGAGGAGGTGCGACAGCTGTAGGATGTTTCAGTCCTGTTTGTTGTCTCATTCCTTTGTCCAAAACGACAAACTGTTCTGGTTCATGTTCTCGCCCTCTGGCTATTTAAAGGGAGGCAGCAGCAGATTGCTAAAATTGTAACCGACAAGAATCAAAGAGCTCCTTTCATTACGTGCCTACATTCAACAATCATGCACGGAGAAATCATTGGAGAAGAGACAACAATACACATTTCTCCACCAATAGTAAAGTATAATATTGCTGTTGCATATTGTGTTATGTGCAGTGTTGGGACTAACGCGTTATTAAGTAACGCGTTACAGTAACTAAGTTACTTTTTGCGGTAACGAGTACTGTAACGAATTACTTCATCAGTAACGTAACGTACTTACAATTATTGCGGTTTAAACAGGCTCGTTACTCGTTACTCCACGATTCTGTGCGGGACCTACAGCAGCGAGGGTAGAGAGGAAAATGCGAGTCTGACGGCGGTCTGATGAGGAAGTAGGCTAATCGTGCGGCACTTCTATACTTTCTAATGTTACTGGACCAAATTCTGATAGTGAAACGGGTCATTTTGCGCGAGCTGTGTTGTGTACGGTAACGGTGTTCACTTCACACCGCTCGGCGAGTCAGCAGCATGGAGCCCTCTCCTCCTCGCTTCTCTCAGGCTGTCTGTCACCAGTGTCCTGCTGCACCCAGGCAAGCACAGCACTCGTCTCTCGCTTACAGATTCCCCTCGCGTTGGAGGGTGTTCACGGTGTGTTTCACGTTGTTTGGTCATGAAATGGGGAAAAAATGCCTGCAAGTCAGCTGCCTTTTGGAGATGAACTGCTATTAAAGGCAGCCGCGACGAGCGGCTGCTTTGGGGCTCTGCTCTGTCCCTATCTGCAGGCAGTGCTGGGCTCTGCTGCTCACTGTCACTCCGCTTTTACAAACGGTAACCACAGTGTTTATGTTGTTCAGCCAGGATATTATAGACTACTGATACAGTTGTTAATTATACAGTGCCAAAAGTGTACTGGCTACTTTTTGAAGGCAATAATAAATATGCCTCAATGTTGTCTTGTCCCACACTGTGCTACAGCAACCCCAAAATAATGTGTGTGCATTAATAAGAGAATTGAGAGTTAAAAAAAAAAGTAACTCAAAAGTTACTTTCCTAGTAACTAAGTTACCTGGACAGTAACGAGTAACTTAAAGTAACTGAGTTACTTTTCAGAGCAGTAACTAGTAACTGTAACTAAGTTACTAATTAAAAGTAACTTGCCCAACACTGGTTATGTGTGAGTGTTATACAACACACTCGCCCACTGGTCTCTAGCTGTCCTACTGTAGGTAGGTGCTGGGTAACATGGCAGTAACTGTGTATAAATATTTTTAAATCCCACTGAGATCCATGTACTTTTACAGTGTTGTCTTGCTCAGGGTTGGCGGGTTACTTTAAAAATGTAATCCGATACAATTACTACCGTAGTTACAAATGTTGTTAAAAATGGTAATCAGTAATGTACAGTAATCCAAGTATCACAAAATTAAAGTAATGTAATGGATTACTTTCCGTTACTTTTGGATTACTTTTGAACAAATTTCCTGCATTTGACTACTGGAGTCCGGGGGCATGCTCCTCAGGAGGAGATTTAGTCTATCTAGTGTTATATACATTATACTGTACAATAATAATAATATTTCCATCCATTACAGTGCACTGATTATTCATGATTTCTAATACTTAACCCCCCCCCCCCCATAAAATGAAATTTGCTGATTTAACCGTGCAATAGCATCAGAAAGGCTAAATAACAACATAAGGCCCACACACACCTGCCAACATTAGGCTGTGAAAAAGAGGCCCCCCTTGAAAATGTTTTTTCTCTCGCCAAAATGACTCTGGAGTGTTATTTAGCCACCTTGTGGACGGACAAGCTAGCATGACATGGTTGGTATCAAACTATGCCTTAGGTCTTATAGTTTCATATGATACCAGACACTTCACTCTAGCTTTAAAACTGAGCCCGCTGCAGACTCTGAAATGTCATTTTCAAAATTGCGATATTTTCCGAATATCGCGATATTTCCGAAAATTGGCCCAATCCGGCTACTCCTCAGGGTTAATGTGTACGTGAAAAAGGTTGTATAAAAAAAA
>NC_139632.1:3456605-3644105 GCF_964638095.1 Poromitra crassiceps | reverse complement strand
ACACACACACACACACACACACACACCAGTGTTAATTTTGACAGGGATTTTCATTTCGGCTTTGGTCTCAGTCATTCACAGATCACTAGCAAACATAGTAACATCCTAGCAACACAACTTACAATCAGTGAGCAGTGAGCAGCCACCCTGCTGGGAAGAAAACAGTGTGTGGGAGGCCAACAAAGCTGGTCAACTTGCCCAAAACAGCTTTTGGTCACTTGTTTTGCTGCTCATGCTGGTGAGTGAGCAGCCTATGTTGGAGGCTTTTGCTGCTGCTTGTTTAAACTGGCATTTGTGCTGGTCACATGATGTGGTATGCCAGCATGGGAATTATGCAAATGATCCAGGAACATTCCTAGAAACACCACAGCGCCCCCTAGAGCCCAGCAGCAACCCACCTCTGGTTAAGAACCAAGCAAGAGAACAGCTGCCTACCTGTTGTCGGTGTGCAAAAAAGCTCCAGTGTTTCTCTGGGGGAAAGGTCCTGTCCTTACCAGACAGGTGGAGCAGGCAGCTATGCAAAGTTATGGTTTCTACTAATAGATTTGGGGGCACCTGGTTCTTACTAGCCTGGTAAACCAGTCGGTCACGTGAACTCACATTTCATTTTGTTCTTCCTTCCCGTCTGGCCTGAAGCCTTCACCCAGTCTCTGCAGTGGGCGGATGTTGGGCGGGTGTACTTGGCAGACAGCTCCTCCAGCCAATCAGCGTTGGATCCAGTCAAACCCAAATCCACTCGGGAGAATGACAAAAGCCATTTTCCACCGATTGTTGCAAACTCCTGTACTTGTTTTTTTTGTCACATTTTTATTTTAATTTCAAGGGTCAATAACTTGTCAATGTCACATCATCATCACCATGGTAATATCAGTCAAAGAACATTTATCAATATGATTTCCAGTGACAAAATTAACACTGACACTGACACACACACACACACACACACACACACACACACACACACACACGGTTTGATTAGATGTGGACTGATGCATTCCTACCACCAGAAGTAGATGACTCTTCAACACACAAAATACACCACTTTAAAACGGTCAAATGTAAATCTTTCTTTCTTTCTTTCTTTCTTTCTTTCTTTCTTTCTTTCTTTCTTTCTTTCTTTCTTTCTTTCTTTCTTTCTTTCTTTCTTTCTGTGTCCAGGTCTGTCTCGGAGTCCCCACCCCTCTTCATCTCTTCATTTCCCTTCCTCTTCCTACTTCCCCCATGGAGCGATCCGCTATCCTCCCCACCTCGCCCAGGACCCCCTTAAAGACCTGGTCTCATTGGCCTGTGACCCCGCCAATCAAGCACCCAGCTCAGTGAGTACAACCAATCAAAAGGTTAGCTTAGAAAAAAATAACAGTCATAGTAGGTGCCGAGCTCCCCTAGCTAATGCCTTTTTCTATCAGAAATGTTCTGTCCTTAACCGGAATTGAGACATTCTGATTTGATTCTACACAAATATACAGGAACATTTTTAATTTTAAAGACATTGAATGTTAACACAAATTATTGGGCTATCAGCAGCTTCAATCCAAAACCCATATCAGTTCAGTTGAACACTAATGTCTAACTTTACTGTTATATTATGAACTGCAGTGCGTTTGCATTCAACTGTATGAAATGTACTAATTTTGTCTTTGTGTGTCCAGTTGAATGGCAGCAGCCAGGTTAAAGTGCCCAGTCATTACATCTCCTCTCAGATGTTGGCGCCCCCCGGCCCACCGCCCTCCCTGGCCCCACCCTCATCTTCCCTGCCCAGGCTGACAATGCCTGTAGACTCCAAGGCCAGCACCACCTCCTCTGACGGGGGGGCCAACTCCCCCACATCACCCAGTAGGTGCAATGGTCAAAACACTAACAACCCGTTTGCAATGACAGTGTCGGCGGTTGAACATGATGCTCATATCCAAACTGCCTTACAGTGAATGTTAGAGAATAGAATCGACGTTTAGAATCTCAAATCTGTTCAGAGTGCAGGTGCAGGTGCAGAACAAGCTCAAGGAGACGCACAAAAGCAAGATCATACAATTAAATAATACAATACAATACAATTAAAGCAATACAATACAAAACAATACAATTAAAGCAATATTACACATTGTTTGAACATGGCACATTTTGATACGCATGTTTTATTTGGCACTTCTTGGCACCATGAGAAACGAGCATAAACTACGCACCAAGATCGGATACAGCGTTCAAGATTTTTACTTCCCATTCATTTTAATACGTTTTTGTAATATCTTTCTGAACATATTCAACGACAGATATTTTTCAGGTGGTCAGGTGGTCACGTGACGCAATGCGAGAGATGGCCGCCGAATAGTGAGCTGCGCATCGCTAATGTGTTACCGTTACCCTTTTAAAAGATATAGAACCAGGGAAATTAGTAGCCCAGTTTGGTTGAT
This sequence comes from Poromitra crassiceps, assembly GCF_964638095.1. Lineage (NCBI taxonomy): Eukaryota > Metazoa > Chordata > Actinopteri > Beryciformes > Melamphaidae > Poromitra > Poromitra crassiceps. The sequence goes on along the minus strand of NC_139632.1, from coordinate 3,641,697 downwards.
AAACAGTACGGCTGTGGAAATAATTATGTCATTGTCCTGTGGAGATAGAAAGACATCTACGCCTGCACGGGCCTGGCACTATGTAAGAGCAATATGGGGGATTTCCAGCAATATGCAGGGACTGTCTGGCACCACCGTGTCACTGGAGACTAAATTCTCCACTTTAATCACAAGAAGAGATGAGGGCGAGAAGCGAGTGGAGTATCTTGAAGTAGTCGGGAAAGACCGCCAGCTAGCAAGACAGACGACATCTGCTCTGGGAACATTTTCAACACAAGGAGAGTTGATTGAGAAGCAAGTCAAGCAACAGTGTTTGTTGTATTGGAATTCCCGAGGGCAAAGAAGGAGGAGATGCGGTAACGTTTTTGGAGGAGCTGATTCCAGATTTGCAAAACAGGGGCGCTTCTGGTGTTAATGGCCAGGTGGTCTCAGCCTCCCCTCCCTTCCGTGAGAGGAGTCTGGCAGCGCTGGTCCCCATTGTGGAATAGCGGAAAGAAAAGCTTTGTTTGGTTTAACCAATCACACTCATCTTGAGCGGCGCTTAGCGGGGGAGCCAAGCAAGCCTTCTTTATTGCACAATCCAAATCTTCGTCAAAACTTGCCATTTTCAGCATGTAGCAACCATGGATGTATTAAAAGAACTGGATAGGGGACGAGCCACGCCCACCCATGCATTCGGACGGAGGCTGCTCACTGGTGCATGAAGTCATCATGGGGGGGCGGTTTTCTTCCTGGTTTTACTTCCTGATCATGCGGCCTCAGGTGAAGTGCGCATGTGTGCCATGACGTATTCCATGACGTCTCCCACCCCTCCCGCCCATGGATGTATTAAAAGAAGAAAATACACCCGTATACGGCTCTTAGTGGCTTCTGAAGAAAAAATGACCCCATAAAAAATTATTTGATCATTAAAAGAGTCGTTTTATACTTTGAGTGACACCCGGAAAAAAGTCCCCTGCGTTTAACAGCTGCCGGGGTCCCCATGCAAGTGGATGGGAATTGTCCTTTCTGGGCTGCATGGCGTCACGTGACTTGCAATACAGAGCTTCGCCACCATGTTCAAATGGCTTCACAGTCCAGCGCTATTCCTGGGGGCTTGGTAGCAACGAGCTAGCGTGTAGGTTTCTGCCGTTAGCTTGCTAGCTAGTTAGCGTTGTTGTTTTCACTTTGGCGGCCGGGGACATTTACAGCGACACACAGCGAGGAGGGAGCGGAGGCCACTCTGATTGACATGGTCAGAGCCAATGACAGAGCTTGTAAGCGGGGAGCGGAAATCCGGCAGCGACTGAAATGGTCGCCTCCAATGGGAGAGCAGCTGTAGAGCAGGGGAGGGGCTTATGCCAGCAGCCTGTTTCCATGCAGCCAGACTCCTCTCACGGAAGGGAGGTGAGACTAAGGGCCAGGCTCCTGCTGGACGCCTCCGTGACGTCACGCTGCGTTGCTTCCATTTCCAGTGTGGCGGCACCTTAAATGACCGCCTGTCTGACCTGAATTTGCCTCGGCTGTGCCGTGGGAAAGATCTGACGTGGTGCAGCTACTGGAATTAGAGAGACAAGATTGATTTGATGCTGTTAACTCATCCTTCCATATTTCTCCTTTAACCCCCACTTCCCAGCATACTCGTCCCCCAGCACCCCCCCTGCCAACCGCTCCTCCTTTGTTGGTGTCGCCCCCCGAGACCCCGGTGGACTCTACCAAGCCCAGGTTAGTAAGGGTTCCCTGGACTTTCCCAAGGCGGGGTTAGGGGGGGATTCAGTAGATTCTACCAAATCCAGGTTTGTTGGCGTTCAGTAGACTCTACCAAGCCCATGTTGGTGGGGGTTCTGTGCACTCCAGGGTGGGAATATCGTCATCAGAATCAGAATAACTTTATTGATCCCTGAGGGGAAATTGAGTCATGCTACAGTTGCTCACACTCAAGGTCCTTACACATCAAGAGCGATGCGAATATACGGCACGAAATTGCGATGCGAGTTTTGACCCACCTGTCAATCACAGCCACAGATGTGTACACGTCGGAAGCGAATTTCTGAAAAATCGACCGTGATTCGAGAAAATAAACACCGCAATAACGCTCAGCGAAACTTCGCCGTTAGTATGCACGGTTGCATTGACTGATATACTGTAGGTTGGGAAAATATTATTGACGTGCAAATTAATCGCACGAAAAAAAACCTCCCGATGTGTAAGGACCTTTACTTAAGGCATGAAAAAATATAAACATCACACATTATAAGAGGCATAGGAATGTACCATAAACAATAAAATAGCTCTTATGACATCACAACATCACATCTTATGACATCACTGATGACATCATCAGTGAATTATGACATCACTGATGACATCATCAGTGGGACAGAAATTGAAACAAAAAACAGAGATTGCCCACATTGCCCCTTTTATATAGATAGATAGATAGATGTGTTAAAATGTGCCAATTACACATCCTTTGCATAGGCTACATTATAGGAGAACGTCACCGAAAAACAATTATTGTTATTGAGAGTTGATTAGAGTTAAAGTTGATGCCAGTGATGACATTCATGCACAAATTAAATGACATCACTGGAATCAACTCTCACTAACTGTCAAACTAAATGAATGCCTGTAAAACTGTTTACCTTTTTCAGATATGTGTGAGGGCATGTCTCCTTTAAGTTCTCCTTTAAACTGAGCCCACTGATGCTTTTAAAGCAACTGACAGTAGCAGGCTGGTAGCAGGCTGGTAGCAGGCTGGTAGCAGGCTGGTAGCAGGCTGGTAGCAGGCTGGTAGCAGGCTGGTAGCAGGCTGGTAGCAGCCTGGTAGCAGCCTGGTAGCAGGCTGGTAGCAGGCTGGTAGCAGGCTGGTAGCAGGGCACAGCTGCCAAGGTGGCCCTAGGGATCTCAGGGCATCACGGCCAGTGGGAGGGGCAACGGCAGCCTTGGCCTCTGGGAAATTCCCACCCTGGGGCACTCTACCAAGTACAGGTTAGTGGTGCTTTAGTGGACTTTACCAAGCCCAGGTTAGTGGGGGTTCAGTAGACTAAAACTCACTCAAGTGTGAGCACAACTCAATCCAAAACTCTCTCCAGTACTCTCAATGTCCTTTTCGTTCAATAGACTCCACTAAGCCCAGTTTTAGTGGGGGTTCTTTCTTCTTTGGACCCTTCCATGCCCAGGCTAGTGGAGGTTAAATAGACTCTCCCAAGCTCAGGTTAATAGAAGTGTAGTGAACTCTACCAAGCTCATGTTAATGGAGGTTCAGTGGACTCTACCATATCCAGGTTTGTGGGGGTTCTCTCTCTGTACCCTATATGCATTTAAGTGAAATCCCCATTCTAAAACCCCATAGTCTTTTCCACTGAAGAACCAAATGGCGGCGATTTGTGGATAAAGCCTACAAAAATATGTCATCCCTGTGGTACTCTATTACATAGTTACATCACAGCCTGATGACTAAATATGGAACATTTTCAATAATAAAAGCAAAACTGTGGCTGTATTTGTATTTGTATTTGTATTTGTATTTGTATTTGTATTTGTATTTGGTATATATACGGTATATAGAGATACATACATAGATAGATAGATAGATAGAGATATAGATAGATAGATAGATAGATAGATAGATAGATAGATAGATAGATAGAATGGCAGGGAGGGATCCGAGGGAGAGTGGCAGGTATAGATACGGTGGCAGGTAGGGAGGGAGGGAGTTAAGTAGGTAAAGAGAGTAGGTAGGTAGGTACTCTAGGTATGTAGCTACTAGGTAGGTAGGTACTGTAGGTGAGTACTAGGTAGGTACTGTAGGTAGGTAGTTAGACATGTGTAGATTGACAATAGAGAGGCCTTGTATTCTAAACTGCAGTGGGGATTCCGGCTGGTGCTGCATTGCAGTGCTTCTGCTCCATAAAACAGCCCTGGCAAATACTGCTGAGCCAGGAGCCTCTCTCTCTCTCTCTCTCTCTCTCTCTCTCTCTCTCTCTCTCTCTCTGTCTCTCTCTGTCTCTCTCTCTCTCTCTCTCTCTCACTCTCTCTCTCTCTCTCTCTCTCTCTCTCTCTCTGTCTCTCTCTCTCTCTGTCTCTCTCTCTCTCTCTCTCTCTCTCTCTCTCTCTCTCTCACTGTAATAGATGTTGGAACTAAATGCAAGGTGAGATAAGTTCTTAGTGGTTTGCAGTGACAGCTATTCCAGATTACAGACTCTGTTAAGGTTAGTTCCACGTCACTGACTGATGGGACTGGTTGAAAACAAGTTTGCTAGGTTAATTCCAAATATATATATATATTTTTTTTATTAGTATTTCTGACCACAGACCGATTTCAAATATAATTTTAACATTTTAATCAGTAGCATAATCCAGTGGACTATGCAAAATGTGTGGGACAAGTGAATGCAATTTGATTACCTTCAGTTAGTTTGGATTACTCTATGAATATTAGAAGTATTATTACCGTTATTTTAACGTGTAAAATAATCTCACAATACTAATGTCTGTTTCACTTAAAAACATGATTGACTGGACAGTTCTACCATATACAGTATATATATAAATATATCGATATATTTTCCGACAGTGGATGGAACTGAACTTTTCAGGGGATATCAAGTTCATGTCTTTAAGACAAATTGTATGTCAGAAAAACTGACAGCTGACTCAGTTTTAAATATGTTTTGACTTATGTTTCTCTGTGTTCCAGTCGTGGTACCTGGGAAACTGAGTGACCTATGGAGGAGAGGTCATTACCAGGGCAACACGGTGTCCTGGAGGGGAGGCAACAATGTTGTCCAGACGATGCAAGAGGACAAATATACGCAACTATGTAGGAGCATTATAAGTGGTTATACACATATATAAATACACATGGGAATATATTTATATATCTGTATGTACCGAGAAGAGGTGTCAGAGACAAACTTTGGATGGAGAAAGATACAGAGAGGGATGCTGCACTCACTCACACCATTTTTGCAGCCCCAAAATTAACTAAACCGAATGCCAAGAGGCACTCAAAATGGATATGATGTTCAGATGAAAGCAAAGGATTGAAGCAGATGTCTGGATGGTCCAGATGAACTGTTGGCCAGAACCAGGCCTTACCAGATCCTAAGAAGCCTCTACCCTAACTCTGTCCCCAGGATGAGGCTTGTTCCCTGGAATGGACGTCAGCCTTTACCCCCCCTCCTCCTCTTCCCAGACCTCCCCAGAATGACAGTCCTCTATCCACGGCCTCCTCGCTGGGAAGGACATTAGCCCCGGACCCCCCCCACCCCCCCCCCCCCCCCCCCCCCCCGCCCAGAATGCCCCTCTCCGCTGCAGGTGCTGCTTCTTATATATGCAAATAAGCCTCCCTTATTTTCTGAACCAACCAGAAACAGAGAGAGAGATGTTGTTAATATAATAACTGTATAATGTTTCTTTGCACTTTTCCATTATGTTTTTGATGCTCTTGGGGAAATCAGACGGCGCAGTATTTTCCTCTCTTCCCACCAAAAGACAGAAGAGCCTTTTCTCTTTCCTTTGATTGACAATCATCATCAGCCTGACCCCTGACCCCTGACCCCGCCATGTTGCTTTGAGAGGCTCATGTTTTTAACAATGTTTGATTGTGCTTTTTTATCAGAAAACAACGAAGAAGAGTGGAACCCAGGAACTATATTCATGCCTACCACACACACACACACACCATGCTACAGTCATACAGCAGGATAGGGTGAGGCATGCTGTACTATCAGACACTGCACAGATACTTTATACAAGAAGTGATGAGGGGAAACTATAATTACAAGCTACATCAGTGAAGAATTTCTAGGAGAAATCTCTACAAATCCCAGCTGTGATTTTTTTTGTAACAGATGGAACTAGTTAAGAAGACCACAAACTTCCAGTAGCCCATCCAGACAGAGGAACGTGTGAACAACAGACAGGTAGTTTGCTAGCAGTCGTGACACCGTTAATTAAATTAATTATGTCATGATGATGACATAACGATAACGATGTCCAATGTCATGACAGTATTAATTGAAACCGTATTGCACAGGGCAGCACCCCAAAATGGGCCGCTTCCAAAATGCCAGGCGCATACGTTTGGAGGAGATGTGCACATGCCCCGATCAAACCATTGAAAAATAATTGGGGGTTTTTTGTCGTTGAAAAAACACCCTATGTGATCACCTGTATCTGGTCCTGATTGAGAAGCGTAATGCTACTGCTGTACGTCAGGTGTAGAAGAAGCATATTGTCAACCTAGTGGTTGACTGCTTCTCAGCCAGAACTTCTAGCGTTGTTGTTGTTTGAAACTGTAGCATGGTGTGCTATGTCAGAACGTGAATATGGTTCCTGTGTTCCCACACTCATCCCTGCTCTTATCTGAGGAGACTTTGTGTAGATTTTGTCTGTGTCTCAAAGGACACACAGTGTTGGTTGTTTCAGGAGGGGGTTTGTACTTGTATATGTAGGTAGAAGACTATTGGATATAGCAGGCATTGCACTATGATTGATTTAAATTTCCTTTTTTTGAGCGACTTTTTTGCTGTAACAGTAGTGTGTTGCCAGGCAGGTGGGCCGTAGTGTGTTTCTGTTGAGGTTGTCAATGGTTTTTTGACGGCTACATGAATGTTGATTTGAACTGAGCACAAAAATCCGGGGTTTCCTAATCCAGTTCTAGAATGAGTGGTGCTCTAGAAGCAGTCATGTCAAGGCCCAGCCTTGACATGACGTTTGCATTGTGAAAGCGCTTTACTGATCCCTCTGGATTTATCATCATTTCCGAGGCATTTCATTGCAAATCTTACATACTGCATTTGAACATGGAATAGACACCTGCAGCCTGTTTCACCAGCTGAACGTAAGTTCTGTCTTAAGTTAGGGTGTAAAGTCCACACTAACTGCTACGTTCAAACTAGTTAGTTTGACACTAAAGTTGTGTCTTTGTTTGGTTGCACCACAGAGACGTAAGGTACATCTTAACTAGTAGACCCTAAAGTCCATACTAACCAAAATAGTGTCGCAGACAATGACGTGTACAGTATCTGTGACCAATCAGTGAAAAGCACGGTGGAAACGGTGTTCATTTACGGTTGTTTAAGTAAGTGGAGTGAAAACAGGACATGTTGCCCACCGCAAATTAGTGCTTTCATATTTCATCAACACTAATCAAATGAGAACGTTATTGAGTAACGTTCGTTTAGGTTCATATTACTGTTAACGTTTATCTGTGAGCTCTTCATCAGTATTGTAGGATATACCACCATCCTGCCTCACTAAATTGTTGCGGTTATTTTAATTTGTATGCAGTGCTGCACTTGTGGGAAACAAAAGCGTGAGTCATAAATATCAAAGGGTGTAATTTATCACGGAGAGCGCGTTGCGGACGCAAAACAACGATGCGCCACGGTGCCAAGTTGCAATCCGTGCCAACTGCTATTTTACGGAGGACTTTACACCTAGTAAGACGTAGGTGTAAATTTTAAGTTCTAACTTATGCGTACGTTGTAACTATTTCACTTGGTGCAACCCAAATATTTTTAGTAGTGCGTAAACTCGGACTTAGTGAGACTTTACGTTCAAACTAGCTTACGTTTCAACTTACGCACAGCTGGTGCAACCCACTGCTGACATTTAACAGAGTTGGCATGAAATACAGAATACAAAGCAAACATCGATGCCGTATGTGCAGCAGCGACAGTGGACAACACGTCAAAGTCATAGATGTTCACAGATTCATCGTAGATCGAGACATGGATCGCCGCATCATCCTAGATCTAGACATGAGCAAGCGATCGCTACATGGATCGCCGCATCATCCTAGATCAAGACATGAGCAAGCGATAGCTACATGGATCACAGCATCATCCTAGATCTAGACATGAGCAAGCGATAGCTACATGGATCGAAGCATCATCGTAGATCGAGACATGAGCAAGCGATCGCTACATGGATCGCAGCATCATCCTAGATCGAGACATGAGCAAGCGATAGCTACATGGATCGCAGCATCATCGTAGATCTAGACATGAGCAAGCGATCGCTACATGGATCGCAGCATCATCCTAGATCTAGACATGAGCAAGCGATCGCTACATGGATCGCAGCATCATCCTAGATCGAGACATGAGCAAGCGATAGCTACATGGATCGCAGCATCATCCTAGATCTAGACATGAGCAAGCGATAGCTACATGGATCACGGCATGTGTACGTGTAGTTGTCCGAGATCTGAACGGACCCTGAAGGATGTCCTTTGGCAGACAGCAAATCAGATTCAATCAATTCAGATCAATTGTAAAACACATCACCGTGCAGATTTGCATGTATCAACAATGAAATTGTGATGTGCAAAAAGTAACGGAGCTTTTTGCATTCTGGCATTTTTTTTTATATATATATATTTGGAAAACCGTTCAGTTTGGAGGTTTGTGTTCTGGATAAACTAAGTTATGCTGTACACTCCAGAACACATAAAAGACAGTACTTTGGTGTAAAATACTGAAAACGAATGTTATTTATAGGGACTAGTGTTTGATACCTGATGCCATGTGTTCCTCTCTAAGGCTTTGTAACTGTAAAAGCAGTATATTATAGTCGGTTGCATTTAAACGATTAGTGTTTCCTGTGTTAGTGAGCGAGGTTTTCTTTTCTAACGGGTTAGGGTTCAAGTTAGCAGTGGCCAATTCCTACCAGGGGTTCGACTTTTGTACTGAAGACGCTGATATGAGCTGTGTTTGGTTAGGGGGGCGTGGGTTATAAGGTTTGGTTAAAGTTAGCTGAAAGCTGATGTATACTGCATGGTGCTGCTCCGGTCGCTGTGCTGACCTAAACGAATGCATGGCTCAACCTGACGATACCTCTCCCTCACCCTCTCCTGCTCTTCCTCCTCCTCCTCCCCCTCCTCCTCCTCCTCCTCTTCCTCCCTCTGTACTACCATACGGAAGGGTTGTCCCTACTAAATCTACTTCTTTGGATTTTAATAATAGCCCTGTTGTTAAACTTCTATTTTGCACGATATTTCATAAAACACATTATGTGCCTTGCCTTTAGTTAAAGAAAAATAATACTCCTTTTTTTTTTTTTTCGTGGTACAACTGGTAGCACTTCAAAAACACAAAAAAAACAATGCTGCATGTGTGACTGCCTGCCGTTGCCCAGTGTAGGTGGTAGAGACAGTTTTAGGTTAAGAGGTGGCAGTCTGTTAACAGAGATAGTAGACATGTCCCTCAGTAGAGACACTAGCCTGTCGGCTTTCATCCGTTTCCACACATCTGTCCCCGAGCTGGGACAACACTCATCCTGTCCTGTTATTTCAACAAAATACACAGCCATTTTCCCAGTGTTAAAAAGTAGATTTTCAGCGATAATAATTATATGGAGTTGCCATAAGTGTTGGAATGGAGAATTGTTTGTCCACACATAGAGCCGATGTTGCTCTGCGGCAGCTGTTCAAAACGAATGTGTTAAATTAACACTGGTGGCTGTGGAAGAATAGAAACGTTGGCATAAGTGTTCATTTTTGACACGGAGTTAAATTAACACTGACAGTTTTGCTGTGTGTGGTGTTGTTTTTCCAAATGTGCTGCCGATAACACATCGCAACAACTACAAGATGTGTGTTGTCCCAAACTACACACACACCGATGTGTTGAAAAATGAAACGCTGTTTTAGGAGTGTAGCTATGGCTGCCTTGGATCTGACAATGGCACTTTTGTTAGTTACAAAAGAAAGTAAAAAGCAAAAATGCTGATTATGAAGTAACGCGTGTCCTACCATGGTGGTAATTCCTGATGGTGTTCTGAATATATTATGAATAAAAGCCATTTTCAGAGCCTCTGGTTAGCTCTGTCTACACTCTGTTTTGGTCATGATATAAATAAGTATTAAATAAATGCAAACACATAGTGTTTATTGTGGGGAAAAGCTATATTATGCATTTTTTGTCAGGCATTTTGCTATGCCCATATTCATGTGCGGTCATTTAGTTCCCTTGAGGTTGTGGCCACGCCACATAAATCTAAATTCCATCAAATGGAAACATGTTCATGTTTTAGGTTTAAGGTTAAGCTTAAGGTGATGCCTGTCAGCATATTGTTGGGCTTCAAGGTTCTGCAGCTCTGTTCGGCCAGCAGAACACTGTCCATTTCCTTATTGGATGATTTTGACCATGTGACTGATCATGTGACAGGACGTAAAAAAAAAAGGCCACGGGTGAGTTTTGAGCTTCACATACTGATGCATGCACTAAACACTATCCCTACTCAACTTGGCTTTTATTTTTTATTTTTTTTATTAATTCTTTAGTTGTTATTATTATGTTGCTTGTAGAATTATCACAGTTTTGAACACGATAGTGTGTATAATAATATGTACAATATAGACATTGATTATAAAGAAATGATAAAATGTGTATAGAATGTTTAAGTTTGTCCATGTTTGTGTATTTTGGTGCAGCTGTCTTGAGCTGGTGGCCAAGCCACAGAAAAATAATCCATGTAATGGAAAACAGCTGGGTGGGCTAAGAGCTACGGTTTAGCCATGTAAAGGTAACGGGGTGAGAGATGCTAGTGGAAAAGAGGTGAGGTGAATGCAAAGTTAGCCTGAATAAAGTAGAGCTGTATGTCTGCTGAAGGACACCAGCGTCTATAGAGTGAAGTTGTTTTAGTATTGGTTTGACATTAATATGGACTTTTTAGACTAGATGCCACAGCCAGCTGGTAATCCTCTTATTTTCAATGAGAGGCAAGCAAGGAGGCACAGAGGAGCATGTACAGTCTGACAGGAGGAGGCACAGAGGAGCGTGTACAGTCTGACAGGTGGAGGCACAGAGGAGCATGTACAGTCTGACAGGAGGAGGCACAGAGGAGCATGTACAGTCTGACAGGTGGAGGCACAGAGGAGCATGTACAGTCTGACAGGAGGAGGCACAGAGGAGCGTGTACAGTCTGACAGGTGGAGGCACAGAGGAGCATGTACAGTCTGACAGGTGGAGGAGGCACAGAGGAGCATGTACAGTCTGACAGGTGGAGGCACAGAGGAGCATGTACAGTCTGACAGGTGGAGGAGGCACAGAGGAGCATGTACAGTCTGACAGGTGGAGGAGGCACAGAGGAGCATGTACAGTCTGACAGGTGGAGGAGGCACAGAGGAGCATGTACAGTCTGACAGGTGGAGGCACAGAGGAGCGTGTACAGTCTGACAGGTGGAGGCACAGAGGAGCATGTACAGTCTGACAGGTGGAGGCACAGAGGAGCGTGTACAGTCTGACAGGTGGAGGCACAGAGGAGCGTGTACAGTCTGACAGGTGGAGGCACAGAGGAGCATGTACAGTCTGACAGGTGGAGGCACAGAGGAGCGTGTACAGTCTGACAGGTGGAGGAGGCACAGAGGAGCGTGTACAGTCTGACAGGTGGAGGCACAGAGGAGCGTGTACAGTCTGACAGGTGGAGGAGGCACAGAGGAGCATGTACAGTCTGACAGGTGGAGGCACAGAGGAGCATGTACAGTCTGACAGGTGGAGGAGGCACAGAGGAGCATGTACAGTCTGACAGGTGGAGGCACAGAGGAGCATGTACAGTCTGACAGGTGGAGGAGGCACAGAGGAGCATGTACAGTCTGACAGGTGGAGGCACAGAGGAGCATGTACAGTCTGGAAGGTGGAGGAGGCACAGAGGAGCGCGTACAGTCTGGAAGGTGGAGCAGCAGGTGCTCGTCTCACACACACACACACACGTCCGCCCCACCGCTTCAGTCTTACTTTCCACCGCCTGACTTCGATGTGACTTCTTCTGGATAGTTGTGCCTCCTTCACGTAACCCTTTCATGCTTGGGAGATGTCATTCTGTCACTCTTAGTGCACGGACAGAATGTGTTTGTGCTCATTTCACAAACGAGGAGATCAGGCTGGGCTGCTGTGTCTCGTCTAAAAAGCTCCTTAAAGAAGCTTGGAGCCAGAGCCGTGAATATACAGAGTTTGGCCAGGTTGTGATTTGAGGTGCCACCGTTGCCACGTTGCTGCTACTTCTTTAAATCCAACAGGTTTTTTTTCGACTGGTTGCTGCTGAAAAATAAAATGTCATAAAACTCTCTTAATCGGCGGTTCTGCCGGCAGGATAAAAGCACGTTGTTTTTCTGTGAAGTGTGTTTAAACGACTAAAGGAGCGTGAGCTTATGATGGAAATGGCTGATGTGGTTAACGTTGTATTACGATGCAGTGATCATCGGTTGTGGTTAACTCTCAGCAGTATGCACTACAGGGAGGAAAGGGACTACAGGTGGATGTATAGAAAGAAAAAGATGACTGACAGTTAGGTAAGACAGACATAAGTCGTACATAAGAAGAAACGGTAACACTTTCTATGAAGGTCATGTGTGTAAGGCATTATGAGCTCATTCGTAAGACATTATAATGCATTTATAAGGCTTTATAAAACTCTATAAACGTTTATAATCATATAGCACAACTTATAACAAGGTTTTTCAAAGTATTATAACTGGTGGACATAATGTGACTGTAAACTGAAAGTGACGACAACACTATAAGATGATCAACAATTGTATGATACTATAACACAGTTATGAGGACTTAGGAGCAGTATTTGCTGGCTGCAAGTAAAGTGTAAAATAAAAAAAAGATTATTCTTTGAAACACTGTTGTGGCTTTGGCACGGAGGTATAAAGCATTACGAATGCTGAACTTATAATACATTACAGTATGTCCACCACTTACACTACTTGACAAAACCTTGTTATAAGTTGTCGTGCGTGATTATAAACATGGATCAAGAGTTTCATGAAGCCTCATAAATGCATTATAATGTCTTACGCATGTGCTCATAATGCATTATTACCAAAGAAACTGACACACAAATGGATGCCTCCCATCCTCATGCAATCCCCTTGGTTGATCTGTCCAGCTACAACTCAGCTATGTAGCTGAAGCTCCTCCTGAGGGAAAGCATCCACCAACAGTCTAGATCACTGTTGGCCATATAGAATCCTATTTGACTCGGGCGGAGTTTGTTTTATTTTTTCAAAGTTGGGCCAGATTCTGGACGTGAGGAGAGTCCAGGCTTTGATTCTGTGTTGAAGCAGCTTGTGAGAATATGATTCCTCTCCATCTCTGTTCTTCTCTACGTTCTCTGCCTAACCATCTGACCACAGACTAAATGCACAAAGAAGCTCAGATAAGTTCCCTCTACACACAATAATACCACTTGTCAGCTGAGTGGAAGGAAGGGGGGGAAACTGTTACATGAAGGTAGCTATGAGGTTCTAGCTAGAGATGGTCAACTGTGCAAAGTTGAGTTTGAAATAGTCTTTTGGAATGTGCTGTCGTCACTGAGTGGGTTTTATTGGTGGTCTGGGCATCAATGTTACTTGTGGCACTGACAGTGTTCTAGCTTCCAAACGGATGCTTTTTTGTTGCCCATCATACAACCATTGTCATCAAGAGAGTATGGATTAGATGGGTTTGATTGAGCGGTGCGTGGGCGGGTGCAATGAGTTTGATTGACATATAAATTGGTGATTTGATGAACTTCAGGAACTCTGGTGAGTGGGGGAAAACGTCAAATAAATATAGAAGATGGGTAGCAGCATGTAGCTGTTGAAGCAGATAGCTAAACCCCGCTCGGGGACTGATGAACTAACTGAGGATGGAAGGAAGTGTGTGTGCGTAGGGTAATGACTCGGTGACTATATTGTCAGCCACCTCCTCTGTTTCTGTGCATTAACCTTTATTTATTATTTTATTCTAAGCATGGTAAACCAAACAGCACAAAATGTGATTTTGTGTATGTTCAAGTTTTTTTTTTTTTTTACAAAAGACCTATTTGAGTGAAATGAACGTGTTACAGTAAGCCTACAATCAACCATAAACCATCTGAGTGTTTCAAAACTGGACAGTGCAACTAACTGTAGGTGTAGGCTCTACATTTGCACACACTTTCTTAAAAGCGCTCATAGGAAACCTTCATAAAGCACTAAGGTATTGGGAAGCACAGCCCAGGTCTATTTTTCATTGTGTCTTTATCATTATCAATTATTTTTCTATGGACAAAATGGAAATTTGATGGTTGAGGGAAAACTTAGAAATGAAATGCGATCACCATGCTCCTTTGACCATACGTGACAAAGAGTATGCCCAGGCCACGATATGAAATCCACTCAACGAGAACATCCAGCCATGTGGCACAAGGTTACCACGGTAAAGGACCATGTTAGAGACTGGAGATTTCCTCCAACTCTTGCCAAAGGGGAGGTTGTGTCTCTAGAAGTCTGGAGGAACGGGTTAGGACTCTGAGCTTTTAGTGTGTGTTCAGTACAACTGAGAACTGACAAATGTCTCTGCTCAAGTCAAAAGGCTGAGGAGGAGGTGAGAGTAGTGTCTTCACCAGAAACTGAATGGCACTGAGCGAGTTGTCTACCTGTCGCTGCAGTTTCTCATGAAGACACTGTCCTGTCCTGTCCTCTCCTCGGGTCATAACATCTCCACTTCCCAGTTGGCATGGACACTTATCACGTTCTGTCTCCTCTTCAATTAAACCAGCAAGACGACAGCATGGAAACTGAAAAAACCAAAAATGATTTCAACAAGCAGTGCCTATCATTTTACTGCTAGATTGAGTTGTTTTGTACGCTGAGCTTTTGCAGTACTCGTATTCAAATACTACACAGGTGTATTGACACATTGCAGCCCAGAGGTTGGTGCTCTGTGATGAGGACATCACCAGCCTCGGCCAATAGGGACGGCGGGGCCATGCTGGTCCCGAGTTGATAAGCCATACAACCAAAGAGTCTAAAACAATCGAGAGGAGATGGTCCTAAATAGACTCAGTTGGAAGCCCTGCTACATTTTGAGGCAAATTGAGAAAGATCCAGGCATGGCTTGATCCACATTGAACTCTGTTTGGCGACCCAGTGTTGATACTGTATGTTAACGCTGCATTCACATCATATGGGAATAAGTGGGTATACGACTTGTGTTGGTTCAACACACCGACCCACCTAGAAGTCATGATTTGGAGACTGTAGACTTTGGTTGCTGCTGATCAGCTTTTTCACACTGAAAAGAAAAATGCACCTAGTGATGAACAGTATTGTGTCTATTAGTATCATCTGACCATCTGAAAGCCCAAGTGAACGGTGTGTTTTTTAACCAGCTGAAAACTGAGTTCAACTTTCCCATAAGATCTTAATGCAGCATAAGTGGCACCTTGGCAGCAAGAATGATGGATCGGGGGGGAAGATCAGATCTCTCTCTCTCAGTGTTGTGGAAATATTCCCTGTAAGAATTGTCAATTTGCACAAAAGCACATGGTTGAAGACCATATGTCAATCAATTGCCACCGCGTTAACTAAGATGGTTTTCATTGGGATTCATTGTCATAAATGAATAGTAGTTATTGAATAGTAGTTTGTTCCCTCTAGTTTTTTTTTTTACTCTGTTCTGATCACTGTTAGCAGAGGATTACTGTTAGCATGTGCTAAGTGACAACAATGTTTGTGGAGGATCCCTGTTGGGATCGTTAGCAGTTATAAATGAACTCCCTTCTGACAGGCCCGTCAACTGTTATAACGACTCCAGATGATTCTTGTTTGCTAGGTTAGCCGCAGAAACGTGTGCGGCTTTTCAGATCTTTGGTTGCTGTGTGAAGAATAGAGGGACTGTTGGATACTGAAACAAAGTGTTGCGCTGCTTTTCAGGGCTCTTTTCTATAAAAACCAGTTTATGTGATGATGATTCCCCAGCCTCTCTTCTGCTCCACCATATTGCTGCTGTTGCCTGTAAACCTTATATCTCCATGCAGTATTTGTGTTTTTCCCTCATTTTTCCGTTTCTCGGTTGAATTGAAATTGTACATAATGTGCTAAGTTTAATGGCCCCCTGGCCCATGTCAAAAAATACACCGCAGTTGGAAAACAATGGATTATTTTCTTAAAAAACAGACTTTATAGAGCTATGAGGTTTCCTGTGACAGCAGATTGTGGGTCTTTTGTGTATTTGTTGGTACTTTGTTCCTGCACGCTGGTTCCTCTGATGTGCTGTAGACCGTTTCTAAAGAAGGGACGAAACTGAACTGTTTCTCAGAGAACATTTTAATGCAATGTCATACGTTACACACGTTTTTTTTTTTCTCATTATAACTTTACAGATAATATGATAGTAAAGGACCGCTTTGCTTGCTGCCAAACATACATGTATATATCCCTCACATCAGACAGGGCACATATCACAGTGCAGTCCAGACAGACCCGATTCCTTTTCATAATAAACTTAGCCCAAGACATCCTACCCGCTTCATTGGCCCTGGCTTAAGCACAGTAAAAATGTCTTATTTTGACACGTCCACATGTTTGGGACTAGACACTCGCTTTTCACCACATCGTTATATTTTTAAGAACCCATGTTAGATAAGATGCGACATAATGGTTTTGGGGTCGTTGCAAATGCAATATTAATAGGATGTCCTAACAACATGGTACAACGTGGTATACAGGACATGATGTCATCACAATAACTAAACAACAATACATGATGCAAAACGTCATACTTAGAAAAAAACGGATTTTCCTGAATCTATCACTTCTTTATGCTTCAACATAAGGCAGAAGTGATGGAAGTGACACATCCTTTTTAAGTGTGTACTATTGGATTTTTCCTCTACGTTAGCTCCGCCTCTAAAGCAGGTTTATTAACTGCCTTTACGTTAGCTCTGCCACTAAAGCAGGTTTATTAACTGCCTTTACATTAGCTCTGCCTCTGGAACAGGTTTATTAACTACAGATCTAAAAGCTGAAGCGTAGATATCAGTCCTGGCTGATGCTAACGCTGGACTGCGATGTCCAATGGGGAAAGAGTTGGTGGTCTGGACTGTTCTGCCTGTAGATTTCAGCAGCTTCAACCGGAGTTTTAAACATAATTACTTTGCCCTTTCTTTTTCTTTTTTCAGTTGAAACAAAATGCAGTAAGAAACATTTATTTACTAAATGTCCCTAAGTCTGCATTGACACAGGGGCAGAAAATGATGTCCACACTGTGGCACAGTTCTGCCACAGAACCATAAAGAACATGAATTGTATTTTCTGTTCCTGTTTGAAACCAGCACAATGGTCACATTTCTGAACTGGTGTTATGAATCTGGTGTGGGGGATATTGACTGCTTTTATAATATTTCATTATAACCATATTCAGCCATTGCTATCAGCAAATTCTGATGAATTCATTACTGGAAGTGAGTATGTTTCCCTATGCAACAATATACCATTAATAAACAAGCTATGCCACAACTCGGCCAACGGGCCTGTGTTTTGTTTTCATTCATCCACATGCTAATCGCTGGTACAGTATGTCAAAGTTTACCCAGCTAAAGGCTAATGCTAGCTCGTTCCATCCGCTTTTCCATCTGGTTGATTTATAATAGAAAATGCACTCATGTTTTTTATTATAAATCATTTTGAGCATGCTACTATTCCCTTGTGCAAATTATATTTAAATAGAGAGCAATGTTTTTCTGTTACCTCATGAATGTATAATTCCAAATAGTCAAAGAGTTTCTATGTAAGATTGTTCACAAGTACTGTCCTACTAAAACTATACATCTGTCATTTCTTCCCAACTGTAGTTAAGCAACAGATGCTCGTTTTGTGGTTGTGAGGAGGAAACTACTATTGTATTGGAGATTGTTTTCATGTTACTTCCTTTTGGTTTGATTTACATAACAACCTCTCTTTTTTAAGATAGACTAACAAAGATTGACCAACTCTTTTTCTAACAATCCCAATTTCTCTGCAGATGAAACTTGCATAACGCTGATTAATATCCTGGCAAAATACTATATTCATAATACCCTCCCTTTATATCTTTAAAGATACAGATGCAGACATAAATGCAGTGCTTTTTAAAATGCACAGATTGCACACATTCACTGGGGAAAATACGGAAACGACTTCAACTTAACTTATGTAAAACATGCCATTTTTTTTCACTCATTTATTATATTTATTGTATTTTATTATAATTTTCAGTTCAACTGAAGACAAACAGCCAAACAAACAAACGGAACATAAAAGAAAAACACACACATGTTGCCAGCCATCATCATATTTCATATTCAACCTTCAGAGGAGGACACTCGTATAATCCCTTCTGTTGGGTTTGCATGTACTGACAGTGAATATTAAACCCTTAGTAGACATGTGAGAGCTACCTCCTAACCTACCTGTCTCTCCTCCTTCCGCTCACTAGTGATTTGTAGGTGTCATGTACTATCTACGTATCAAATATGTATGTAGATGTGGTGAGCTTGAATATATAGGGGGGGGGGGGCACGCTTTGTGCCTATTGTAGGTTACACTCTAACCCCTAGGGGGAGTCCTTATACAGTTCAAGGATGTCTTTCAGGTATAGACAAGAGAAATATGAAGAGGATGTTCTTACTGCACAACCAGTGTTGGGGAAGTTACTTTCAAAATGTAATATACTACATATTACTAGTTACTTTCTTTTGAAAGTAATACGTTACTTTACAATATTACTTTCTGTGTAGAGTAACTTGTTACTTATTACACTACTTTTGCATTACTTTTACCAAAACAACAGCAGCACCAGAATGACATCGCCACCCCAGAACCATCCCGAAAAATGATTTCAACCGCCTTGAAGTCAGTGTAAACAATCCAAAATTCTAAATGTTATTATTTTCCTTTGTTATTGTCAGCTATCGTGGTTATTTGTATAAAAACACACAGTTTGATTAGGAAATGATTGTATCTTTTTATGTGCTTTGATTTAATAAAATGTAACTCAATTTGTAACTTGAGTTACTTGACAAAGTAACTGGTATAATATTACTTAAATCCTATAAGTAATAAGTTAT
Organism: Poromitra crassiceps; assembly: GCF_964638095.1. Classification (NCBI taxonomy): domain Eukaryota; kingdom Metazoa; phylum Chordata; class Actinopteri; order Beryciformes; family Melamphaidae; genus Poromitra; species Poromitra crassiceps. The sequence continues at coordinate 3,622,845 of NC_139632.1, read as the reverse complement.
ATTACTGAGTTACTGCTAAAAGTAATATATTACATGTAATTTGTTACTTTTGTAATGAGTTACCCCCAACACTGCACAACAGGGAAATCCAATGCTAATCTTGGGATGAAGGTGATATTTTTTTATTTAGAAGTCTACTGACAAATAGACGTTGAATATAACGCTACGTGTACTAAACGTCTTTTCAATGTGAAATTGCTCAGTAGGTCAGTAGTTATTGCACGCATAGGCCTATCGTTACATTTAAACGTTTACATAGCAAAAATAGAAATAGAAGTATAATGTCAGTGTTTCCCCCTGAACAGCTGAGAAAGTGGAATGTCATCATCACACAATGTCAAAAATGAAATTCCCAGTTTAAGAATTAGGCCTACAATAATGAAATCCCACAGGACTATCATGTTCTATAGACTACTGTATTAAATTTGTGTGTGTGTGTGTGTGTGTGTGTGGAGAGAGAGAGATAGGAGGGGCCGCCAGAGAACTTACATCAAACCTCCAGATTTAGCCAGAATAAAACCGGAAATGAGGCAAATTTGCCTTCAAATTAAAAGCGTAGATTTGTGGCCAGAAAAGTCAAAGGAAAATACCTAGTAGAATCATTACAATTTAATATTACATTTTAATAATTGTATTTAATATGAAGAGATAGCCTACTTTAACTGTGTAATAGGCTGATAATAATATGATGCGTTATGGATGGTATTTCTTGATGACAGAATACTGGCGCTCCCATAAGCCTTTTAGAGGCTGAAAACTATTTCCTAAACCAATTGAAACCAATTCCCAAATAAATTGGTTGAAATTATTATAATTATAAGATGTGGGCAATCTGTTTAAATTGTTGTCCCACTGATGATGTCAGGTGATGTCATAGGAGCAAATTCATCTTATGACATCACTGATGATGTCATAGGCACTGATGATGCCATTGTGATGTCATAAGAGCAAAATCATCTTATGACATCACTGATGATGTCATAGGCATTGTGACATCATCATAGATCATTGTGATGTCATCAGTAAGAGCAGGCAAGGACACAGCTCAGCTGCTGCGTATGCGAGCTGCAGGGCGGACGAGCGCACACAGCGGGCCAGCCTAGGAATTGAAACGCATTCATTAATATGGGTTTTATTCTGAATGTTGTTACCGGAAGTGATATATTTTACTTGATGTGTCTTGACCGATCTTGACTTGTCCTCCTCAGCGTGGGGGAAGGATGGGATTTAACAACGACCTGTACCTGTTCCAAGCTAATATAGCGACCGTTCAGCGTCTTAATAGTGTCCCTCCGGGCTTCTGTTGTTTCTAGATGATCCACCCAGATCAAATCATGATGCACCTGATGTTCCGCTGCTGGCGCTGATCTGATCCAGCGCTCCTTTTTCCAAGGATGCGACGGTGCGCACACTGTGGGAGCATCCTCCAGCCGCTGTGCTGTTTTCAGCTGCAAACACTGGATTTCAATAAGAACAATTAGAGACATTCAAAGTCAAATAAGAAGGCGTCGTGTGGGACAGGACAGACGGATTGTCGGAGTCCAGCCCTCCTCGTCAGGGTACGTACAGTATACTGTTCAGTAGCAATGAAATGCGCTTGACTCTTATTCTGTAATAATCCGTTCCCATCTTTGATGCAAAATGCATGGCACTGAATACAATGAAATCTGCTATTGTGTACGTGCACGTATTTATTTGAGGGAAATAAGCGCTGAATTGAATGCAGGATGCAGAGATTTGCCGCGCAGTGTTATGCTGTTAGTGTTGTTGGCTGGGCTGAGCCTGACTGACTGGCCTACAGCTCCTGGCTACTGAACCACCAGGGCTGAGAGGACAGGATTTCATGGTACTAGTAGTCTATAACTTCATTACAGAATATTGGTAGCCTGTAATCAGTAATCAGAAAAAGGCATAAGTTTAAGCACGTAGAAATAATGATTTAAAGATCTTCATTGATAATAACAGTAACACCATAGGCCTACTTTAGTAGGCTACTACTAACTGAGTAAACTTCATATTTATTTTTCTTTGTGTACACACCATTGTTGTCTGTATCTTACATATTTCTACATGTTGTTCAATTTCTCACATGTATTGATATCCTTTTTCTTGCTGTATCCTATAACTATTTGCTTCCAAAATAGAGATGAAATAACTGAAAGTAATCAATGAGATGTGTTCAAGTAATGCAATGGGTTACAGTAATACACTAGTCACTATTTTTTAGCACGCAATAAGAGGCCATTATTATACTAGTTAAGCAGTTAAGTGTCATTGGGGGGTACGGTGGTGCAGTGGTAAGCGCTGTCGCCTCACAGCTCGAAGGTCCTGGGTTTGATTCCCACCTGGGACGCTGTGAACACTGAAGGAATGCGTGCCCGTCCGCATGTCCTCGAGTGCCTGCCGCCCGGGTGGGGTCGTCAAAAGGGCCTTTCTGTGTGGAGTTTGCATGTTCTCCCCGTGCCTCCCGGGGGTTTCCTTCATATAGGAACCCCCTTCACCAAAACATGCAATATCCTGGTTGCTAATGTGGTTCCTTCTCTGGTCGTTAACACATTGAGTGCCACAGCGCTTCAGTAAAATTGTCTGCAGCCTGTGCCAGATTCACTTCCATTCAGTTGAAAACAGCTATAGAATTTTTTCTATTAGGGCTATATTGAGAGGGCTGGACTTTAATGAAACATTGAACACTCCTGCTTCTTCCAAAGAAGAAATTTTGTTTCTAGACAGTTCCATTATGAAATGACAGCCTCTGAAAAAAGTGCACTTTCAAGGGTTTTCTGTCGTTTTTTTTTTACTTTCCAAGATATAGTCACTTTTATGAATACCTTTTGCACTCTAATTTCGAGCACATTCACTGACTCTGGCTGGTGTTTTCTGATGTGGTGGCGTGGTGTGGTTTCTGTGCAGCCTGCGTGCCCCCCCCCCCTCTCCCCCCCCCCCCCCCCCCCTCTCCCCCCCCCCCCCCCCCCCCCTCTCCACCTCTGAGCTGCGGGCTCCTCCCCACACGCACAGAGTTTGTTTTCTCGACTCCGTTTTTGCCCCGGACGGATCCCAGCGCGCATCAAGGAAATGCCAAACGCGACTGAACGAAAAGGCTTGGCCGTTCGGCTTCGGATGCTGGCTTTCTGGCAGGGAATCGTGTGGAGATAGATAGAAGCATAAGAGCTCAGTTGTGAGCGCGGATGCAGCCGAGCCCACTCTCCGCTGCAGACAGAGCAATCTATACGGCTCTGGCTGAAGCATGCATCGGTTTCCTCTTTGATCACGTCTTTCCCTGCTGTCTCATGCACAAAGTAAAGGATCTGAGGTGGGTGGCGCAGCTTCCGTGTCGATGTTTAAGGTGGCGCCGTGTGATCCCTTGAAGGGATTCATGCTCACTGGCTAGGTACGACCTTAAACAGCAGAATTATGGAATAATATGAATTATGATTTTAGGACGTCCACAGACGTCCTTGGCACTCCTCGTTACATTTTTTTAGGACGTCCAGAGACGTCCTTGGCACTCAATGTGTTAAGGGCGCCTGTTCAGAGGGAGGGGAACTGGTTGGAATAGCGTGAACCTCCCACATGCTATGTCCTACCGGTGAAGCTTCCTCTGTCAGGTGAAAAGAAGCTAACTGCCCATGTCTCGGAGGAAGCATGGAGCCAGTTTCGGCTCTCCCCAGATCGGCAGAGGGTGGAGTAGCAACCAGGATAAATAAATTAAATTAGCACTAATGGGGATAAAAAATCGGGAAAAAAAATAAAATAAAAAAGCAGATAAGTGTCATATTTTGTAAATACTGTAATATTTATCCTGGACACCAATAGGCTCTGATGTATTGGCAGCCAGGGACTCCGGGTAACTTAACGTCCCGTGGCTGAAAATGTCAACTCTTCCTTGCCAGCCATGCTGATAAGTTAGTTAGAGAAACCTGGGACCTTGCCAGCCAAGCTATTTGATAAGTTAGTTAGAGAAACCTGGGACCTTAGAACATTTTAATGTAAAGTTTTGTCATGAAAAACTGTCAGAAGTATTTTGAGTCTACCAGATGTTTCTGTCCACACGCCAATTTGTTTCAATCACTCTTTTTTTGGCTCCATGGTCAGACAAAAACTACCATGCCTGAAGTGGGAAGGGGCTAGTTTTCATCAAAGACCTACTGTATACATACTGTACATGGTCATTTTGCATCCTTTGATCTGCTGAAGAGGAAGTTTGGGTTGCCCGGCACAAACTCCTGCAAATCAGAAATGATGTTCGATCCAAGATTGACACCTTTGAAGCGCTATCTCTAGATTTGTATGTCTGTTTGACAACCGCACCACAGCCTCTACTGAGAGGACTAAAGAAGAGTGGCAGGGGGAAACTTGATATTGATTTATCTGACATTATGGGAAGGAAGTCTGTCTGTGGTACAACTCTGCTCAGTTAATAGCAAGACAAACTTCCCTCTGGACAAATAACATAATCTTGAATCTTGAATCTTGAATGGCAGATCCCATTTAAAGTCGCTCACCGTCTTCACTACTCCAAGCATGAACTACACAAGATCTTCCCTTCTGTCTCGCCACTGTGTGACAGGTGTCAGAAGGCACGCTATCTGATGCCTTCTGGTTCTGCCTGTTCAGTAACAGGAGTCTGGGCCAACATATTTGATTGGTAGGCTACTCTAAGGCCTACAAAATAACCCTACAGCCAGAGGCAGGACTCGCCGTCTTCAGCTGCTCGGAGTCAGCTCTCTCTGAACTTCCCTCCAACTGTGCAACAATCTCTGACGCCCAAAGACTCATTCTGAAGGAATGGAAGTCCTCCTCTTCACCTTCTTTTCAGGTGTGGCTGATGGACATGATCTCTGTTATACAGATGGAGAGACTCAGGTCCCTGAGAACCAACTCTCTTGGAAGGTTTTCAACTATCTGGGACCTGTTTTTGGTCTACTTTGACGAGGTTAAGAATGACAAGTGACTGCACCTTAATATTCTGTTTATATTTGGGATATTCAATTAATTTATGAGTAAACAAACAGTGCCATATCCTGTTTACAATAACTGCGATATAATCCCATCATGTCTTATGTTAGCTGGGATATGCCAATATTAACTGGCACATGTTCTTATTGGGAATGGTAATGTGAGTGTAAAAACACTCAATAGCCACAACAGCTGTTCATGAGCCATATCTTTCATTCTGAATGAAATCGTTCTGATTGAAGATTCCCACACAGTTTACATGAAGTAATGGTTAATGTGTGCGTTTATGGTCCAAACTATGCAATCAGAATCCATGTTTCTGACGTGAAAAAGACAGAATCCACCACATAGCATGGGGCTTACGTTTTTAGCCGCAGCGAGTTCGACCGAAAATGGACCATTAATTTGGCACCATTATTGCTTTACATAGTTATATGTTGCATGTATAGTTAAAGTATCTCATTCCCAATGCAGCCCAGTTTTGTCTCACACTCGCCACGATTCAGATTCTCCCAGAAATATAGTAAACGGTGACTTGCCTCAAATGGGCGAGCAGCAGACGCAGAAAGAGCACAGATTATTCCAACCAATGAAAGTGATCAGAATGAGCGTAGGAGTTTATATGATTAATTTGTATCCGTCTAATATCGATTATGAAAGGTTTATTATACTGCCCCTTTCAAACGGAAGAAATTGGACAGTTTATTGTGACTGTGATGGTTACATGAGTCATTTCTATCCTGACTGGGCCATTGTTCTGATTATGAGTTCAATAAAGAGGCTCCAGGCTCCACACAGCTGTGCAGCACAGCCTCCAGCATTGAAAGAACCAATGAAAGAAAAGGCCTTGCCCCTTTTTATTAGGGCTGTGAATCTTCACTGGCCTCACGATTCCATTACGATTCATCTGTCAAAGATTCGATTTGATTCGATTCGATTCCACGATACAGCTCAAAGTATCGCAGCTCCAAGTATCACATCCTCAATTTTCTATATTATTACTGCACATGGCTACTTTTTCAGCAATGAATACATGCAGTCAGATAAATATCAAGTCCCTTTTTTTTTATTTAGAAAGTGCTTTAAAATCTGAATGTCAACAGAAATTTAAACATAAACGATTTAACCATTCATCTGTTAACGATTCGATACGATTCACACGTCCGCATCGCGATGCATCGATTAAACGATTCATTTTGACACCCCTACTTTTTATATGCAAGTCAGCGCCTCATGGATACGGATGGTTCATGAATGGCGATGGCCAATCATATTGTAGGCCCACAGAATGTTTGAGATCAAGTTGATTGATCTGATCTCAGGATCTGATCAGTGATCATTGTGCATCCCTGTTTGTCAAACTCATCATGGGTACTCTACTGTATATCATATCGATTCCAGATGATATCCTTCAGCACTAGTCTAGATGTACAGGTGTATAGTTATGTGTGGATGTACAATATGGTCAGTGCCTGCTGTAATGACAAGCTAGATGGCTTCTTCTACTTTTCACAATTCATTTTTTTGAATATTATTTTTCTTCATTTTTTTTAAATCATACAAACCAGAAGAAAGACAAAAAACAATCCCAACTTTTCATATTCATGAAGATCAACTGAACCGTCTAAAATCATAGGAGCAGCAGGGGTGAAAATTCATTTTAATACCAGAATGGATACTTTCAGAAAGAAAGAAAAAAACATTAGGTGTTATTTGGCCTTTTAATGTTTGGCCACTGCATTTTTGTTCATGCTTCTTGTTGCACTGGCTATACCTGGTATACCATTTTACAGGGTTTTATTTGTGCAAGTTCCTGCACCAGCTTTAGGCTACAGGGTTGCGTTGTTGTTGTTGTTGTTGTTGCATTATCCAACCGCAGTTACATAAAGGACCTGATTGCTGCGGTTTGCCTAGAATTCTCTGGTGAAATCAGCCTGGCTCAACGATTGGGGATTTGCGTGCCTGATGCTGCCTGCTGGTAGAGCTCAGATCCCTTGATGCAGCAAGTCTTCTCATCTTGGCAAGAAGGTCACAACTTGTTTAGGAGTCGTCACAATCAAGAGAGAGAACTGTCAACGTGCAACAGTGACAGTGACAGTGACGGTGACGGTGACGGTGACGGTGACAGTGACGGTGACGGTGACGGTGACGGTGACGGTGACACAGTGCGCGTGGATCATTCGTGGAGCATTCCCACACCAGAACACTTGACAATGGAGAGCACACACTAATGCTACAATAAAGTCCAAATTAATATTTTGCTGTCTGAAGCTTTCATATGAAATGAGCTCATGTGAACATTATATTACTGTGTGTGGATCCCATTGGGAGTATTTCATGGCTTTGACTGTAGGTTTGACTCAGGTTTTAGTATCTGACTGTATATTCCTGTATATTTGTACTTTGCACTTTACACTTTGTATACTTTTTACCCCTATCAGGACTCTAAGCCTGTATCATCTGGCAGGGGGACTAACAATGGAAATCAGTCTTGTGACTGCAATTGTCATGCATTTCATTTTTTTTTAATGTTCATTAATGTACACCTGTCCCCTATCGAACAAATAAATCAATTGAATTGAATTGAATTGAGTGCTCTAATGTTGTCTTTGGAAATGATGGAAGAAGAAGAAGTGCACAAATCCCTGGTTGAGTAAAGCCTTTTTACACAGGATTAGTTTTATAGGGTCATTAATCAGTGTCAGATTAGTGTCTGTAATTGATTGTAGTCCTGTCTGAATCTCTGCCATTTGAATCATCTCTATGGACTGCACACACATATCTGTGCCAGTAAATGGCTGGCTTAACCTGGCTGGAGAGATGTCGTTTCACTGTAATACCAGATACCACCACCGTATAGTTCTCTAATATAATAACTGCCATCAATCATTTTAATTACCGAGTCAATTGAAAGCCTATTATCAGCCAGCCTTGATTAATGTGTGATGTAAGTGGTGGAGCTTTTGTGCGTGTGTGTCTGTGTGTGTGTGTGTGTGTGTGTGTGTGTGTCTGTGTGTGTGTGTGTGTGTATGTGAGAGAGAGAGAGAGTGAGCGCATGCATGCGTGTGTGTGCGCACACGACCATACATGTGTGTGTGTGTGAGAGAGAGAGAGAGAGAGAGAGTGAGCGCATGCGTGTGTGTGTGTGCGCACGCGACCATATGTGTGTGTGTGTGTGTGTGAGAGAGAGAGAGAGAGAGAGAGAGTGAGCGCATGCATGCGTGTGTGTGCGCACACGACCATACATGTGTGTGTGTGTGTCTGTGTGAGAGAGAGAGAGAGAGAGAGTGAGCGCATGCGTGTGTGTGTGTGCGCACGCGACCATACATGTGTGTGTGTGTGTGTGTGAGAGAGAGAGAGAGTGACCGCATGCGTGTGTGTGCGCACACGACCATACATGCGTGTGTGTGTGTGTGTGTGTGTGTGTGCACTGTGCAGTGAGTGCATGCGTGTGTGCGCACGCAACCATACATGCATGTGTGTGTGTGAGAGAGAGAGAGAGAGTCCATGCGTGTGTGTGTGTGTGTGTGTGTGTGAGAGAGAGAGAGAGAGAGTCCATGCGTGTGTCTGTGTGTGTGTGTGTGCAGTGCGCACGCGACCATGCGGGTGTGTGCAGTGCACCTATGCTTGCAGCTTATGCGTGTACAGGGTTGTGGTGGGTCTGCTTTAAGCACTACTGTCAGTGTTTGTGCAGCCAAACAGGAACATCTCATGTTGTTGAATCCATCGTTTTTTGTCTTGACCGTTGTCTCTCTGTCCACAGTCGTCCTCCTCCTCCACTGTGATGGCTATGTTGTCAGTGGCGCTCCTCTACCTGCTCCTCCAGTCACTCCACACTCCTGGACATGCCTCTCCTTCCTGCCCCGCGGGCTGTCGCTGCTACAGCCTCACCGTGGAGTGTGGCTCCACCAGCCTGCGGGACGTCCCCAAGCATGTCCCTCCCTCCACACAGGTGCGCTCAGTAGTGGAAGAAATGCATTTCACGGAAATAAACGACAAGAAGAATCTTCAATCTACCAGACACATAGATGAAGCCATAAACAATAATCATTGATTGGATCGAGTTTTATTGCTGCATGAACTACAGCTCCAGTGATATCTGTAATAATACTGTAGAGTGCCAAAGTCACGCCCTCTTCCCCGTTCAGCATATGAACCAAGGGATTTCGTCCACCTGCTGTGATCAGCAAGCTGCGTGATCACTGGACAGGTGACCTGTCAATCACGCCCAAAGCATCCTCTTTTCTATTGTCTGTTTGACTCTTAACAGGGCGAGTCATATAGAAACTCACCCCCCTATAGGTTCTGTAAACATGTTACTATATGTTACATCTAACATGTTCTGTAAACATGTTACTATATACTATATGTAGGGATGCACCGATATGAAAATTTTGGCTGATGCCGATAACCGATCATTGCTGTTATGGCCGATAACCGATATTTACCGATGTCGATATGATCTGTATAAAACCACATTTTTATGATCATCACATTTTGTACATACTGAAAAACACATGTTAACACTGAATTTGAAAAAGTTATGCATTTCTTTATTTGCAAAGCCTTTGGAAAAGCCCATAAATCATAGATTTACTGCATTATTTCATATCAATGTGAAGAATTTGGCTGATAATGATAACCGATATTAACATTGCAACATCTGACCGATACCGATATGACCGATATGTTAAAAAATTACTAACATCGGCCGATACCGATATGATTACCGATATATCATGCATCCCTAACTATATGTTACATGTAACATGTTCTGTAAACATGCATGATGCTTACTTACTGTTACAAAGTGGGGCATTTTAACACGCAGGTGAAACGGGAACGGCATTCGGCCTCAAGTGGCCATTCGAGGAACTACAGCTTTCAGGATCACTTCCGCAACTTCCTGTGTGAAAACGAGCTAGCTAGCCCACTGGCCCTGGGACAGAAGAGTGCAACTTGACTTGTTGACGGAGGCGTACAACCTCGAGGCGGTTATTTCTAGTTGACCTTCTACCCTGTTCACCTCTAACTTCTCCCTCCACTCTCTCCATGCAGACCATCTTCCTCCAGGACAATGTTATCGCTCAGATCCGACGTCAGGATCTCTCTCAGCTGGAGCAGCTGCACTACCTCTACCTTCAGGTAAGAAGCACACAAACCGATTGAATGTCTCACATGACCAAATGACATCAATAGCATTGCTACGACTCCAGGTAGGCAATGAGTCCTTACCCCCAATTGAACGTGAATATTCCTATATTATTCCTATAGTACGCCTACCATGTCCCCCCTGTCCCCGTGCTTTCTACACCTATGTGTTGTGCTGACATCTTCAGGTATTAAGCGCAAAGTGATGCTTTACTCACAGGTGTTTGAATTGACCTGGATGTCCGTAGCACAAAATAATGTAACGTTACTTTAAAGGAAAGAAGAAGAAAAGATATATGTATAGAAAAAATAATATGTACCATATTTCGCCACTGCTGAATGCATATATAGAGGAAGCACTGATAGACCCTTCAATATTATTATTCTTTACATATACTGGACTACTTTTAAGTAGAAATATATGACTGAAATAGCAAACATAAAAAAGAGTATGGATTCTAGCATTAAAAGCATGTGGAAAAAAATATAATATTAATTGTAACCAAGATGGCACTGAACTATTGGACGCCTAATTGCAGCAGGATAGGATCAAAACACAAGAAACAATAGCAAAGCAGTCAAAAAAACATTCCGATTTCAATTGTAAAACATACTGTACGTTGTATTAACCATCTCCCTCATTTACCCATGCATTTGTCCTTACCCAGTACAGCAATGCTACTTGAAATCGCTCCTGAGCAATAGCCAACAACAAAGACGTATTGTTTGTTCACCTCTTCCTTGCCTGTCCAGAACAACACCATTTCGGCGGTGGAGCCCGGCTCTTTCCAGAACCAGGGCCAGCTGCTCGAGCTGGCGCTGAACGGGAACCAGATCCACTTGGTCACAGCCGATATGTTCCAGGGGCTTGACCATCTGCGTATTCTATACCTGGCAGGAAATGACATCACACGCCTGCTGGACTACACCTTCCGGGGCCTGCAGGTAACGCAGATCAGAGCACACGTGGCAGTGAGACACCTTGACACTTTAGAGTTGTCCCGTTTCTTTGGACCTCATGCTAAGCCCCGCCCCCATGTCCTCTGCCTTGTGATGTGTACAATACATCCCTGTCCCTGCAGCGTCTCCAGGAACTCCACTTGCAGCACAACAGTATAGACATGCTAGCAGACCACGCGCTAGTTGGCCTGACTTCTCTCGCTCTGCTGGACTTGAGCAGGAACAACCTCTACACCATTGGTCCTGCATCTCTACGACCACTGGTCAGCCTCCAGGTGCTGCGCATCACAGGTGAGACGGCGATGCTGCGATGAAACCACAAACGTGATGAATGTGAATGTAACCATGACAACAAAATGGTTCTCCTTTACCACCATTAATACCATTTATACCCAATATGTATAAAGCTGCTGAGTATCAGCAACAGCATCATAGATGTAGCTGACATTTAGCTGTCTTAAAAACACATTAAAAAACAAAGAAAACGCTTACAAAAGCATTACAGAGTGCCCTCTAAGGATTTTACATGTGGATTCTATTAGGAAAAAATATATAATTCATTGCATCCCTCAGAGTTGCCTAGATTATTTCTTATGAAGGGCCAAACACTTTTTATCTGGATGTTATGTGAAATTACATTACATTAAAATGTATTATATTTTATAGACAATTGACGTTCTAAATCTAAAATAACTTTTCAAAATAATAAAAACACTACTCTTGTATCTGTTTAACAGTAATTTTATTAGTTAGATTTAGGGTTGATTATAAAAAAAAAAGACAATTTAAAAGCGAAAGACACCTTTCTGACAGAAAGTGCATGCAACTCAAGGTGCGTAGCCCTAACCCTAACCCTACCCATAGAACCTAACCCTAACCACCTAACCCTAACCCTAACCCTAACCCTACCCATAGAACCCATTCTCCTTCAGATATCTGGAGGTGAGATCAAGGGACCCCTTTGAAACGTTTTTCCATTGCCAAAATGTTGCATCACTTTTGGAGTGTTATTTAGCCCCTTTCCCCACAAGCTATGTTGACATGGTTCCGATGGATTTCTTAGGTCTTCTAGTTTCATACGGGCCAAACTTGGCCCGCGGGCCCCAAATTGGTCGGCCATGGCTTCCTTCCCCAAGTGACTGTCTGCTGGATGGGGGCGGGCAAGACAGACGTGACAAATAAAGTCTTGCTGTCATAGGAACAGAATACATAATGTCATAATGTCATAGGAACAGCAACGCTGATGAAGGCTACCTGCTGAAACGCGTTTGTTGTTTCTGTGTTCAAGCTAAGTATTAAAATAACCTAAAGGCCTTTTTTGAGTGCTGGCCTCTTCGTTGGTTTTTGTACGTTTCTAACTTGGCCCTGCACCTTGACCGACTTCAATTTTGAAGTGTGCTCGCTACTGCTGCTGTTTTATATAGGAACAGAATACATAATGTCATAGGAACAGAATACATAATGTCATAGGAACAGAATACATAATGTCATAGGAACAGAATACATAATGTCATAGGAACAGAATACATAATGTCATAGGAACAGAATACATAATGTCATAGGAACAGAATACATAATGTCATAGGAACAGAATACATAATGTCATAGGAACAGAATACATAATGTCATAGGAACAGAATACATAATGTCATAGGAACAGAATACATAATGTCATAGGAACAGAATACATAATGTCATAGGAACAGAATACATAATGTCATAGGAACAGAATACATAATGTCATAGGAACAGAATACATTATATAGGCTGGCAGAGAAGCACAATACTTAGTTCATAAGCTTTGTCTGGTCTCTCTCTTGATGCATCACAATCAATAAGCCTTTTAAAAGTCAGTTGTTGTTGTAGGCTGCCTGCTCTGCGGTTCTCCACCTTCCCGACATCAAAGATTCCCAACACTGCTCTGTTTCTTTGTTTGTACCGGTTCTACCAGACAACCCCTGGCGCTGTGACTGCGCTCTCCACTGGCTGAGGAGCTGGATCGATGAGGAGGGCCAGCGTCTGCTGAGCTCGGCCGAGCGGCGTCTGGTCTGCACCGAGCCGCCGCGCCTCTCCCACCTCAGCCTGGTCCAGGTGCCCCTCAACAGCCTGGTGTGCATCCCCCCGCTGGTGCAGCTGGAGCCCAGGAGGCTGGCTGTGCGCCTGGGAGAGAGCCTGAGGGTGTCCTGCCATGCTTCTGGGTACCCACGGCCACAGGTGAGGGACATTGCCCGGCAAGTTGATGGTGACGCTCAAACTCCAGGCTTCAAAACGGGAGGTCACAAAGCAATGGGTGACGTTGTCACGGTGGCTACGTCCATGTTTATCATAGGGTGTTATATTATTATTATTATTATTATATTAGGCTGTGTGAATGTATTTGGACCCAGGACCAGAGACGACAGAGGCAGGAATCAGATAGATGTCTTTTACTTAGACTTTGAGCAAAATACAAAAATGAACAAATAAACAAAGAGCAGCAATTAAGCTTCCAGCTAAATAGCCGATACAGAATGTTGGACGGCCGACAACAAACTAAGGTCTCTTGGCAGAGTAACAGGAAAAAGTGCACTCAACCGCCCTGCAGCTCGACCGCTGTGCGGGGCTCCCTTGCTCTTATGTCACAATGCCTATGACATCAGCAGTGATGTCACAATGCAATTGCTGAAGTGACATCACTTCTGGGACAAAAATCACAGATAGTGGGGTTGGCCCCGCATGATTCTTGTTCACTCTATCTACACTTTTAGAAAGGTTGTGAACAAGGTCATGTCTATCCAGTACCCCTAGAGCAGTGGTTCTCTTTCACATCAAGGACCCCTAAACTGACACAAATTAGACCCTGGGTCCCCCATCTGACAAGAGTTTTGCTGTTAGATGTTTTATTACATAAATTACAATAGATTGTATGTTTTATGATGGTTACTGCCTGATGTTTACATATTGTAACATTCTCTATTGTTTTTTGTTCTGTTGTATATATTGTACACTATATTTGATGCACTTTACAGTGTTTCTTGTCTCAATGGACACTTGTCTTTGGGGTGTAGTCCTGAAAATCTGTAGGACTACAATTCCCTTGACGTTTAGCCACCAGGAAGTGTTTTATTTGACACAGGTGTTGTACATTGGCTAATCAACTGATGATTGTCTGAACCTTTATAGGCTGTATTCACTTGTTACCCGTCTTATGCCTGAAGAAGGTCTATGACCGAAAGCTTGCAATAAATAGATATTTGCACAGATTTGAGTGTGCGGACGCTCCTTTTTTCATTCATCTTGATACTTTTAAGCTCCAGCACCTCAGCAAAGTCTGATACCGGATGAGTGGTGGTCATTTTACTATTTAGATGTTTTATTACAGAAAGTGTATGAAACCCATCACTAAAATAGTCATACATTGCCATTGTGTTATTTATGGATGGAATGATTAATTATTAATACAATTAATTGTATTATTATTACTTCCATTTTTTGCTGTGGACCCCCTGGAGCCCCCTCAAGGACCGCTGGGGGTCCCTGGACCGCACTTTGAGACCCACTGCCCTCGAGGGCAGCCGACATCGATGAAAGTAGACGCCGTTCTCAATCAAACAGAACTGTGCGTGCACATTAGAAAAACCAAGAGCATTGATTTCTTATTCATCGTCCGCCGTCAACCTATCCACCTTATTTTTGGCGGCCATGATGCACCATGGGTGCTGCTTCCTTCTGCTGTCCTCTTCCCATGATGCACCATGGGTGCTGCTTCCTTCTGCTGTCCTCTTCCCATGATGCACCATGGGTGCTGCTTCCTTCTGCTGTCCTCTTCCCATGATGCACCATGGGTGCTGCTTCCTTCTGCTGTCCTCTTCCCCCGTTACGTCTAGCTTGACACAACACACAGCCCGTCTAATGTACCCGTCTGTAACCGGTGCAGCTGAGCTGATAAATGACGACTTGTGCAACGAGCAACAGGTTAGCAGATGTGATAGATGATGGCTGAGTTTCTCAACAAAGAAGCTTCTTAAGGGGGCCTTAAGAAGGGTTAAAGAAGCTTCTTAGCGCTAAGAAGCTTTTGGGAAACCCAGCCATTATCATTAGGCTACATTCCCAAAACGAGTGTTATTTTGTGACGAGCAAACTTTTAACGTCGGAGTTCGACAAGGAAATGCCATGCGAGGAGGCACGCGCTGCGCTGCAGTCGTGGGCTGCAGTGCAGAGTACTATCCAGGCAGTGTCAACCCAGCGTAAACACAGCTGCTCACGTTCTAGACCGGATATTGCTCCCAGAATTATTTTTACAGCGGGAGCCTCACAAAAATAAGGTGGATATAACATTACAAAAGTAGGAAATGCTGCACACACAAAAAACTATATTGTCAAACAAATTAAAAAAAATTAACCTACCCACACACCGAGTTTTAACAATATAACACTTGGTACATATACTGTCCTGATCAAAGATATTCTGAGCTAAAACCCTGAAAGAAAGCCCTTTGCAACACCACTGATGATGAAGACATTGACGACGACGACGACGATGATGAGTATATATAATAATAATATAATGAAAAACATTTTGTGCATGGACAGGTGACCTGGAGGAAGGCGTCCCAGGGCAAGATGGTTCTCTCTCCCAGAGGCCTGGTGCAGGAGCTGGGTGCTGGTGGAGGAGGAGGAGGAGGAGGAGGAGGAGCGGAGGAGCACTCAGAGGAAGGCAGAGTGCGTCTGCAGAAGATCGACGGGGAGCGCTTCGACCCCGACACCGGCAGCGGCATGCTGTTCCTGAGCAACGTGACCGTGGCCCACGCGGGCTTCTACGAGTGTGAAGCCTGGAACGCAGGGGGCGTGGCCAGGTTGACCTTTCAGCTGGCCATCAACTCGTCCACGTCCTCGTCCTCTTCCTCCTCTATCTGGGCATCGTGGTCCCAGGTCTCCTCGCCGTACTACCCTTCGTGGCCGCGGCTGAGGAACCATCGCCCCGCCGCGGGTTCGGACGTCAGCCGCGAGCCGCTGTACGCCCTGGGCAGCATGGCCTTCAGTGCCCTGGGTGCTGCCACTCAGACAGCTATAGCAGTAGGTATCTCACTCCTGGCCCTCACCGCACTCCTGCTGGTCGCCATGATCTACAGCCGGCATCACCAGAGAGAGAAGGAGGCGGACGGAGCCGAGAAGGTGTGTATCATCTGTTTGTCTGTGTGACAGGCGGGTTCAAGTCTGCAAGGGGACTTTCTTAGAACATTTAAAAATATATATATACGCAAGAACTTTTAATGTCCAACATATTAAGAAATACATGTGAGTAATTGCTACGGCTGGGTATCATTTTTGGCACCAATACTAAACAATACCTTTCTTTTCATTACACTCATCTGACTATATGGAAGAAAGCAGTTTCCATAGAGGCAACCAACAACAAATACATAGATTAAAAGAGCTAACTATTCTACTTAGCCTAGCCTACCTGACACAACCAACCTGACCCTCAGAAAGAAGAAAACCTTATTGGCTGCGTTTCCCAACAAAGAAGCTTCTTAAGGAGTTAAGAAGCTTCTTAAAGGAGAACTTACCTCCAAAACACTTTTTTTCAGCTTTTAACCAATATATATGACTTTGGGGGTGATGTGTGAAGAATTCTGGTCAGAATTTCCACATTTGACACCAAACTGTTGCCATTTTACCATTTGTATCATTTTTCAGCAGCATAACTGGCATAAGCGCCCTCTAAAGGTCGAACACTGCTTTTTTTTTTTCTCAAATGAATGGGAGATTAGGAACACACTGACGTCACAGTGTTCCCAAAGACTATGGGATTTCAAGATAATTACTCCCCTACCCCCCCTGTACCCTTTCGGCTCCTCAGAACTCCAAGCCTATTCCTATTGAAGTTTGCTCTTAAAATACTGAACCAAACATCGTCAAAGTTGGCACATGTCTTAATTATAGTTAGTTTCCCGCTGAATGTGTCACTACTTTATTAATATCTTACCTGGATAAGCTCGAATGATGATGTATATATTATCAGTCCGAGTTGGAAGCAGCTGTCTCCAGCCCAGGCAGGCGGGAGAGAGTCGTACTGTAAACCTCATGCACTAGCTCCAAGCTCCGCGGGCACGCGCAGCAGAGCAGAGCTCTCTGTGCTCTGAGAGCAGAGAGAGCAGTCTGATATTTCCGCAAACAAATATGGTCGCAGTTTAGCGCACATGTAAAATATAACGCTATACTACGACGTGACAACGTGACAAAGCTTATCTAAACACATCGGCTACTATCATATTTCCCTGCATCCCTCCTACTGAGATTATATCGGTAATGATTTTGGACAGACTGAATGCGCGGAGGAGGAGGAGGAGAGATCTGCAGCTGTGCCCTGAGTAGCCCTGAGAGACACTCGCCTCGCTCCGACTACTGTGCCTGTCTGTGAAAAGCGTCCTGTCCAGTCGCACCTTCGCAAACAGATGCGGGATTCCCTCAATCCTGTACCCAATCTCAGACTGTATTCTCTAAATCGCACACCAGCTATTTCTGTCTGTGTTTGTTTGTTGCTCCGTGAGGTTAGAGCGCCCCATGCATGCAGCAGGCTGTTTCGCCAGCCGGGGTCTGGCAGGAGGGAGGAGGCGCAGGCAGCCTGCACTGCGCTGAGAGGAAAACTTTTGCACAACTTTTAACAAGAATCACGAAAAGCCCCCAAACTAAAATGAAAAAGGGACTATATGGCAACTTGGACGAGGGAATGACGTAGAGAAATCTCGCATTGTGTTACCCCAGAACGGGGGGTTTGTCGTATTGTGCGGTGTGCTGCTGTAATGAGCCCATGCCACTTTGCTCTCGTAACGTAGTTTGATACACTGTCATAGAGATACATGCAGAAAAATAATTAAATTTCTAGTTCGCCACTGAATTACCAAATTGATATAACTTTCAACCATTTTGAGCAAAGCTCTTTCCAAACAGGCCACCAGCGTTGGCTAGTTGTTGATATTTATAAAGATATGGCCCCTCTCAAATAAATTATTTTTGAGGCAGTAGGCAAACTGTAATGGCGTCGATTTCCGAAAAAAAAATCTGGACTTGAACACAGCCAAAGAGTCCAGTATAGACAAGAGCATATGTCATTTCTTGGTTTTTTCCATAGGTATTTTCAAATCACTGTTCTAATACATATCTAGGGGGTAAGTCCTCCTTTAAGGAGTTAAGGAGTTAAGAAGGCTCCAAAGAAGTGTTTCCCAAACGCCTTCTTAACAGCCTTCTTAACACATCGCTAAAGAAGGCTCTTAAGAAGGGTTCTGTGAAAGGTGCTATATAAATCCACAACATTCTTATTATAAAAGGAATCCATTCTGATTAGAGGAATATAGCCTACGGTAAAACATTTAAAACACAAGTAACCATATTACATAGAGGAGAGATTTTCAAGTGTTCCCCAATTTTAAACACTAAAGGGTGCATGAAAGAAAGGAAAAAGGGAAAAACACAACAGTGGACACTATATTATTATGTCCTTTTGCCTGACGCGGCTGAATCTGCGAGTGTTTCGTCATTAAGAAGGTGTTAAGAATGCCCCAGACCCTTCTTACAAAACCTTCTTAACGAAAGATCATCTTAGGCTAAGAAGCAATTGGGAAACGCATTGGCTTCGTTGGCTTCTTACGGGAGCCTTAAGAAGGGTCAAAGAAGCTTCTTAGCGCTAAGAAGCTTTTGGGAAATGTAGCCAATAGCATTTTTTTTTCCTCTCACCCCCCTTCCCCCTGCCTTTAGGACAGGCTGCTTTTGTTTATATAAGAATCTGTTCTTAATTGCTTGCCTGGGTAAATAAAGATTAAATAAAAATAAAAAATAAAATACCCAGCCATAGCAACTGCCCTCTCATTAGCAACACATTGCACTTTCTCTTTACATTTTCAGTTGAGTACATTTAAAATGTGTGTCTTTCAGTGCGATTGTAGAACACCGAACACTTTGACATAATAAGAAATAGTTGTTGTTTTGGGTGAGAAATAAGGTGAGCTCAAGTCAATCAAGTCTGCCAGTCTTCATTAGGGGGATGAACCCAACACCTCCACACAAGAGTGCCCCCGCTGGACACTGAAGGAAAACCCTGTCCCGTACCATGAACTTTTTCTTCCATTGCTTCTTAGCCAACTCTCTTCCCTGGCCATCCAAACCTTCTTTACACTCCACAACCTTTCTTTTTTATTTCCCATAGAAACAGAGCATGCCAGTACTTTTTTCTTTTTTTCTTTCTATTTGTAACACTTCTGTTAAAACTGTATTATGATGTCCATAACACTGACGCTGTATCTTAACATGCAGGAGGAGAGCATCCTCTATGTGAACGACTACTCCGACGGCCCGACCACTTTCGCCCAGCTGGAGGAGTACCGTGACGAGCGCGGCCACGAGATGTACGTCCTCAACAGGGCCAAACCCGTGTTGCCACCAGCACCGCCGGCAGCCGTCAGCACCACTAACCTGGGTTACCCCGCCCCGTCAGAGGCCTCCATGTCCTCCAGCCCCGCCCTCTCCTCGGGGCCCGGCCAGACCATGAGCCCGGCCCTGGCCCCGCCCAACAAGCAGCAGCAGCAGCAGCAGCAGGAGCCCGACATACGGACCATGCGGAGGATGGCAGGGGAGGGAGGGGAGGCGGAGCCTGTGATCACGTCAGAGGGCGAGGGGCTGTTTCTCAACCACACGGGCCTCTTCATGGACTCTCAGATCGCCTATGAGATCCACTGTTGAAGGGAGGGGAGGATCTATTGGATAATCAAAGACACAGAAGGGATGTGATGTTAGATCTTACGGCTCTAGTGTGTGGTTTTAATGCAGCAGTTTGTCTGCGACAATTAGTCCACTGCAAACTGCAAAGTGTGTCACATTTTATCTCAAGGGGGGTTGGGGACCTACTGCTGGAATCTCCTAATGAACGAGAGAAATACCCAAAAGCCTGTGGAAGGATTTACTTTTTAAATCTACTGCTTCTGGAGGAGGGAAGAACTGGCCATACATTGAGAGGATCTAAAACAGCAAAAAACGAGTTTATGTTCCAGAGTCATGACGAACCTCATCCAAGCCAAATAGACCTCGAATGAGAGGCTGTGTCATGCCGGAAGAGACACTGGCCCAAGACTTGCCTTTTGCTCAAAATGGACTAAAAAGACTCGCCTTCCAGTAATGTACTGGCCGTAGTAGAAGAGGTGGACATACTGGGGAGAGCTCATATTTCACTTAAGTCACTGGTAATTAAGCTGAAAGATGGGTGAACTGTGACCTCGCCACTATGATAGGTCAGTGGTAACGACTAACTAGGGTGACCAGTGGAGGCGCTGTAACCCCAGCCCAGTCGCCAGAAAACTATTTGGGCGTCGTGTTGTTTCTGCAAACCACAGACACGTTGAATCTCAACGTTTGTGAACCAAAACTATGTTGCATTAACATTTCTAGATGGGATGAGTGATATGGTAGACCTCTAGCGGTCGTGTAAATAACCACAGTTTGCAATTTAAATAGCATGGCGGAAAGTGAGCCAGGCCGGAGGGATTGTGGTTTCTGGTTGTCCGTCCGTCCGATGTTCGTTAACGCAATATCTGAGAAACGCCT
Organism: Poromitra crassiceps; assembly: GCF_964638095.1. Lineage (NCBI taxonomy): Eukaryota > Metazoa > Chordata > Actinopteri > Beryciformes > Melamphaidae > Poromitra > Poromitra crassiceps. The sequence goes on along the minus strand of NC_139632.1, from coordinate 3,602,202 downwards.
TGACGGAATTTCTTCCAATTTGGCTCAAATGTCGACTTGGACTCAAGGATGAACCGATTACATTTTGGTGGCTAAAAGTCAAAGTTCAAGGTCACTGTGACCTCACGACCGCTTGTTTCATGCTCGTTAACGCGATATCTCAGGAACGCCTTTGACAGAATCTCATCCAATTTCCCTCAAACGTCCACTTGGACTCGAGGATGACCTGTATCGATTTTGGTGGTCAAAGTTCAAGGTCACTGTGACCTCACGAATGCCATTCTGTAGCTCGTTAATGCGATATCTCAGGAACACCTTGACGGAATTTCTTAGAATTTGGCTCAAACATCCACTTGGACTCGAGGGTGAACTGATTAGATTTTGGTGGTCAAAGGTCAAGGTCACCGTGACCTCACAAACGCCATTTTCAAGCTCGTTAACGCAATATCTAGGTAACGCCTTGACGGAATTTCTTCGAATTTGGCTCAAACGTCAAAGTCTGGACAGACGTGGATGTCGACTGCTCAATTGTTGGCGGAGGCATGCATTATGTTGTTCTAGTTGAAATGTTGATGCAACATATTTTTGGTTCACAAATGTTGAGATTCAACGTATCTGTGGTTTGCAGAAACGTAACATGTCAACATTTTATTCTGGAAACTAGGTTGGTAACCCTGCGATCTAAGTCAGTGGTAAGTAGGCTGACAGATGGCTATTCAAAGGCCCCACACTCCAAGAAAGGTGAATTCTAACAAGGCTGATAGGTGGGCAAGCAGGTAGATCCCAAAAAAAGCTAGTGTGGTCCAGAGAAGATGCTAGATGTAGGCCTACTCTGTAAAACTGCACATACTAACTGTACCACCACACGACTCGACATTCCTGTAACTTACATCTGGGTCAGCAGAACCACTTTCATACAGCGTCCTTTCACTGTGTACCAGGGTTTAAAACTAGCAAGTGTTTTTTATTGTAAATAACTCAAGACAAATAAAACGTATCGGAAAGTGGGGAACTGGATCAAAGAGAGAGGATCTTAAAGAATAATTTGGTTTTACAACAGCCCCTAAGAACAGGAAAAAGCAAGTCAAACACACCGGACCAATTGATTGTGTAGAGAGTATATCGTAATGACCGCGTTTCCCATTTATTTTATTTTTATTTTATTTTAAGAATATAACTGTTTGATTTTGGTTTTGATTCTGCAGTCATCTCTTTTGGTTCAAATTCAGATGGCAGCGCTAAAGCTATTCTTCCTTGGATAGTGTGTAGTGCACACTATATGGTCTTGGAGGAGAAAATGGACAGATATTGGCCAAAGATGACTGAAGTATGATGGGTTGAATTAAATTTTTTCACCACCACAGGTGGTCGCAATTATCTTGCTGTGATGCCCTACCATGTCTGAGGAAACACTGGAGGCCAGGTGCTGCATACAGATATACATGAAAGTTGAAAAAGTGAATACCCAATATGTAATGATGACAACACAACGTTTCAACCCACACAGGGTCTTCATCAGGCAAATGACTAGATAGGAGACAGCAGAAAATATATATAGAAAATAGACTAATGGCAACGCATTGACATCAGCGGCTGTCAGTCAATTAACAGTCAATACGATAAGTCAATTGCAACCTCAATGTCCTTCTGCTATATGTGGGTGTTGAGAAAGTGGATAAGCCCCCCCCCCCCCCCCCCCCCCCCCCCCATCCAGAGGAGGGGACCACGAAAGGAGGCTCCTGCAGCGGGAGATCACTTACTGGATTTATTTCCTCTATAGACCCTTTTCACGGGGGTAATTTTGTGTCGAGAAGGCAGGGTAAACGGGTGCAAGCAACACACTAATGAGGGTTTTCAAATTCCAATCATGGAAGTTGGAAACCCTCATTAGTGTTTTGTTTGCACAGGAATTTGACATTAAACCTTTTTTTGCAATTTGTCCTATTCCACTTTTGTATTGATATTCCTATTACAAGTCTTAGCCTATTTTTGTACCCTATGTATATTTTCCACTATGTATTTTATTGATGTGTATATTATGTTTGGTCTATATGGAATTCACTGATTGCTCCTTTAAGTGGTATGTATATTTTATATATTTATTTATTTATTTACTTATATTTTCTGCTGTCTTCTATCTAGTCATTTGCCTGATGAAGACCCTGTGTGGGTTGAAACGTTGCTGTAGTCATCATTAGATATAGGGAGCTGCTCCAGTGTGCGGGTATTCACGTTCTCATCTTTAGAACATGAACCATGCTTTAATAATCCCACTGGGTTTACTGTGGATACGCTACAACAGCAGCATCCTTTTCTATTAGAATGTGACGCATTTGGGGTTCTGTCAGTTTATGCGAGGAGCAGAACTACATCTCTCTGCAAAGCACCCACTGAAATCAATCCACTCCAGTACCAACAATGGTTCCATGCCGGTACTTTGACCCAGCATAGGCTATACCCATACTTGCCATAGTGTGAGTCAGTGTGATATTGGTGCAGAAACTGTCAACAACAGAGAACCCTGTGTGACTTGAACATGTTGAACTGAAGTACAAAAGTCGGGGGTTACCAAATTCAGTTCTATGGAAGGATATACGTACTCTTTCAACCTTTTCTATTGACCTTGTGTTTGCATTCATCCTTAATGTAATGTGGAAAAAAGACATGACGTGACAATTGTTGCCGTGTTATTACAGAAAAGCAGTGATATTTCCTTGGATTCCTTTGTATTGCTGTTTGTGCAGCACTGGACTAGCTTCTGTGGCAGATCACCACACTGTTCTGATTCTTTCTTCTTCTTCTTTTACAGCCAGCAAACGCTGAGGACAATCATATTCAATCCCCATAGGACCCAAATGTTCTGGTTTTGCCATTGATTTAGCATGTAGTGTCCACTCACAGCCATTGATTTAGCATGTAGTACCGCTCACAGCCATTGATTTAGCATGTAGTACCGCTCACAGCCATTGATTTAGCATGAGGTACCACTCACAGCCATTGATTTAGCATGTAGTGTCCGCTCACAGCCATTGATTTAGCATGTAGTGTCCGCTCACAGCCATTGATTTAGCATGTAGTACCGCTCACAGCCATTGATTTAGCATGTAGTACCGCTCACAGCCATTGATTTAGCATGAGGTACCGCTCACAGCCATTGATTTAGCTAGCATGTATTACCGCTCACAGCCATTGATTTAGCATGTAGTACCACTCACAGCCATTGATTTAGCTAGCATGTAGTACCGCTCACAGCCATTGATTTAGCTAGCATGTAGTACCACTCACAGCCATTGATTTAGCATGTAGTACCACTCACAGCCATTGATTTAGCTAGCATGTAGTACCACTCACAGCCATTGATTTAGCATGTAGTACCGCTCACAGCCATTGATTTAGCATGAGGTACCGCTCACAGCCATTGGTTTGTTTCCAAACATCTTGCCACTGAATTTGAATGGCTATAAAGATCTCTTTCTGGTGTGATATAGCTGAATGGCACCCAAGGAATTCTGATAATGTTGTCATGGAAATAGCACATTAGCACTAAAATGTACTCGTGTGGACAACAAATGAGATTCAGAAAACAATATTTAACACAACAGACACTGGGATGTTCAGCTTAATGATTTTAACATGTTAACACATCGAAGTTTGGTACACCAAAGTAAGTGTTATTTCCATGACAACGTGATCAAACATATTCTGGCACCAATATTATTTCACTTTGGATTTACCACTACAAACAAAAAGTGGTAATTAGAAGGCTTTTTTTGTAGGCTCTTTCGTCATCAACATTTTCAGTTATAATACACTAATACAGTCACATTTATGAAAAAATTTGCTGCATTTTGTTCAAAGTATGATTTTAAATTCAGAAATCAAACTAATTTTGGATGCAAGCATTTCAACGAGTTAAACACTTTGAACATGTTCCTCTTCTTCCAATAGAAAACTTACAGTAATTGTTCTGCCTGGCGACTGCAAAATGGATGAGAAGTTGATTACACTCATTCAAAGCTTCCCAGTTATTTCCAATTCATTTGGGAAAACTGCAGGAATAAATGTCTCAAAATTGATGCTGGGAGAATGACTGGACCCATTGTTGGGGTCGATAAGCTCAGAATTCTTTTTTTTCTGTTTATTTTTGATTAACACCACCTAATTAATTAGCACTTGCTAGCTATGTTGACTCAAATGATGTAACGTTATGAAAAGCAATACCAAAGTAGCGAAAAGTACCTGTGCCCATAATTATTCTGAATACTGTATAGTGACCCATCACCCAAGTTGCTGACAGTGTGAACAAGTATTTATTTTAGAGTATGATTTGTGCAGTTTGGAGCGCCGGACAGAAATAAAAGGTGCTCTGGTGATACTGGGCTTAATGTTAACAGCTTGGAAATAGTGTTTTGAATCCAGTAGCACAAATGTAGGCAAAAATCTATCTACTCCATTTCTGCGCTCTCTGTAACGCAAATCTGTTCAGACCTGATTACATTGGATATACTGGTTAAGATAACTTAAGATAGATGTACAGTGTGAACATGCATGGCTTTTCCAATCATCTTGACTTGGACAATATGGAAGTGTAGGATTTACTCTCTATATGAATATTTTCAATTTCCTATACTGAACCAACCATTTTAATTTAAGTCCTAAGTTTTGAGTTTCTATTTTCAACTACATGGTTAGTTCTATGCAGGCCTTCGGAAGGATATTTTTCAAAATGCAACCAACTACAAATCAGTGGTTACAGTACTGTACCAGCCTAAATTGTAAACAGTAATCCTCTGAAATAATTTGAGTTCAAAGTCTAAATGCACTTATTGTAATCTGAATTGAATTGAATCTGATATATCGCCGCTTACTGTACAACAGTTGTCAACCATTGTCTGAAGATTTGCAACCTGTGTTTCCAATCTAAACACATTTTACCTTTTAAATTATGTTTGAGTAAACCAATAAGTAATACCTACTTTAAGCGTAACAGTATCTGTGCTCACATGAACATGTTTCTCAGTAACTGTAACATTATACTGTAGTTACTATTTTTGTACTCAGATTACTATAATCCTATGACATGTATTCCATTGCTCCCCAGGCCTTGTTTCTTTGTGCTCCAGTTGCATTGTGTGTTTTTCTACTGTAATTCTTCATTGTAAGTGTGACAGAAAGGGAGAAAAGAATCAAGCATTTACAGACATATTATGTTGATCTTTGTAACCCAATTTTAGGTGTTAGATTTGAATGTACTTACGGTATGTGGAATTTCATTTATATTTTGAATATATATTTATGTATTTATTTACACATGTATTTGCTTATTTATTTATTTATTTATTTATTGTCTCTATTTGATTGAATTTATACTATTTATTGTGTGCTCTATTTTATTTTAAAATAAAGAATAAAGACAGCGATGTCCTTATGTGGATCGTGTTTTTCATGATGAGGTTGAGTCAGTATAGATCTGCTGTGTTGATGTGTTGCAACTGTTTGAACAGGCCTTGCCGGCTACCTTGCTGGCTTAGGAATTAACAGGACACATTAGTTAACTGTTAATTAAGGTTAAGTTCATGTTTATTAAGCATTAAATAACCATAATAAATGAGTCACAGACCAAATATTCTCCACCCAGTCACTGAAAAATAACCTATTTCTAAAAAGAATGAATCTATCTCCAGATGTGAAAGTGAAACTAGCGACCCTATAGGCTACATGTACAGTGCATTTCCGACCTTAGCGTTACCACACACCGTCCAGCATAATGCTAAGTTCAACCTAATGCCGTTGACTTTCCTTCGTTGCCTGACACCACACTTGGCATGTGGCCATAGATTGATTCTTATCTCCTTCACAGTCTTTATCTCTGGGCCACTCCTGGTTAACCATTAAATATGGCCGCCTGATTCTGTCCCCTTCCTGAGTCACTGTTCATATTGATCTTACTGTATGTTGTTATAACTCCTCACCTTGACATTTGGCTCAACTCAACTTGCTTTGCCCGGGGGCCACTTTCGTGAAATGATAGAAGGCCAGGGGCCAGTTAATAAACAAACAATATACATTTTTCTGTAGCGGATTGTAGGTTTTTGGGGTTTTCAGCCAGAGTTTATTAGTCTGACAATGTTGTGCACACCGGATAGTTAGTTAGGTTAAGTACATACATAAGTGCCTGGGTAGCGAGCAGACGGCAGTATTTGACAATTTAGCAGCTAAATCATAGATTATGGAAAGATATTCCATATTCCAGTCTGAAATGCTATAACAGAAGTGGAGTATTGGCCAGAATGACATGAACATTTATTGGACACTTATTCAGCGGGTATCTTGCATGTTGCATTCAGGCGCACTGTCATTTTTTATTTTTTTTTGCAATTCCATCGCGGGCCACACAGGGGGCGTCCGCGGGCCGCATGTGGCCCGTGGGCCGCAAGTTGAGTATCACTGCTGTACTGTATGAGGTTCGGTGCTGGCTTCACAGGCGTGGATGAACCCTGGTCCTCACATACAGTATGTGACCTGCTCTGACTAAAATCAAACACATGTACAGTAAGTAGCACTGGCCCGTTTGTGTAGAAACGTGATTTTATGAGAAAATATTGATTTGGGGTGTTTTGGGGTTTCACCAGATTTGAGCAAAATAAAGCCTTGACTTTCTGTGTAAAGATTATTGTGAAATTCGAATGCTATGTATAGTTTTGAAGCAGAACTAGCTTACTTTTGTCATACTTTGTGGCCCTTTTTCTCAAAAGCATAGTTTGGAAACAGCCAAGACATAAAGGGGTACAGCTCACTCAATCTTTGGAGTACCATGATCATTTTGATATCATCAGAAAGCCACATTATTCTCTTTCCAACAGTGTATAAAACCCTAAATGTGTTTCAGGGTCAATGTGAATGATCTTGATAACGCAGAGACACTCAACGGTGTTAGAGACATCCTCAGAATTAGGTCAGTAACAGAGGACTGCAATTTAAATTGCACGAAGCACCTGAAGGCCACACTTGAGTTAAAAGTACAGATAGGGCACAGAGGTGCAGGGGGTGCACGGTGGCGCAGTGGTCACGCCGTCGACTCACACAGCAAGAAGAGCCTGGGTTTGATTCCCGCCTGGGGTGCTGAGGGTGTGTCCATCCCTATGTCCTCAGTGCCCACTGCTCATGGTGGGCTCGTCAAAAGGGCGGCCTGTCTGTGTGGAGTTTATATTTTCTCCCTGTGCTCCCCTGGGGTTTCCTCCAGATAAGAACCCCCCACTAAGTGCACAAAAAAAAGTACAGATAGGCTATCTTACCATGAAATTACTTTGGTAGAATTACAGTCAACTTTTAGAGAATTACTTGAGTGAGTCTTAATCTGATATTTTTACTGTACTTTAAGCCCCAATATATAACTATGTACCTAATAACAGCTTCTAAATCATTTTGCTGGTTTACTGACTGCCAGTGGTTAAAGTCTCTATTTGTTCTTTGTCTCTCCAATCCTGTCCTCATCCAACAAATTTTCTCTATCTCCTCTCTCTCTCTCTCTCTCTCTCTCTCTCTCTCTCTCCTCTCTCTATCTCTCTCTCTCTCTCTCTCTCTCTATCTCCTCTCTCTCTCTCTCTCTCTCCTCTCTCTATCTCCTCTCTCTCTCTCTCTCTCTCTCTCTCTCTCTCTCTCTCTCTCTTGTTTTCCCTTGTCTCTTAACCTCTCTATCACTCTATAACCTTCCTAGCTGCAGAGTGGCCTGCTCTGTCTCTGCTCTGTCTGCATCTCTGCAGCATGAAGGGACTGCTGGTCCTGGTGTTGGTGCTGTCGCCGTGCATCTCTGCACACATTCTGCAGCCGGTAACATGCAGCGACGACAGCAGTGTTGCGGCGGCACACCTGGCGATGCACCACATCAATGAACAACATCACCATGGCTACAAATTCAAGCTCAACAACATCCAATCCAACAGAGTTGACCAGGTAGGGTGATTGATTGATTGATTGATTGATTGATTGATTGATTGATTGATTGATTGATTGATTGATTGATTGATTGATTGATTGATGGATTGATTGGTTGATTGATTGGTTGATTGAGTGATTGGTTGAGTGGCTGAATGAGTGGTACAGGGGAAACAGATTGATGCTGCGGAGGAGTTTGGGTGTGCGCGCACATCGTCGCTCTGTCAAGCACCTTCGCGCGTCGGATGTTAACAAGCACAGACTGCACAGTACCCGTTGTGCGCAAACAATGGATGCCCACGCCCACAGGCACTGTGTACCTGTTGGGGTCAGGCATAGGTCAAGTTATGCGGTGGGGCTCCACAGGTTGGGTTTAGGCATTGGGTGGGCATAGAGGGGGCGGAGGGTTAAGGCCCAATAATACTCTACGTTAAAGACGGAGCCGGAGACGCAGACGGACAGAGCCTTCTGTCCGTACTCTGCGTTCATTTCGTGCGTTTTCTGTCCGTCGTCTGAAAGCTTACGGATACGCATGAAACGCAGCAAAACCACACACACACGCGTGCATTTGACTCTCTACTGCCCTCTGTGGGTGTTGTTGGGTGTTGGAAAGAGAATTATAGATATTTATAGATGTTTTATTTTGTATATACATCTGTGCTTAGACATTGCTCCATATGTTAGAGAGAGGAATTGACTAAAATTGTGATCCGTATTGAACTTTATAAGTGTGTAATATGCTGCTTAGCCTGTTAAGCCACTTGTCCACTTTGGTTTGAGAGTGCGTCAGATGCAGAATAAGGAGTCGACTATCAAGTAGCCTAACTTTAATACCCCAACAACAACAACAACAACAACAACAACAACAACAACAACAACAACAACACCAACACCATTATACAAAAAGTCTTTATTAGCATGACAGCAAAGACACCTGCATTGCAAAAGAAAGACATTATCAACTAAGGTGATATTATATCAAGACTTTGACAAATGGCTTGTCATAACTTAATATTATTTCTTTTCATTCTTATCATTTTGATTGACCTCATCTTTCTCTCTATCTCTGCACTTCCAGGTTGAAGGCGGGTGTAATATTGTGTTGCAGTTGGACCTTCTGGAAACAACGTGCCATGTTGTCAACCCCAAAAACTTTGAGGACTGTGAAGTCCGCAGCAAGTCTGAAACGGTAAACACTTCCCCAACATTCAATGAAACTTGAATGGGACTCTAGTCTATGGGACGTTCTCATTGCAGCCAGGTGCATACAAACAAGTATAAAAACACATATGAACATGAATAACGCAAAAGTACATCAACGTTTTAACACTGCAGAAGACAGGGAAGGGTCAGAGATTAAGAACATCATCGACAACCATCCGTAGAACAGCATTAAACTCAACAGCAAAACAACCACAGAAATGTGTAAAATAGGTCATGCACTTTCACCTCAAGGAGTTAAGCTTCTTCTTCTTCTTCTTCTCTCCTTGTCCTTGCAGGAGGTGATGGCTGATTGTAACGTCACCTTGACGGTTAAAGACAACGAGGCAAATGTCACCAAATATGACTGTAACACTAAAAAAGGTGGGCTTCTGTTATGTGTTCACGACGAACCGTGGTTGGTGCCCAGTTCCAGACTGACACACACGTCCAGTGGGATGTGTTATCTGAAAGCAGAGCAAAGGGTCATCACAGGATTAGTCTGAAGGGCACGTTTATAGCTACTGGAACTTAAAAAAAAAAAAAAAAATGCTTGAGAGACTAACAGGAAGTGTAAATACAATGGGAAGTTCCGATTGTATTTACACTTCCTGTGACTCATAAACCTAGTCTGACACATAATGTGAGTCGAACTAGGTTTGACCAGGTGAGTCAGACTAGTTTGAGCAGGTAAAACAGCCGGCGTTTTAAACAGGAAGTCATGATACAATGGGTCAAGTGGGCGGGGCTGCATAAGGTGAATACGATCAGCATCAGTCGCCACGCCCATGTTGTTGACATAGCGCTGGAACTGTCAACTAGCGACAGCCTATAGGTCAGTGGCTCTCAAAGTGGGGTCTGGGGATCCCCAGGGTTCTTTGGGGGGGTTCCAGGGGTTCCCCAGCAAAAATGGGAATAATTTATTTCCTCTATAATTCGATCCACAATGTCAATAATACAATGACAGACTATTTTGGTCACGGGGTTCATACACTTCCTGTAATAAAACATCTAAAAGCAAAAATCTGATCAGATGTGGGACCCTGGGATAAATCTTATCATCTAATTTGTGTGAGTTTAGGGGTCCTTGACGTGAAACCGTTTGAGAACCACTGGCCTAGGTGACAGCAGCGCTAATAGTTATAGGAAGCTAGCCACCATTATAGCGTTATCTCTATTACATTACATTACATTACATTACGTCATTTGGCAGACGCTTTTATCCAAAGCGACTTACAATAACACATTTTTGTCAGCAATAGAGCAATCTACTATGGAGCACAGTCTGTGATAACTACAACTTCTGAAGGAACAGTGGTACAAGTTTAGGTTAGTGGTACAAGTTAAGGTTAGTTTTTTTTTTTTTTTTTTTGGGTGAAAGAGAGAGAACGAAGTTAGATCAAGAAGGGCCCAGATGGAGCCTGAAAAGGTGCGTCTTTAGTCTTTTCCGAAAGATCGGCAGTGATTCAGCCGTCCTGACCGAAGGTGGAAGCTCGTTCCACCATTGAGGTGCCAGGGACGAGAAGAGTCGAGATCGGGATGAGCGACTTTTGAGCCCCCGTAGCGAAGGAGGGGCGAGGCGACCTGCACTGGTGGAGGAGCGAAGGGAGCGCTGAGAGGTTTGGAACCTGACCATGGATTGCAGGTACAGGGGAGCTGACTGGTGTACTGCCTGGTAGGCCAGTACCAGTGTCTTGAATTTGATGCGGGCCGAGATGGGAAGCCAGTGGAGCTTCTGGAAGAGGGGAGTGACGTGAGAGAATTTGGGTTGGTTGAATACGAGACGGGCTGCAGCGTTCTGAATGAGCTGAAGCGGTCGGATGTCGGTGGCAGGTAGGCCGGCCAGGAGCACGTTGCAGTAGTCCAGGCGGGAGGAGACAAGAGACTGGACCAGGAGTTGAGTCGCTTCTCTTGTTATTGTCTCTTAGCATTTCTGTTGTGTTAGCATGGCTGTATTACAGAATTGCAGCGATGGTGGCCTGCAATCGACACGACTGTAGTGCTTTTCCACCAGGTAACACAACCAATAACATTATATGTATCATGTTATTTATTGGCTGTGTGTTAGACCGAGGGCATGCAATTGTGAAGAATGATAGTCCTGCCAGGAAACCTGTGCACACAGCAGAGTTCAAAGTCAGTGTTTGGTGTTTGGTGTTTTTCGCAACGTGCCCTTTTGTTCATAAAAACAACCCTGCCAAAGTTCATTTGTGGAGTAAGTATAGCATAGCCTTCACCCATTGATACCTGATGCAGCATTTGTGTGTGTATCCCTTTAAGACCGCGAACCAGTCTTAAAGGGATACACACACAAATGAGGGATATACACGCAAATGCTGCATCTCATAATACTCATAATAATAAACTCTGTGTGTGTGTGTGTGTGTGTGTGTGTGTGTGTGTGTGTGTGTGTGTGTGTGTGTGTGTGTGTGTGTGTGTGTGTGTGTGCGTGCGTGTTCGCGTGCGTGTGCGTGTGTGTGTGCGTGTGTGTGTGTGTGTGTGTATAGCAATGACGCCTAGGGAGTTGGTGAGGATGTGTCCTGACTGTCCCACCCTGCTGCCCCTCAACCACGCAGAAGGTCTAAAGTCTGTTCGTTCAGCTATCGCCCATTTCAACACGAACACCACCAACCAGCGATACTATGTCCTGCTGGAAGTGGGACGAATGTCCTTAGGGGTACACACACACACACACACACACGCACGCACGCACGCACGCACACACACACACACACACACACACACACACACACACACACACACACACACACACGCACACATATTTAATTGATTATTTATTACCTGAAAGGAAATTACATATTTGATTACTCAAACTCAATAACAATATTTTGGTCATTTTGATCTTTGTAATCAATTCTTTTGTAATTGAAATGTTTGTATCTATGACCATAATATGGCCCAAAATTATGTCTGCATCCATACAATGTAATGTCACTTTGAGATCTCTAAAAAAACAGATGCTGCATTAAACAATTGTCCATTCCTCTTTTGTTATCGCTCTTAATGGCTTTCACATCCTCTCTCCTTCCTAGCACATGATGATGTCACATCCTCTCTCCTTCCTAGCACATGATGATGTCACATCCTCTCTCCTTCCTAGCACATGATGATGTCACATCCTCTCTCCTTCCTAGCACATGATGATGTCACATCCTCTCTCCTTCCTAGCACATGATGATGTCACATCCTCTCTCCTTCCTAGCACATGATGATGTCACATCCTCTCTCCTTCCTAGTACATGATGATGTCACATCCTCTCTCCTTCCTAGCACATGATGATGTCACATCCTCTCTCCTTCCTAGTACATGATGATGTCAGGGATGAACTACTATGCTGAATTCGCCATTGTAGAGACTCATTGCCCAATGGGATCCAGAATTCTTCCAGAGGCATGCAAACCCCTCTGTCCTGACAGAGCGGTAAGAATACTACATTACAAACATGTTCACTATACACACACACACACACACACACACACACACACACACACACACACACACACACACACACACACACACACACACACACACACACACACACACCCTTTCCCTTGTGTCTGAGGATGGACTCTCAATGTAATTCTTGTTCTCATCTCCTCCTCTCGCTGAAGCATCATGCTGTTTGCAAGTCCTCTACATCCCCTACAAGTATGTCTCTTAAATGTGAGCTGTATCCCCCTGTGGTAAGTCTATTCCAAACTTTATTTAGCTTTTACCCACATCACTCTCAATTTGTATTTTCTGCCTTTGTGTTGCTGTTACTTCATTTCCTAAAATGCTCTTTTATTTGTTTTAGCATCAATACATCAGTTCCCCGAATGTTCTTTGCTCTTATTCTCTAGATATTGATTAGGAAACTACTCAGAATGTGAGAATCTGCTGTTACAGTATATATGCACCCAATAATGTTCTCTGCTCTTCTCATTAGAATACTACTGCCCTGGAGCCTGGCCAGAAGGAGCCCAAATGTGTGCCCCCACATCATCATCATCATCATCATCCTCCTCCTCCAGGACACCCTCCCCATGCCGGTGGCCAAGGGCCCCCTCCTCACGTTCGCCCTGGACCCCCTCCCCATGCCGGTGGCCAAGGGCCCCCTCCCCATGTTCGCCCTCTGCCCCCTCCCCATGGTGGTGGCCAAGGGCCCCCTCCCCACGTTCGCCCTCAGCCCCCTCCCCATGGTGGTGGCCAAGGGCCCCCTCCTCACGTTCGCCCTCTGCCCCCTCCCCATGGTGGTGGCCAAGGGCCCCCTCCTGGCCATGGTGGTGGCCAAGGGCCCCCTCCTGGCCATGGTGGTGGCCAAGGGCCCCCTCCTGGTCATGCTGGTGGCCAAGGGCCCCCTCCTGGTCATGCTATGCCACATTCACATCCCTTCAGTAGACATCAGTGTTGGAAGTCCAACGCTGACCCAGCTCTCCACCACATCTGCCCATTCCCCCCCATCACCCGACCCACCACACCGCGCCTGTCCTAAGCCTCCTGCATGCTACATGCATACTGTGCAATGCTAACGCTAATTCAATAGAATCTCATTTAATAGTATGTGTTGCCCTCAGCAAGAAGGCAGGGGAAGGAAGATGATTCCTCTTGCATAATATGATGTATTATACAAATGTGCCAAAAGGGTCAAATCTCCATAGGGATTCTATTGTCCTATTCAAATGAAAATGAATAAAGCACATTCAAGCTGTAGTTACCATTTTATGTGACAGCATGTATTTCTGAAAATCTCCATCAGCTCATACAACATCCAAATGATTCTGATTCATTCAAACAAAACAATCAATCAATCAATCAATCAATCAATCAAATGTCAACAGGTCTGGGGGTGTTACTTAGCAAAAGGTTCGACTTACAGATAGGCAGGGTCAGAAACAATGGCAGAGGAATGACCCACAGGCTGATTGAAGGTTGATCAGTACTACATGAATATTCTGGTAGTAGTGCTTATAGAAAAAGACATCATAAATTTCAGCATATATATATATATATATGAGATACAAATATATGCTGACATTGAAAGGTATAATTGTTGTGTACATTGTACAAACCATAGCCATAGACATACTGTATGTATAGTGTTAAACAAAATAAACTACTACGATCACTGTGATCAACACACATTTTTATGATAGAATGATTTACACTTTACACACACACACACACACACACACACACACACACACACGAGTAATGTTACTTATAAACTTTTTTGTCCACAATGTGGAAAATTGTCTGCCCGCTGCATGATTAAAAAAGTTAACCAATGGCAGCAATCCAAATGATTTATGCAAATTAAACAATGTCCAGAGCAAATAGATACAGCTGCCGACAAAAGTATATTTACTCCAATAACACCCCATTTACACCTGGTTTTTAAATGCGACCATTATCTAGATAACTTATCCGGATACAGGTCGCATTTAAAAAGCAGGCGTAAACGTGTGTAAAAGAGCCGTGTCCTGTGCGTACTGTCCTCATCATGCCTTCTTATCTGACATGACAAGCAACACTGAACCATGGTCCAAAGGGCTCTAACTGTGGATAAGGGTGTCCCGGTGACTCACCTGGTAGAACGCGTACTACAAAGGCATAGTCCTTCACATGGCCGCATGTCATCCCCTCTCTCTCTCCCCACCTTTCCTGTTTGCCTACTGTCCTATCAATAAAGGCACAATGCCAAAAAAAAAGCAAAAGAAAGTGTGGATAAATAATGTTGATGCCTGAGCTTTTGATTATGTTCTGCCTCCCGGCCGGGATGATTCTAGACCCAAAAGTTATTTTATTCCTCCATCTTCATTCCCTGGCCAGGAAACAACTCTGTTGAGTTCCCTTGGCAGGTGAGGAGTCACATAATGGCCATTAAGAGGTATCTGTCAGTCAGCAAAGAAAAGAAAAGAAATTGAGTTGATTTGTCGTACAAATAATTATTTGTGAATCTATGACCATGTTATCATATCCATTAATATTAACACCATGGGGTTGAAGTGTGCTTATAAACATTGTATGCATGTGTCAACTTTCTTCTATTTGTGCACATTTTATATACATATTTGTATTAATGTCCACAAGTGTTTTGGCAACACAAGTAGACTGACCATAGTAAATTCATTCTGACTGACAGGCAGATAAACAGAGGGTCAGATATGCAGATAACAGGCACACACACACACACACACACACACACACACACACACACACACACACACACACACACACACACACACACACACACACACACACACACACACACACACACACACACACACACACAGAGAGAGAGAGAGAGAGAGAGAGAAAGAGGTCAGGGAGCGCTAGTCAGAAAGACAGATACAGCCATGATTCTGATGGGAAGCAGCTTGTGTCTTCCTACCGCCCACACCGTTCAGGAGCTGTTCTCGGTGGCCAGAGATGCCGGCATCGTCCCAGACATCTCGCTGGATCCTGTCCTCACTTCCTTCCTGTCCCTGGACTCCTCGGCAGCCCTGCAGCACCAGTACAGCTCCATACAGCGGAGCCTGAGTGTGGAGCAGCAGGCCGCCTTCAACCTCAACCTGACCGCGGAGCTGGGAGGCAGCAGCAGTGTCGCCCGGGGAGGAGTAGGGGTGGTCGCTCTGGCTCTGTCTGTCCTCTTTGACCTGGTGGCCCAACAAGTAGGTAAAGAAAAAGAACTGTTACAACACTTGCGGAGGAACTGAAATGTTAACAGTACTCGAGGCTTATAGTAGAGCAGGCGGTGATAATGTACCTTACTCAATAGCACTTTGTTGATAGTTTTTGAGCAGTGGTCACCGACCTTTTGAAGCACAACAGCCCTGACATCGGGCTTGGTGAAAGAAAAGATCTAGGCCTAAGTACCTATTGAAGTGTTGAGAGTTAAAGACTGTCCAGCTTGAGGCCTTTTATTTAGACTCATTGTATTTGAAGGACATGAAATGCTTTGGTCCAACTTTCAAATTGATGCAACCAACTGTAACTAGCATATCAAACAGGCCATGGCTGTCTTGCTTTAAGAATTTTAGAAACAATCTACAACGAGCATGTAAGCAGATCTGATCATAATAGAGTGACATTGATTTGAATATTTTTTTTATCTGTGAAAATGTAATTTCACAAAGGTAAGTCACTGTTGGTGCACATCACATGCAGCGAAGACTCAAAACTTCTCTCCACTGACTGACAAGTCCTCCAAAGTCATGTCCCTTGAGTTGGCTTTCAGCTCTATGACATTTTGCAAATCAACCATCTCCATGTCAACTCCAATTGGCAAAGCAAATACTTGCTGGAATTTGGCTGCTACCTGTTCTACCTAGCCTGGGTAAACCCAGCCCCCAGTGACCTGCTCTCAGGCTCACCCTGCTTACAGTCACAAGGTAACGGCTACCAGTGCTTAAGCCGCAGCAGCTGTTACACGTCATTGACAAAGACGCACTCTCTGATTGGCCGATCACGGCAGGACTGATGTTGGCAGTCACGCCGTCACTCATTGGCTGCGGGTCTGCGTGGGTCTTTCAATCGCCCCAGAAATCGATTTGAATGGCTCGGAGTCTAGACGCTAGTGACTGGGAACTGAGAGAGCAGGTCACGTGGGGGCTGGGTTTACCTAGGCTATGTTCTACCTGTTCTATACCAACGATGTTCTATACCAACGGGCTGGAATGGGTTTGAGACGATTGCAGCAAGATGACGTCTAACTTACCAAAACGCTGATTAAACTCTGTTGATCTTTGTCCGGGTGAGCACAGTACTGCTTAGCGTGAAAAGCATCCTTGTCTTCGGTGGCCTGTGACATTTTCTCCAGGTTGGAAAAGTGGGTCTCCCGTTCGCCTCGGTTCCAAACCCTAACCCCAACCAAGTACTCTTCCAATTCTGGATGGAAATAGTATGTTTTCGCCTTCTTACAGTATGTGGAGCCTCCGTCATACTGCATTTGCCACTATCATTTGCATTATTTTATTGTCAGGAGCTCCAGGGAAATTCTCAAACATCTAGCCTATCGCTATCGTGTTGGCGACCACTGTTTTAGAGGGAGGGGAGGAGCGTGTTCCCGATCACTTCCCCTTCCTTGATTGCAGGCCTACTCTGTGCACTAGTTTTCCAAACCAGTGACCTCCACGTCATAGGCTTGCTTCTCTAAGCAATTAGTCTCGCTGGCCAGCCTCCCCTCCCGTTTCCAACAATCCAACTTTCCATTTTCAGCGTGTAGCAACGAGCTAGCGTGTAGGTTTCTGCCGTTAGCTTGCTAGCTAGTTAGCGTTGTTGTTTTCACTGAGGCGGCAGGGCACTGTTTACAGTGACACACAGGGAGGAGGGAGCGCTGATTGACATGGTCGGAGCCAATGACAGAGCTTGTAATAAGCGGGGAGCGGACATCCGGCAGCGACTGAAACAGTCGCTCCAATGGGGAGCAGCTGTAGAGCAGGGGGAGGGCTTATCCCAGTAGAATGTTTCCAGACTCCTCTCACGGAAGGGAGGGGAGGCTGGCCAGCGAGACGACTAAGCAATAGGCTATTCTATTTGATCTAAAAACAAAACCCAAAGATTCCAATCTCCCTGCCTCTCACCAGGTCCGCGCACAGGACTCGTTGTCCTCAGCGTCAGCAGCACACCACAGCTCCCAGGCTCAGAGGACCTTCGGCATCAGCAGCTCTTCCAGGATTGGCCTGATCATCCACAGCTACATCCGTCACATCCCTGGCATTGCCAACAACCAGGAGAAGATGGCCGAGAGCACCGAGTTCTATGACAACTGGCTGAAACTGGAGCTGCTCGACCACTACGAGAGGATGAGCAACAAGAAGAAGAGGATGAGCTCAGAGTCCATGCAGCAGTGGTTGGCGGGGGCGGCGGTTCATCTGCACATGAGGATTCACCAGGTAAGAATATAGGATAAGCAATCATGCATTGTGGGAAGGTACAGGACGGACAAAGCCCGTCTTTATCTGTCACAATGCACTGCACATATACGCATTATATACACAACATTTATCCTCTGTATTTGTCCCATCCTGGCTCGTCCTCCTCCTCCACGGGCTGGCCAGGAGCGCTGCATGGGCAGCTGCAGTGAAAACCAAAGTACTGAATCGATAAAGAAAGTCCGAAGTCATTCGGCTCTTTGGCAAACCTGCTTTTGGCAATGGAGAGAATGGTTGATTATTTCCAGGGCAGCGGTGTCCTCTGTAAGTTCAGGGGTGTCCCCTGTAAGTTCAGGGGTGTCCTCTGTAAGTTCAGGGGTGTCCCCTGTAAGTTCAGGGGTGTCCTCTGTAAGTTCAGGGGTGTCCCCTGTAAGTTCAGGGGTGTCCTCTGTAAGTTCAGCGGTGTCCCCTGTAAGTTCAGGGGTGTCCTCTGTAAGTTCAGGGGTGTCATCTGTAAGTCCTCTGTAAGTTCAGGGGTGTCCTCTGTAAGTTCAGGGGTGTCCTCTGTAAGTTCAGGGGTGTCCTCTGTAAGTTCAGGAGTTTGCCCTGTAAGTTCAGGTGTTTCCCCTGTAAGTTCAGGGGTGTCCTCTGTAAGTTCAGGGGTGTCCTCTGTAAGTTCAGGGGTGTCCTCTGTAAGTTCAGGGGTGTCATCTGTAAGTCCTCTGTAAGTTCAGGGGTGTCCTCTGTAAGTTCAGGGGTGTCCTCTGTAAGTTCAGGGGTTTGCCCTGTAAGTTCAGGTGTTTCCCCTGTAAGTTCAGGGGTGTCCTCTGTAAGTTCAGGGGTGTCCTCTGTAAGTTCAGGGGTGTCCTCTGTAAGTTCAGGGGTGTCCTCTGTAAGTTCAGGTGTTTCCCCTGTAAGTTCAGGGGTGTCCTCTGTAAGTTCAGGGGTGTCCTCTGTAAGTTCAGGGGTGTCCCCTGTAAGTTCAGGTGTTTCCCCTGTAAGTTCAGATGTTTCCTCTGTAAGTTCAGGGGTGTCCTCTGTAAGTTCAGGGGTGTCCCCTGTAAGTTCAGGTGTTTCCCCTGTAAGTTCAGGGGTGTCCTCTGTAAGTTCAGGGGTGTCCCCTGTAAGTTCAGGTGTTTCCCCTGTAAGTTCAGGTGTTTCCTCTGTAAATTCAGGGGTGTCCTCTGTAAGTTCAGGGAGCTCTGAAAAAGGCAGAGGGCAGACGACTTTATATTCTGCCATTAACACAATCAGGGCCAGGTCTTTTTCGGACTCACTCAGACTTGAGAGTGATTTTAAAACCAGAGACTCAGCTGATAAGATTTTAACATTTAATCCGGCCCCAAATCGAGTTGAATATGAATTGAATATACATGTACCCCTGCTCTATAGATTTCAGAGATTGGCTCGATCATGGATGCCCCCTGCCATAGCCAAACTGTCCCTGTTTGCAGCTTATAGCTTCTGTTTGGCTTTGCATATCACTGGCCCCATTTCCACTGGGCAAAAGTTCTCTGAGGACAAACCGAATGTGTTATTCCACGCTAATTTAACATCATCTCCTCTTTGCAATGTACTGTACCTATGATGCCTTGTGAACAACACTTCACGTGCTGCTAATATTTTCTCCTGCTGTCTGTCTTGTGTCTGTCTTGTGTCTGTCTTGTGTCTGTCTTGTGTTATATCTCTTGTTCCACCAGGTTCGGCTGCGCTCAGTGCCGTCAGGCTCAGCTGAGTCTCTGCGTCTGGCCTATAAGACGGCGTTAACTCACCTGGTGCAGGGTTACACAGCCTACCTGCGCAGAAACATACAGGAGACTCCAGCTCCAGCAGCACCAGGAGGACCCAGAACCGGCGAACCAAGCCCAACTACTGCCAACGCATCTAACAGAACCAATGTGGCCTGCTTCAGTAGCAATGGACCTAGCACCAGAAATACGACGAGCTCAAGTAGTCTTGGTGACATTAACCAAGCTAATCCAAGCCCAACTGGTACATCTAATCAGAGTGATGCCGCCAATTCAACGACACAAATTAGCATCGCTTTCGAAACAAATGGATCCAGTGAGGCTATTGGACTTAATCTGCCAAAAGGAAGTGGTGATGCTATCATAAGCAGGAAGAGACTGAACATGTCTGGATGTAGCATGCATGAAGAAGCTGCCAGCCTGGGTCTGTTGGTTCTTGAGCCTTTGAGGAATGTGAGCCACAGGGTGCAGCATCGCCCCTGTGAGTCCCCGGCCATAGAACAAGCCTTGGTGACTCACATTATAGGCGCCCAGGATCTGGAACGCAACAGGGACTTCTTCCTGTACTCTGAGAAGCTCTTCCAGAACCTGCTCAGACAGAGGGACGACTTTGAGCTGAAGACAAAATAGCATGCAGGTTGGATCTCTGGTACCAGCAGTGCCCAATTATTGGCAGTCAAGCAACCAATAACATGTCTGTGTACATTTCATATAATGATGTAATGCAAAGTGCTTTACAAATATGGTTAGAAATACTTTAGGTCATGAAGAAGAGAGCCAACAACAGAACCAAGATAACCAACACTTGAGCCCTTTTCCCACATGCGTACCGGAAAATTACCTGTAAGTCAATATCGGACATTTCCCTGAATTTCCCTTCACACCTCAGCGTTCGCATGTGGGAATCTTAAGTCAAATAGCCGGTATGTTGGGGGGTGGGGTGGGGCGGGGGGCGGGGGAGAGTGGCCTGGGGTCTGTGCTGCAGGCCACTGAGGCCAGTCAGAAAAAAACAACAAACAAACATGGAGCCGGCGTCCACTCTTTTGATAATATTGCTGACGCGCTTTTTCCTCAAACGTAGACAGCGACGCAGACAAATTAAGGCGAAAATGGAAAGGGATATACGTGCGAACAGAAACAGATTCATGTTCGCAGTCTTCTCCGCTCAACATCGTGCAGAATATGAAGATAGACTAAACCGCGGGGACAGATCATGACAGTGTACCTCTGCGCTGCTGCGTGAGACTAGAGCCGTCTGGAAGCGAGAGAGACCAGGAGGGAATTTATTTTGGGAAGATGCTCTGAACAATTTTGACGACGTGGAATGGAAGCGTCATTTTCGCATGTCCCGGTGTACGTTCGACTACGTGCTGAGTCTGGTCCGACCCGCACTAACACGCAAGATCACCCGGTGGCGAAAACCTCTGGAAGCACGTTTGCGACTGGCAATAGTCCTTTGGTGGTACGCAACACCAGGGGAATATCGAACAATCAGCTGTGTATTTGGTGTTGGACTGTCTACTGTGTGCACTGATAGCGGAAAATGACTGGACCCCTTTCTCACCTGTCTGACTATCGCGGCATACCGCTCTTCTAACTGGCTCAAAACTGGTGAAATGGCCGCGACGACGCTTATACCCGCACGGCGCCTTTCCCACATGCAGGCATTAGACCACGTTGCGGTCATTTTGCGGTACAAAGCGCATGTGGGAAAAGGGCTTAAGAGGTCTGCCACCTCTCTCCTGTAGGCTGACTCTTCACACCTATGACCTCTCTCCCGTAGGCTGACTCTTCACACCAGTAAATGTAATGATCACAGTGAGGAGAAATCGAGTGCTCAGAATAGTATCTCATGAAGCAGATGACACGGATATCGCTGGATCGGCTGTCTTCAGGCACACTTACAGGGAGCAGGGAGTTTGGTTAAAAGTGTTTATTTCATGGGGATAATCCAGTGGGCATAAAGAGCGTGTTTTAAAAATGGCCACCTGTTTTGACCATACACAGTCTTCATCAGAGCATGGCTAATTAATGAAACAGCTAGATCCATGTGGCATGGTTCCTTATAGGTCCAATAACAGGAAGCAGTGTATAATAAATGTATAAAAAATATGGCATTTTAAACAATCTCATCTGTGCATACTGTAGTCATATAAAAGAAGAACAACTCTTGTTTTGGTGCATAGGTGGTAATTAATGTCTCTCAGTTCATGTCACACTGAGATGTACAAGAATGGAGTATAATCATTTTAAACGATGTCAAACCGTCCAAATTGGAAAGGTTTCCTTCTGCAACAGTCTGTGCAATCTATCCCTCACGAGTGAAGAGGCTATATGGAGAGAATGGAGCAGACTACACATCTCTGGGGAGTGCTGGTGTTGGTCTCTCTCTATTCAGTGGTCCTGGAGGTGAGCTTCCCAATTCTGACAAACTAGGATCTGCCTTTGAGAAAGTCCAACATCCCGTCACAGAGCGTGGGGGCCAGGCCAAGGTCGTACAGCTCGTCTGTGAGTTTGGAAGGGGTGATTGTGTTGAATGCCATTGAACTATAGTCGACAAACAGAAGTGTTATGCATAACGTTCCCTGATGGAAAGAGCGCCCTCTGTGGACCCATTTCAGCGGTAAACAAACTGCAGTAGGTCTGATCTGTGTATATTGTTCTGGATGTGGGCAAATGAAATAGCAAACACAATCTAAAGAAATAAGTGGTACATGTTCTACCTAATGTTAAAGAATAATGGAGAATAGAAGATTTTTTTATTTGTACTGTGAGACAAGTACACACTGGTGCATTGTTTTTAGAGTAATCACTTCAACAGAACTAACTGTCCTTACCTGCTTGTTCAAGATGTTGCATCTAGTAAACACATCTGTTGCAACTTGCCCATATAACACAGCAAGAGCCAAGGGGTCTGCAAGCAGAGCAGAAGATGTGTCTGTCTGTCTGTCTGTCTGTCTGTCTGTCTGTGTATCTATCTATCTATCTATCTATCTATCTATCTATCTATCTATCTATCTATCTATCTATCTATCTATCTATCTATCTATCTATCTATCTATCTATCATCTATCTATCTATCTATCTATCTATCTATCTATCTATCTATCAATAAGCTAACTCTCAATGTAAAAAAATGTAACTTTATGATCTTCTGCAACAAAAATAAATCTTATGCAAGAAGAAGAAGCCAAAATATCAATTGACGGGAACTGAAATCCTTCAAGTATCACACACCACATTTTTGCGTGTTGTTTTGGATGAAGGTCTAAATTGGAAGAATCATATTAATCAAGTTTGCAAAAGATCAATGAAGATGCTTGGCATACTGAAAAGGTTTGTCCCCTGATCAATCCGTCTGCTCAATTGACTTTGTATTATAGTTTTCTATTTCCATATATGAATTACTGCAATATTGTCTGGTCTGCAATTTATCCAATTTACCTCAACAAATTACTGATAATCCAGAAAAGATTCTGAAGAACGATCTCTCTGTCTAGTAGACATGAACCATCTGCACCTCTTTTTATGAAATATTCAATATTACCCATTTACAAACTTAATGTTTTTCACTCATGCTTGTTTGTGCATAAGTTTATCAACAGTAAACAAGATCTTCCAGTCACTTTTCATAATTTCTTTATTTTTTCATCTGATTTTCATTCATATTCAACCAGGCATAGTGGCAATCTTCATTTACCTTTCTGTCGAACATCTGGTCATCAATTTAATATCACATCTAGAGGTCCAAAACTTTGGAATGATTTGGACGTGTCTCTGAGGTCAACATTATCTTTCACATCCTTCAAAAAGTTATTGAAAAAACATCTTATCATGTCTTAACCCTCAATGTCATTATCTTCCATATTATGTAACCATGTTTTCTTTTATGTTTTTTATGTTTATAGTTTTTCTATGTTGTACATTTCTTTGTTTATCTTGTGTTTTACATATTCACTGCAGTAGATGATGGGAGTGGAACTCTGTACAAGCCCTTTGGGCTTCGTTTCCTCCTTGCACTGTTTTTTAAATTGTGCTAAATAAATAAAATAAAATAAATCTATCTATCTATATGTCTGTCTGTCTGTCTGTCTGTCTGTCTGTCTGTCTGTCTGTCTGTCTGTCTGTCTGTCTATCTATCTATCTATCTGTCTATCTATCACGATTTATCTTACTTTCTATCTATCTGATTTCACTGACTTTTTTCTGTCCTCTGCCAGTGCCTTTCTAGCTTCTGTGCACGCTTCAGAGATGCCTATAAGATCAAAGGGGCGGGGGGGTTTGTATTTATGTCATTTGGGCCTTATAACACATGGACATTATTTATTTAGCATTGGCAAAATGGCAACCTGATAGCTGCCACTAGGTGACAGTATTGGTCGGTTAATGTCAGAATAGGCCTACATGTTGCATGCAGGCCCAGAGTGGAAATGGCACTCGTCTCGTAGAATGACTCATTGTTTGATGTCAAATGAATAATGGAGAGTACATCAGCTAGTGGCTTGGCCTTCTTTGGTCTTTGCTCTTCATACCATATGCCAGTAAGAAAACATTTGTGCATATAAAACTCCACTCTATTGCAAATGGCCTATAGCAACAATTTGCAGATCAACACAACATACAGTAAGTAGCAAGTCTCTGAACAGCAGTGTTGGGCTAAGGTGACCAGACAGTTCCCGTTTTTGGTGACCTCTAGTGGGCTCATTTTAAAGCTGAAGCTTATACCATTAATGCATCCATTGGTCCCACTCCCAACCATCGACACCCCTTGGCCTCGCCCACTTCCATTTAAGGTTATTATTGTGCCCAATTGTGCCAAGGGGCATCATCCTCCACCCATCTGAAACCATTTTGGAGGAAAGTAGCCCAAACGGGGTAGATTTGGCAAAAGTGTCCCGAATGGGATCCTATAGGGGCCTCGGCCTGGTCCAGAGAACACCAAATCATGGTCACACTCAATGTGCCCGGTGACGCAGTGAAGCTAGAAAGTCCATAAGTCAAGTTTAAAGGTCGTGACCCTCGCAAATGTGTCCCATTGACGTCAATGTATTGGGCTTGACCTTTGCGACCTTTTCAGCTTTGATGGGGCTTTGGGGTTCTTCTGAAGCAGCTGAGCGCACCACATTTGTGTCACATGATGTTCATGAACTATCTGTGTCCCAGCAAAGAAAGCAAGCCCCTACCTCAAGTCTAAGGGGTCTTCACCCCCTTAAATGCAACCCACCTTTTCAAAACACTACATACTCCGGGCCTTTCTGTACACATTGGGCAATTTGGGCTGTGGTCAGGCATATATTTGGTGTCGATCTTTGGCTTCAGTATGTCTGGACCATTAATTGGTTAGCAGGGTCACACAAAGTACATTTCAGCCCCACTTACCATTCGACATGCTATGGAAAAAAATGTAGTTTTAGACACTTTAGTTAGCCTGAGTGATCCCAGAGCCTCTGGATAATGGCAGTCCCCTCTCCAGAGGCTCTGGGATCACGCAGGCCTTAAGCCGCCACGCCACGTCAAGGCAGTGTCCATGTGGAGTTTTTTTTTTTTTTTTTTCCTGCAAGTGCAGTTTTTTTTTCTGCAACAGCAGTTTTCTTTTTTCTGCAACAGCAGTTTCAACAAAATGGAGGCAAGCTGCCACGCAGGGTGCTTGCACAGCCACAACAAAATAATATAACAATAAAATAAAAATGATCCAAGGCCTACATTTTAAATTCTAAGCCCTCAATTGGCCTGGGGATCCACATCGAGGCTCTCAATGATTTCATCAATGGCCAACTTGAAGTTTTTTTCACCGAACTGACACAGAAACACAAGAAATGCAATGTTGCACATGTAACCGAGTTGAATCAGCGCGGATTCCTCGTGAGTCCCGAGTGGTAGCGAGTGGATTGGTTAAACTCACTCCCCAGGTATAAAGGCATGTTAACCAGCTCCGCCAAGGGAGCTAGCTCTCTTGGTGTTGCGGTTAACATGCTGGACTCCCAAGCCGAGGGTCGGCAGTTCGAATCCACCCCTGGACAAGCCCTTAACATGGGTTGCTGCAAGTACCACCTACACAACGCCGTTACATTGATGCCGTGAACCCGGATGTCCAGTGGGTGTGGAGTGAGTTTAAGGGGGTGAGTGTAACCGAGTTGAATCAGCGCGGATTCCTCGTGAGTCCCGAGTGGTAGCGAGTGGATTGGTTAAACTCACTCCCCAGGTATAAAGGCATGTTAACCAGCTCCGCCAAGGGAGCTAGCTCTCTTGGTGTTGCGGTTAACATGCTGGACTCCCAAGCCGAGGGTCGGCAGTTCGAATCCACCCCTGGACAAGCCCTTAACATGGGTTGCTGCAAGTACCACCTACACACAGTTATTATGCTACATTAAGTATGTGCAAAAAATACCCCCTATTGCACATTAAGGTAAGTATGTTGTCATTATATGAGGTCAGGTATATCAGGTAATTTATAACTGTTTTGTTTCTCAGCTATGAGGTAAGTATATCAGGTAGGTGTAATGTTCCATATTCATTAAGTAAGTGTGGCAGTAAACATTTTACTCACACCGATGAATCCCTCCTCTCCAGCGGTGTTGGAGGCACCAGGTGGAGGTGGAACCAGCTGTGCATTAAGACATCAATGTATAACTGTTTTATTTCTCAGGTATGAGGTAAGTATATCAGGTATGTGTAACAATGTTCTTTACAACAACGTTCTGCAAAAAAAGACAACGTTGTGGCAGTAAAACATTTTACTCACATCAATGAGTTCTCTCCATTTTCCCGCCCTGGCTAGCACAGGCAGCACAGGGCTACCTGGAGTTAAGGCCACAATGCTGCCTTCTGGAGATCGAGCCAGCTGTGCATAGATAAATCAATGTATAACTGTTTTGTTTCTCAGGTATGAGGTAAGTATATCAGGTGTGTGTAACTGTTTTGTTTCTCAGGTATGAGGTAAGTATATCAGCCTAATATACACATGCTGATATTGTCATGTATGTGTAACCACACTGTAGAAAAGTATGTAAGTAGTAAAAGTAGTACAAGTATGTAGCATGTAATACTATAATGACAGTGGTTTTCTATCAAATACCTTGATGGCTCTATTGAAAAGCTGTTGAACAGCATGATTATTGCACAGGTGTGCCATGGGTGATTATTGCACAGGTGTGCCATGGGTGGTTACAATAATGCTACCTTCAAATGAGGTTGTGTTTACCGTGTTCACAAGAAGAGGCCATATGTTGTGACTCGTGTGGTATTCACGAGTCACGACTTGGCAAGTGGAAATTTTCAGTTTGAGTTCACAATATCGTGTCATCATGTCATAACCACAAACTCACAAGTTCCATTTTGAAGTTCCATTTTGAAGGTGCAGCATAACACATTGGAGACTGTTTCTGGTAGTAAAATGAACATTCAGTTCATGGGCAGCAGCTCTGGTAGACAGTCCTGCAGTCATCATGCCAATTGCATGCTCCCTCAAAACTTCAGGGAGCATGCAATTGGCAGAAACAAATCTGTGGCATTGTGTTGTGTGATCAAACATTTGGAAAATGAGTGAGATGCGTCTTCAGTGGGATACAGACTGTGCTCAGAACAGCTAAAATCACATTTTGTTTATACACATTTTACAGTCAACACAAGCCATTACAGTTTTATAGCCTTTTTATTGGTACAAGCATTAATAGTCTTTATGTACTGCTCAAAATCGTTGGGGGAAAAAACTAACAAAACAAAAGTAAAGTGGGGTGACTTTGGTTTGCAAACGTACACTTATGAAATTTGGCTAGAATAATCAATAGATTTATGAAATATACATTTACCTCAAATGTCATAAACAAAGAATGAAAATAACATGTTCATAACATAATACAAAATCTCTGTACAAGATGACAATAATAGAGTACTGACAATGGCAGAAAAGATGGGGCACAGTTTCTGGGTGAACTGAGCAAAAATATTTACATACCGTATATACAATTTATATTTAGATCATCCTTAAATTCCTTGAGAAAATGCTTTGCAGGGTAATGTGATAGGAAACCTCTCTAATATTTTCTAACAAGTTATGACTAATAACGTGTTTGTGAGGGAATGACCTCACTTTGAAACAGAGAGTGAAAAGCTTTGTAATTATTCTTAAAAGATTATGAGAAACACATTTTCCCACAAGGAGTGCAACAGGATTAACCAAAGCAACATCAGCTTGAAAAAACAAACAAACAAACAAACAAACAGCATTACAGAACCATTAGGAATAGCTCCCATTACCTAAGTCAAGAACTTTGCTGACTTTGGAGCTATTTTATGCCCACTTCCCAGTGAGCTAGCATAACATGGCCGGTACTGTACCTACTTATTTGTCTGGATAGTTTCCGGTGATACCAGAGCCTCTGGTCTAGCTATGAAACTGAGCTCGCGTGGCGCCCAGCAGTGGACCTCTCATCCACGCTGGTGGTTCTGGAGTAGACCGAGGCATTGATTCTGTCCTGTGGGATGAAGGTCCCCATAATCTGGCAGAGCCTCCATGGAGACCTGCTCATCAGCCTCACGAGGTGCTTCCTGAACTTCTCCCCGATGAACACGTACAGGAAGGGGTTGAGGCAGCTGTGAGAGTAGGCGATGACCTCGGTGGCCTGGATCGACCGCCTGATGGCCTTGCTGCTGTCGCATGCCATATAAATGTGCATCAGCTCCAAGGCTTTGAAGAATGATGTAATGTTGTAGGGCACCCAGCAGCAGAAGAACACGGCCACCACTATGAGAACCAAGCGGATGGCATGTTTCTTGGATGACTGGCTGCACAGGAGTGTCCGAATGATGCGGGCGTAGCAAAACATTATGATGGTCATCGGGATCAACAGGCCGAGTATGTTCATTTTAAAAAGGCTGAAGATGGTCCAGAAGTGCTCGCCCTGTTCTTTGACAGGAGCACAGAATTTCTTCCTTGTTCCCGGAGACCCTGTTCCCGGAGACTCCTGTACTTCAAGAAAGCTCACGTCAGGAAAAGAAGCGGCAAATCCGGCCATCCAGGTAACAGCAGCCGCAAGAATCCCAAAGGAGCGCGTCCGTGCCCGCAGAGCGTACACCGCGTGAACTATAGCCAGGTACCTGTCAA
The DNA here is from genome assembly GCF_964638095.1 of Poromitra crassiceps. Lineage (NCBI taxonomy): Eukaryota > Metazoa > Chordata > Actinopteri > Beryciformes > Melamphaidae > Poromitra > Poromitra crassiceps. Next base: position 3,573,360 of record NC_139632.1, on the reverse strand, counting down.
TGCTCATAAGGGTGATGAAGAAGATCCCGCTGTAAAAGCCGATATAGTAGGCACCCAGGACAACCTTGCACATGCCGTCCCCGAAGGACCACTGGTCGCGGGCTTGGTGGGCGAGGAAGGGCAGGGAACACACCAGGACGAGGTCGGCGAGGGCCAGGTTGAGGAGGCAGACGTCGGTCATGCTGCGGAGGCGCGTCCCACAAGCGATGACCCAGAGCACCAGAGCGTTGCCCAGGAGGCCCACGATGAAGAAGACGGAGTAAAGGATGGGGAGAATGTGGGCTCCATGGCTATCGTACACACACTGGCCACCATCAAAGTCATCGTAGTCAATGTAAATGTAGTCAGGGTCAATGGTGCTCTCGCTGAAAGGTTCCCCTGCAGAGCTGAGAGAGAAATTAAGGAGTGAGCCAACAGGAAAGACAGATGAATGGTTAGGGAAGTTTCCAGTATCTCAGATACATTTTCTTTAGGTTAAGAAAAGTATGACTATAGCTGGAAATACCAGATTCTCCATCCACATTCTTTCTCCATTACTTCAATTTCTTTTCATACTCATACATAGAGCAAGCACCACAGGGATAAGTCCAGAAGTAGCATGGATGGCGGAAGTCGTGGACTTCCTGGATCTTATGGGGAAAAGTCAATGGGGTTTTAGAATGGGGATTTCACTTAAATGCATAAAATAAGGTCTGTGGTTAACAAAGGTTTATGGGATCGGTAATTTGGGTTCAGCAGGATAATCTTCACAAACGAATCAAATCACTTTTCTGACTTTTGAAATGTAAATGCGTTTTTTTAAATGCAAATTTTAGAAAATGCTTCAAAATGCATACAGTAAAAGTGATTGAGTTTTGTGAAGATTATCCTGCTGAACCCAAATTACCACTCCCATAAATTTCTGTTATAACCATAGACCTTATTTTATGCATTTAAGTGAAATCCCCATTCTAAAACCCTATTGACTTTTCCCCGTAAGATCCAGGAAGTCCGGGACTTCCGCATTCCGACTACAAAAAGATGTCCTCCCTGCGGTACTCTATTTCTGTCATAACACAACTACAAATGCAAAGGATGCACAAAGATAATTTTGTAAGTGTTAAAGCTGTACAGATATTTACAGCACTCGTTATATCAGTTTGTTTTGATTCATTTCCAAGCACTTACATGGTACAGTATGGATCCTCTGAGGGGAGAAATAAAGGAAACAAACCCAACAACTGGAAAGGAAATGGAGAAAAGGAACCAGTGTGTATCACTGCTGCAAACCTCCTGGATAGCATGTTTAGTCTAGTTTCAAATTCATTTTTAATTCTGATACAGCTTGATAAATGCAGATTAAACGTGCAATATTAAATTAATAAATAATATATTGTGCACTTAAACTGGAAGGGGGGGGGGGGGCGTGGTTGGAGAGGTTCTGTTCTGTAGAACAGATATTGATTAGCTAGTTCAAAAAAGTGATTTTTATAAAAGTTGAGTCTGTCTCCTGTGAGTTACATCATATTACAAAAATCAGAGGTGGAAAAATACTCAAAAACAAGTACTCAGTAGTTTTTGGAGGATTTGTACTTTTTAAGTATTGTTAAAATTGCTATACTTTTTACTCTTGCTTGAGTAATTTAGATATTCTACTTGACTACCTTTAAATGTAATGAGTAAATTCAGATTTTTGTTTTGCACACTGCATTATGAAAACAGCACAGTAGCATTGGGACTGCTCGCTAATGGGTTCCAGAATCACTTCTACATTTAGGGCATGTCACAAAGTGCATTAATGTCTGTTTTAGCAGGATCATATATTGATTTTCAAAACTTTCCGCTCATATGATTCATTTTTGCTCTCATTTAGAACATATTGAGAACACCAAATCCATTGCGTTTGGTTTTGTTGCAATTAGTGAGGTTGACCTTGACCCACATTATTACTGGACTGGAGTACGTTTGTGTACAGAGTGATAACTATAGCTATAAGATCGCGGCAGGGTTATCATTATAACAAATTGTACTTGAGTTAATTTTCACTAAAGTAACAATACTCGTACTTGAGTAGCATCTGCCAGTACTCTTTCCACCTCTGTAAATACAGCACATGTATAATTATGCATAGACTTGGTGAGTTGTACACTTACAACCTACTGGCATCTCTTCAACAAAAATGAAAGTCTCACCTCTCAGTGCCGTTAACCAGATAACTGCTGGTGTTCATCTTGGATCACAATTGAGAAACAAGACCAAATCAAACGCTCTACTGCATATCCATTTGGAATGTGCCCTCTATAGCTACTAGCTACTACTACTATACTCAAGACTTCCGTCATATGCTACAGTTTACACATATCGTTAGACACCTCCTCACTCTGTTGCTCTTCCTTCCTGAGAGCCTATACTTGTCCCCCCCCCCCCCCCCCCCCCCCCCCCCCCCCTCCAGTACTAGGGACCATAATGGAAATAAGTTTGACGACTTTGTTGTGGTGTCCTGATGAATTATTTTGTACTGTATGCTTGTTGGTGTATTGTATTTTTTTATTTGTCGAATGAATTCATTCATTCATACTCATCCTAGCTGTTTCCCTTATAGTCTTGTCTGTTCTGACTCCAGCCCGTTTCCCGCACCTCATCTGGTCAGCCCTGCTGTTCTGCCCTGAAACCTCGTCAACCATCCCACTCTGGACCTGCTTCCTTGGCCCCCAACTGCCCTGCCCCAGTTCCAGCCTCTCAGCTATACCAGCTCAAGCTTCTCCTTGCCAGCAGCCCATCTTCCTCATGCTCTGCAATATCTTTTTTTTAACCTTATTCCTGTCTCTCCTCCTGTGTGTCTGCACCTGGGTTCACCTGTTCTGCAGCCCCACGTAACACTAACAGTAAAGTTAGTATTAGCGTTGGTCTCAAAGTTGACTTGAAAACTTGTAGATCACAGGGATGTGTATTATTGAGTCATCTATTGGCTGGGTTGCGTGTGTTCCTTGTTTAAGTTCAGCTGAAAATGGTTTCCAAGAAGTGCATGGGGTTTATTTTGAGCTGACGGGTGCACGCTGGTACAGTAGATAGCCACACTTATCAAGGTGTGAATTGAAAAAAAGAAAAGGCTAGTAGCATTTTGAGCTGACGGGTGCACGCTGCACGGCACACACAAACACAAGCGGCTCCATGCTCTACAATCAAGTCAAGTCAAGTCAAATTTATTTATATAGCACCTTTCATACACAAAGGCAATTCAAGGTGCTTTACAAAAAAATAATTGAAAAAACAAGCAGCAAAGCAATGCATATATAAAAAACACAGCCGACAGTTTTAGTTAGAATATATACTCAAATTAACAAACATGAAACATTATTTCTGTTTTAAATAAGTTACAAGGCATTCTTCAGTATTATTACATGTACAGTCCATTTGTTGGAAATGTACAGGAAAAAAAATTAAAACAGGCCGAATACAGGTTTATTCTGCCGGGCTGGAGAGAGGCAGTAGTTTAGTAGCAGTTAAAGGCAAGAGTAAACATAAAGGTCTTTAGCTTGGATTTAAAAATAGGCAGAGTAGGGGCAGATCTAATGTGTTCAGGGAGTTTGTTCCAGTTATGAGAGGCATAGTGGGAGAACGCGGCTTCACCATGTTTTGATTTGGTCCTCGGGACAATTAGTAGACCAGTGCCTGAAGATCTCAGGGATCTGGATGGTTCATAGTGTAGAAGCATTTCAGAGATGTAGTGTGGGCCTGACCCGTTGAGAGATTTGTAAACATTAGCAGAATTTTAAAGTCTATTCTAAGATTTACTGGCAGCCAATGCAGGGATTTGAGAACTGGTGTGAGAACTGGTGAACTGGTACAATGTGTGTCACACACACTTGCGGCCTCATGAACACAAGTAAATGCATGTTCAATCAACCACGCAATGACATAAGGTACGATCCGGACTGAGTAGTCTGTCTGGATCCGTACCTCGGTCCAGAGTATGAGAAGCCTTGGTCTACCGTTATCTTGGTGTGTGTGTGTGTGTGTGTGTGTGTGTGTGTGTGTGTGTGTGACTAGTTTCATGGTCCTTTACAATGTGCCCTGTCCAGGTTTACATTTGCAGAGCTGCAATAAAGTGCCGAAGTGACACTTGTCTCTACCCCCTGGTTCAAAAGTTTTAAACTTTGACTACAGTAGAGAGACTGTGTATGGTATCTGGCAATATAAAACAATGGATCAGCTCATACATACATACATATGTAACCATGCAAAGCAGCCAGTTACATAAATTGACAACGCCACCTTGGGAATTTCACCCAAAGAGTTAAACCAATGTTCAGTTTTACCCTTAAATGAAGAGCAGAGGCAATATGTTCCAAGTATAACAAGGGTACATGTTTATTTAATGCACAAAGTCCAAGTTAAAAGGTTAACATGTTAAAAGGCTGGTTGTTTATAAATTAAAAACACCTTTAGATAGTTCTAAATGGGAGCTGCTCAACGACCAGGAGGAGGGGTTAAGAGTCCCCAGAGAGGGAGCTAAAAGCTAAAATGCGATCCCAAATTAAGACTAGGTGGGGATACACTACAAACAGCACAGCAAACCAAAAACACAAACCCACAGATAACTAGGAACACGGGGATTCGCACACTCAGCCCCTTTCAATGGGACAATTTCTCCACTCCTGGCCGGGACAACCTGCAGTCAGAACGTAACAATTAAAAACAGGCAGTGGTATAACAGAAAGTGAAATAGTACAACAAAATAAATATACAACAAAATAAATAAAACAATAGAGAAAGGGCAAAACAGCAGCTGGCCGCTACTGTAAAGAGACAGGCGAAACACAAGTATTAATACATATATCTATATGTTCTGTGACAAATACCTCTATGAACACTGAACATTTTACCTTCACATAGAGAATAAAGCTCTTGGGATTCTCAAGCTGTGATGATGAATGTTCTAGGCCGCATGTTCACTTCTGCCTACAAACAGTCATGGTTAGACAGTAACAGTGGAAATAACCAGGAAGTACCACATACAAGTCACCCAACATACAACCTTACTCACATAAAGTGTCAGCAACCAAGCTCCAAGCAACAATTTCCAGGGAAAACCAAAGAGTGTGGGATAAGGACAGCTCAGCCCCACAAGACACAGTATTTATTGAGGTGCACCTAATTATGTAAGCAGCAGCACCTGGGCCTGGATGGGTGTAAATCACTAGGGAGGGAACCTGACTACAACATGGGCCAGCCCTCTAAGTTAGCCTGGCTACACATACATACATACATACATACATACATACTTTTCATAAGGCTGCTCCTTACAACATGCTTTTGCTTTTCTTGTTTGCCATGAGATTCTATTCTATTCTATTCTATTCTATTCTACTCTATTCTGTGGGGGTGTGGGATATGGATTACTTTAAGATCATCATTCAATATTTCTAAAAACAGTAAAATATTTTTGTTTTCAGCTAAATACTTAAATCGTCTTTGGTATTTCGCAAGAAATTATGCATGTTTGCAAGTATGCATTTTATTCATTTATATTTATATGTAGGCTACTATTATTATTATTATTAGTGGTAGTAGTAGTAGTAGTAGTAGTAAAATAGTGGATCTCGACTAATTCTCCTTAAGTCTAAACAAGCTCACCCTCCATCTCACAATACTGTAGATGGGTGAAGGAGTCGCTACTGTCCATCAATCTGTTCATCATTCTTTTGCTTATGTTATGTTATGTTATTTTATTTATTTATTTTTTCCTTTCCTTGCATGTTGGTGAATTTATGTATCACCCATTTATACTTCATATTTACATTCATATACATTCATATTTTTTGTGTATCTTTTATGTGTACTTTGTATTATCACCATCACTGTATTGTTATTAACATGGCCTGGTGAACATGTCTATCCTTGGGGAAGGGGAGGAGCTATTGGGAAATGGGGGGATAAATGTAAAACAAATGTAAGGAAGACTTCTTTTTCTTTTTGTACTAGACTTGAAATAAAATTGCATTCTTCCAATGAAGAAAGTTATACAAAAAATGGTGGATCTTATTCTAACAAAACTCTTCAAATGCTCAGAGGCAGCAAAAATAAAGGTGACATGCAAGAACTTATTTCCTTCCTCTCTGACATTGTGGTTTTCTCATGTTCTTTGCAAACTCACCACAGAGATTCTGTGGAACTGACTCAGGGTGTTTCACACAGTTTGAAGTGTTCATGCGATTAGCAGAGGGTGGGTGGCTGTGTGCAAGTGTCACTGCACGTCCCATTTGTGTGACATCATGTTGTGAACCTTCACCTCCACCACCAATCTTCACAAATGAACCCCACTTTCATGACTTGATACTTTGAGGGAGGGTGGTGAGGTTGTTGATGCTGTGACAGGCAGCTAGCTAGTTAGTTATTTTCAGTTGACCTCAGTGCTGTTAGAATCCTCTAGCATGGCTAGAACCTGTGCCATGATGAGAATGGCTATGTACAGGGCTTCCTTGAAGTGGAATATGTTGCCAAGCTACATTATTAATGCTAGGTCAAATGTGATTTTCAAAAAATCAATTAAAAGACTTTATATACCTAATGAATAACTAAATTATAAACTACTCCCTTGTCCTATGTTGAGGTGTCTTGCTATTCCTTGTATCTAGGTGTGTCTTTAATTCATTTTAATCTAGTCTTTTTTTCTTTACTTGTTATTTCCTTTTTATAGTTTGATATTGTGTTGCCTTATGATTTTGATTGATTGATTTGGGTTGTATTACTTGTTTTGTTTTATATTATGTTAATATTGGTTTTGTTATGTATTATGTATTATGTTTTTGTTTTAGTTTGCTTTAGAATTCTGTTGTAGTTCGGGTTGAATTACTAGTTTTGTTCTGTAATCATTGTAGTTATGGGTTGTATTATTTGTTTTGTTCTGTACTACTTTTGTGTATGTTTTGTTTTGTTTTGTGTTGTTTTAATTCTGTGATGCATTTTGTCAATATGCATTATGTCAATGTAAACTTATAGTTATTATGTTGTATGCATCATGCCATGTTTTAATTATGCTGTTTTAATATATTTTAGGACCCCAGGAAGACTAGCTTTCACTATTGTGATAGCTAATGGGGATCCAATAAAACAATAAACAATAAACAATAGTAAACCCACAATGCTTGTTCCGTGTCAAAGAGTTTTGTTATGCATCATGATTTCAGTCGTGTCCTTTTGGCACTGATCAAAGATCTCACTCTCACTAAGACCTTTCACTTGATATATAATAAGCCAGTTACCCCTCGATATCTATGTAGTATGTCATCTACTATACATGACAGTCAAGGATGTGTGTATATAATATGTAATGTGACATGGTGTATATGACTCTAAAGCCCTTTGAGTCATACTGTATTTGTGATATAGGGGTAGTATATAAAAAGAAAACATATCGGAATCAGATCACAGTCACACCAGCTACAGTACATCTCATCTTTATAAACAAGCCTCTACAAACTCAGCCCTCATCATTCTGCCACCTCTCAGTTTGCTACAGTTCAAGCCAAAGTATTACCAGTTTTGCTATTCAGCATTTAGTTTGTGTCATCTCCTCTCCAGTACTAGGGACCATAATGGAAATAAGTTTGACGACTTTGTTGTGATGTCCTGATGAATTATTTTATACTGTATGTGTTAGGATGATGTCATCATTCCTACTGTGATGTCATCATTCCTACTATGACGTCGTCATTCCTACTATGATGTCATGGATCACTGATGATGTCGCAGACGGTGATGATGTCATGATTCATAAGTGTCTCAATCATGCCTTTCGAATGGCCTCGCTGGTGATGTCATAACACAGGTGATGTCATATTCGGGATCTATAAAGGTTCGTTTCTGCAGGTCCTCGGGAGTTGTTCATAAACGAATCTCGCGACAACACTCTGCAACCGTTCCCAACTTCGAACCTTGCAGACCCAGCCATCAAGTTCCACAACTTCCCTACTTCTCGAGACTTCAGTTACCAAGTTTGCCTTGGCCATCAACTATCCGCGAATTGATCCACATGTCTTCTGACACCAAGCCTGACAGTATGAACAACTCAGAACCGGCTCTAGCGGATACATTTCCGCCAATCAGGGAGGCCTTACGAACAATAATTGAGCTGATTGCCCACCAGGAAGAAGCAATCCAGGCTCTGGCTTCCAAGGCCGATGATCGGTACGCCCTCCTGGTTAGCACAATCCAGCCTCTGGCTTCCAAGGCCGATGATCGGTACGCCCTCCTGGTTAGCCGGCTAGATCGTCTCGACGGACTAAACCCCCCTGAGGTTGTCATTCCGCAGCCCCAGCTTCTGAGCTGGGACTGCGAGTCTGGGGACTGGGTGTCATTCCCAGCCCCAGCTTCTGAGCGATCAGTCACCCCAACCCAAACACCGGAGGTTTCCAGTGCAGCCACGCCTCTTGCTCCCACCGTGCCTGCTCCGCAGCAGCTGGTTGAGCCACAGCACGTGCCCCTGCTGGGTGCTGCTGAGTATGGAGACGATTTCAAGGAGAGGCTCACAGGTTTCCTGCGGGCCGAGGGCATGACGGTGGAGGACCCCCAAAGGTCATTCCCTACTGCTCCCGTGCCTCCTATTCCTCCTGCCACTGCATCTGCTTCCGAGCGCACCGTCGTTCCGGAGGTTTCCAGACCTGCTACCCCCCCAGCTACCGCGGCCGTTGCTTCTAGCCTTGCCTCTAAGCCGCCTCCAGCTCCTAAGCGCATACTCTGGGGGGGAGTTAGTGTCATCCCAAAGCAAAGGCAGCCACATCTGAACACCAGCAGCCATCTGTACCGTGATCAGACCGGCAGGGTTCGCATCACACCAGAGGAGAGGCAGCGCCGTTTGGACACCCGGAGCTGCCGGTACTGTGGTCGAGCCGGGCATCACCTCTCCTCCTGCTCCCGGCGCCCAGTAAGTGGGTCCACCACTCGCCGGCCCGTGAGACTCTCAGCGGGTCAAGGCTCTAAGAGTCCAGCCCCGAAACCCGTACGGTTGGGCAGCGTTCACGGGACCCGGGATTGGCAGTGTGTCTCCAAGAGGGTTGAGGAGTTGGAGAGGACTGTCGATCGTCTCATTGAGAAGTTCAATCACTGCCTGCAGATCAGCTCCGTCCCCCCGCAGGGGGCCTCAGAGTCTGCTGGCCCTGAGGCACAACCTGTGGACCTTCCCCTCGCCGAGTCTGAACCCGTACCTCAGCAGCAGCCAATTCCAGTTCTTGACCCACACGTAGGTTCCAGCTTGATGCTGGGAGGTCCCCGTAGTGTCGTCAGCCTTCGGTCAGGAGCAAAGAAGAAGCGTTCAAAGAAGGAGATGGTGGGTGTCCTGCCCAAACTACAGGTCGGGAGGGCAGGCCTCGCTGAGTCAGAGCCCCCTGTGGCTCTGCCTTCGGAGACGGCGGCATTGGTTGGGGTTCAGCCTTTGGATTGTGCGGAGCCTTCTGGAGCTCCGCTCTCTGAGCTTGCGACACCCCCCCCTGCAGTTCCTTTGGCTCCTTCTTCCAAGTTTGGAGCGTCCGCTGGGACTCCACCTTCGGAGCCCGCAGAGTTTGAGGTGTTGCGTCAGAGGCACAGTTCTTGGTGGGGGCCACCGGACCGTGACATTGGCCCTTTTGATGGTCTCCAGTCTCCCATGTTTGGATCGTGCCCCGGGGGATGGCCGACTCCAGAGGATCCACCGGAGTCGGCAGACCGAGTCTGTCGGTCTATCTATGGCTTCGATATCCAGTATTAGGGAGGAGCGCACCTCCACTGTCTGACACCCCCTTTGGGGTCTAACCGCCTGCATCTAACCACCTGCTGAAGAGCACCTACACTGTCTGACACCCCCTTTGGGGTCTAACCACCTGCATCTAACCACCTGCTGAAGAGCACCTCCACTGTCTGACACCCCCTTTGGGGTCTAACCACCTGCATCTAACCACCTGCTGAAGAGCACCTCCACTGTCTGACCCCCCCTTTGGGGGTCTAACCACCTGCATCTAACCACCTGCTGAGGAGCCCCTCCACCAGAACCTGCGGATTTTCTGTTCTCCAGGTATCATCCTTGATGGCCTCATTGGACGCCAGGTGGCGTCCGTAGAGGGGAGGGTACTGTTAGGATGATGTCATCATCCCTACTGTGATGTCATCATTCCTACTATGACGTCGTCATTCCTACTATGATGTCATGGATCACTGATGATGTCGCAGACGGTGATGATGTCATGATTCATAAGTGTCTCAATCATGCCTTTCGAATGGCCTCGCTGGTGATGTCATAACACAGGTGATGTCATATTCGGGATCTATAAAGGTTAGTTTCTGCAGGTCCTCGGGAGTTGTTCATAAACGAATCTCGCGACAACACTCTGCAACCGTTCCCAACTTCGAACCTTGCAGACCCAGCCATCAAGTTCCACAACTTCCCTACTTCTCGAGACTTCAGTTACCAAGTTTGCCTTGGCCATCAACTATCCGCGAATTGATCCACATGTCTTCCGACACCAAGCCTGACAGTATGCTTGTTGGTGTATTGTATTTTTTTTATTTGTTGAATGAATTCATTCATTCATTCATACTCATCCTGTTCTCTGTTTCCCTTATAGTCTTGTCTGTTCTGACTCCAGCCCCTGTTTCCCGCACCTCATCTGGTCAGCCCTGCTGTTCTGCCCTGAAACCCTGAAAGTATATTTATTACCATAACATTAACATATAACTGCATTATAGAAGAGACTGAATCTCAATATACCATCTGAATATGTGGACTCTGTACATTGATCAGAGGGTAAATGGGTGGGCCTGGATAAAATTGGTGGGGCAATTGCATGATGAAATTTTGCGCGGGAAGCAAGAAGTGGGTGGGCCTGTGCCTACCCAGGCCCACCTGTAGAAACACCCCTGACACGCACACGCACACACACACACACACACGTCACGCACGCACACACACACACACACACACACACACACACACACACACAGGCCGCCCGAAAAATTTGACGTGTTATTTTACTAAAAATAATGCATTTGACCATCATTTCAAGTAGAATTAATTTTTTTTTTTTTTTTTTTTTTTTTTGGAATGGGGGGGCCAGTTTGTTGAATGGGGGGGCCCGGCCCGGTCAGGCCCGCCCCTAGCGCCGGGCCTGAGTTATACTGCTTCAAGTTTGAACAAGACGCCCTCTGGTTTATTTATCCACAGAGAGAACAAAATTCCTAGATGTCATGAAGTTGTCATGCATTAGACTCTGGAGATGATGTGCCCTGCGTTTTTACAAAAGTAACAAAACCATTGGCTAGCAATGCAGCAGCAAGTTTGCCTCTAGAAAACAACCAATTAAAAAAAGATTTTTTGGGGTGGGCCAGGGCAAGAAGTGGGTGGGCCTGTGCCTACCCAGGCCCACCCGTAGATATGCCCCTGATGCAAGCTGACTGTGACCATGTCCTGCAGGCAAACGAGCACACTGACACCAGGTGGTGGCTTCCACAGAGCTTTTTACATTAGAACATGTTGATGGACCTGCAAAATTATAATAAAAATACTTAAAAAGTACAATCCCTTAAGAAACTATGCAAGTACTTGTACTTGAGTATTTTCAATCTCTGTTCTGTTAGCTGCTATAGGATGTTTGACTCTAATGGTTTCATGATCTCATGTTCTTAGGTCAAATAGTTACAAGCTGCTGGGATGTTTCACTAAAAGGGTTTCATGATCTAATTTCCTTGCACTGCAGCACACTGCAGAGTGTGGGTGCTCGACTACGCTACATCATATTTTCTGTGGTGTAAAGGGAGGGTACCGGACGTACATTACAGACCAGTAGAAGATAAAGTGGCTTCCACTTCAGTGCAGGGCAATATATATAAATGTTTCCTGCATGGGTGTGAATTGTGGTAGCACATACATCAGTTCTTCCAGGAAGCTGTGTTATTTTAGGCATGCTACAAAGTCTCTGCATGCAATGCTTCGCTCGAGGCACCAATCATGCAGCTATCAATGCAATGACGGCAGCGATATTGAACTCTTTGCAGCTTTGCTTTGCTTGAGTCAGTCTGTGCTGCTGAAATTAAACCGATTAGCCCTTATTTTGTGAAAAATAACATTAGCAACGTTCTGATCAGCACACCAGAGAGTCCAATTATGGCCTCATGGAGGACGAAGAATACTGTATGTTATTAATATCTGTGGTAATATATGCAAACCTACATATATGCAAACTTTTTTGGGACAGCCTAGACTCAACACATAGTGCACGCATGCACGCAGAGATGGGGACTTGGACTTGAGTCGCACTTAAGTCACACACACAGTGACTTGAGACTTGTCCTCAAAGACTTGAGACTTGTCCTCAAAGCAGGGGCGTATCTATGGGTGGGCCTGGGTAGGCCACTTCTTGCCCTGGCCCGCCCAAAAAAGATTTTTTTTTTTTTTTTTTTTTAATTGGTTGTTTTCTAGAGGCAAACTTGCTGCTGCCTTGCTAGCTAATGGTTTTGTAGCTTAAAAACGCAGGGCACATCATCTCCAGAGTCTAATGCATGACAACTTCATGACATCTAGGAATTTTGCACGCTTTGCGCGCAAAATTTCGTCATGCAATTGCCCCACCAATTTTATCCAGGCCCACCCAATTTTATCCAGGCCCACCCATAATTGAATTTCTGTCTACGCCCCTGCCTCTAAGTTCTACGTTGAGGATTACCTGAACTACAGCCGTGGATGGACCGTCACTGGATTTTGCATCCCTTTCCTCATCACACTGTGCTGCTATGGACACGTGGCTGTAGTTCTGTGTACCAGAAAGAGACTTGACAAGGTACAAAAGCAGAGAAGCCTGAAATTGTTGGTCATTTTCATCCTACTCTTCTCTGTTTGTTACTTCCCCTATCATGTATTGAGGAACCTCAACCTTTTGGCCAGAGTTTTGATAAATCAGGGGTTGTGCCCTGAATGGAATAATAGAGCCTACGTTGCTCATCAAATAAGTCGTGGACTTGTGTGTCTGTACAGCGCCCTCAACCCCCTGGTTTACCTCCACGGAAATGAAGACCTTCCAGCTCAGCTCAGACAACTGTTCCAGCAAGCTCGTCAGAAGGTCACGCGACGGTCCATCATTCAAACTCAAGTTCCCACCAGTCACAATCAACTTCCAATGGTGGAAAGTCATTTTGCAACTTGTGAATGAAATGGAACATTTTGGCATTCATTCTCTTAACTGGCTCTTTTTCTTTCTGCATCTTTGTAATATTCATTTCTAACTGAGAAGCGCCATTCTTGCAACATTAATACATTTACTGTACCTGGATTTTTGCATTGGGCAGATTGTTGTTATCACATGTGAGGGGGAAAAAAGCTCAAATTAAAGACATGAAGTGTACTTAAACCACGATTCTTGTCACTGTGATGTTTCAGGAAGTGCTGTGGGGAGCGTATAGGCGCAGTCACGGTGCACGTTCAAGATTCAAGTTTCAACATGTTTATTGTCACTCTGGTTGCACAAGTACACTTGTGTGAAATTCTTAGGCCGGGAGGCTCCACAGGACATCAAATATGAGCAAAAAGCAATGTGTGATAAAATATGAAACATATGATAAAAGAGAAACACACAAGAGCAATAATCTTTTTAGGTTAAATTGGCTAAGTGGTGTCCCGGTGTCCGGGCTGTGTGTCACTCGGGCAGTTGTGTGTGTGTGTGTGTGTGTGTGTGTGTGTGTCAGGGGTGTTTCTACGGGTGGGCCTGGGTAGGCACAGGCCCACCCACTTCTTGCCCTGGCCCACCCAATTTTTTTCTTTTTTTTTCTTTCTTTTAATTGGTTGTTTTCTAGAGGCAAACTTGCTGCTGCCTTGCTAGCTAATGGTTTTGTAGCTTAAAAATGCAGGGCACATCATCTCCAGAGTCTAATGCATGACGACTTCATGACATCTAGGAATTCTGCGCGCTTCACGTGCAAAATTTCGTCATGCAATTGCCCCACCAATTTTATCCAGGCCCACCCAATTTTATCCAGGCCCACCCAATTTTATCCAGGCCCACCGATAATTTAATTTCTGCCTACGCCCCTGCCCCCACCAGTGAAGTTGATCCACCCTTGGGTCAGTCCCATTCATTGTCAATGCCGCCCCCTAGTGGCACAAAGTCACCATTACAGTGTGACTAACAAACGTTCGGACGGACAGACAGACAAATAATAGACCCATTTCACAGCAACTGTTTTGAGGCGATAATGCAGGAAGTAAAGCAGGTATAACCAATGCTATTAATGATGGTTCCATTCCATTTTAGGTGTTCCAGTCCCTCATTAATGTTATTGCTTACACCTGCTTTACTCCCTGCTTTTCCACCTCAAAACGGTTGCTGTGAAAAGGGCCTATAGTCCCCCCCTTTGGTGGGGGACAATAAACATTCAACAGTAATTGAGCCATTTTCATGACACCTATGCTTTGAGTCTCACATGTTCAGAATGAATCTCTCTTTCTGTACTACAGAATTCACTGAAGCAGCACCTATTTTACAGCTCTTTTAAAGTACCCATCACAAGCATTAAAGCGCACGCGCACACACGCACAGACAGACAGACAGACAGACAGACAGACAGACAGACAGACAGACAGACACACACACACACACACACACACACACACACACACACAAACACAAACACAAACACACACACACACACACACATAGGGTTAGGGTTAGTACAGTAGTCTTCGAGCCTATGAATTACAATAGCCTACATCTAAGACCACACTACTACGCATTAGGAAGATAAGTGAATGTATCCACCTTATTTTTGAATGCCCCGCTGTAAAATAATTATGGGTACAAGGTCCGGTCTAACGTGACTTGATTGTTGCAGCTTGTGCATTTCCTCATTAAAACTCTGACGCTGGGGGGATAGCTTGTCACAATAAATAAGACTCGTTTGACGACTTATTTGAGGGAATTAATAATTTTATCTATCACATCCGCTATTTCCGTTGCTCTTTGAACAACTCTGGATATTTATCGATGAGATTTTTTTAGCCTAACAAAACATAAACGCATCCACACTGGAGTTAAACCCTACAGCTGTGACCAATGTGGGAGCAGGTTCAGTCAGTTAGGTAGCCTAACAAAACATAAACGCATCCACACTGGAGTTAAACCCTACAGCTGTGACCAATGTGGGAGCAGGTTCAGTCAGTTAGGTAGCCTAACAAAACATAAACGCATCCACACTGGAGTTAAACCCTACAGCTGTGACCAATGTGGGAGCAGGTTCAGTCAGTTAGGTAGCCTAACAACACATAAACACATCCACACTGGAGTTAAACCCTACAGCTGTGACCAATGTGGGAGCAGGTTCAGTCAGTTAGGTAGCCTAACAACACATAAGCGCATCCACACTGGAGTTAAACCCTACAGCTGTGACCAATGTGGGAGCAGGTTCAGTCAGTTAGGTCACCTAACAACACATAAACGCATCCACACTGGAGTTAAACCCTACAGCTGTGACCAATGTGGGAGCAGGTTCAGTGAGTTAGGTAGCCTAACAAAACATAAGCGCATCCACACTGGAGTTAAACCCTACAGCTGTGACCAATGTGGGAGCAGGTTCAGTCAGTTAGGTAGCCTCACATCACATAAGCTCATCCACACTGGAGTTAAACCCCACAGCTGTGACCAATGTGGGAGCAGGTTCAGTCGGTTAGATAACCTAACAACACATAAACGCATCCACACTGGAGTTAAACCCTACAGCTGTGACCAATGTGGGAGCAGGTTCAGTCAGTTAGGTAACCTAACATCACATAAACGCATCCACACTGGAGTTAAACCCTACAGCTGTGACTAGAGATGGGAAAAGTACTGACATTCTGTACTTGAGTAGAAGTACAGTTACTTGTGTAAAAAACTACTCTGGTAAAAGTAGAAGTACTGATTCAATTATTTTACTCAAGTAAAAGTAAAAAAGTACAGGCTCTGAAATGTACCCAACGAGTAAAAGTAAAAGTATTTTTACCGTATCTTTCTGAATGACTGAACCTCACATCATAGAATATAATTTGAGGATAAAAGATCCCCTACAAATGTTTTACACATCTTAAAACTCTACTTTAAATAGTGTGCTATGGTTTTTCCACAAAGAAATCCCCCATTAAAATCATATCTAGTCCTCCCTCATTAATATTTCCATGATATATGAATGTGCAAATAGTTAGACAAGTTTAACTGCTGGATACAAGGTGTCCCTTACAAAGTGCAGAATCACAATACTCGAGACTGATATGATACTGATACCCAGAGATGGGCGAAAATACATCATAAAGTATTTTGATACAAATTTTGCTGATATGTGTTAATGAGTGGTGTAAGAAATGGAGACTGTGTATTAATCAAAAGAAATCACAAGTAATGCACTTTAGAAGTCCAGGGAAAGAGAGAAGTTGTTTTCAGTTCTGTATTGGTGACAAACAACTCGAGTTTACAGATAAGTATAAATACCTTGGTTTGTTTTTTGATGAATACATGTCGTTTTTCCATGGTGTTTCTGTTCTAGCAGACTCAGCAAGCAGGGCACTGGGAGGTATTATAGGTAAGACTAAAATGTTGAGAGATATGGGCTACTCTACTTATTCGAAATTGTATCAAACCTGTGTATGTCCTGTCTTAGACTATGTTTCGGGGGTTTGGGGTTTCAAAAGGTTTCAGTTGAATGAACGAGTTCAGAATCGAGCAATCAGATTCTACCTGGGACTTCATAAATATGCCCCCATTTTGGCAGCTAATGGAGATATGGGGTGGGACTCCTGTGAAATTAGGTGGAAGGCCAGTATGGTGGGTCTTTGGAACAGGCTGCTGGGTTTACCACCCAACAGGGTGGCTAGCCATATTTTCTTTTGGGATTTGTTTGTTGATGGGGAATGGGTCTCTGAACTGTATGACTTACTACAGGAATGTGGTCTGGAAGACCATTATTTCCAAAGAAAAACTGTGAATGTGGAGGAGTTTAAAAATCGAATCCGGGTTAAATGTCTACAATCCTGGGCTGAAGAAATTTGGCAAAAGCCAAAATTAAGAACATATTGTTTATTTAAAAAAGATTATAAATGTGAAAAATATGTTTTGTATAATTTGTCAAAAAGTCAGAGATCGCTCCTCTGTGCACAGATAAGATGTGGCATCCTACCATTACATATTGAAACAGGAAGATACAGAGGGGTAGCTGAGGAGGATAGAATATGTGAATATTGTGAGTTGAATGAGGTGGAAAATGAAATTCATTTCATTTTATATTGTCCTTTGTATCATGACTTGAGAGAAACAATGTTTAAAAGAGTCCATACTCCTGAGCTAAATATGATAGATAGTGAGAAATGGAGTAATACTCGAATTTCTTTTTGATAATATTTTTGCATTCTCTGAATTTCTTTCTAAAGCATGGGACAGGAGGAGAAGGTTGACGTATAACTGATAAAGTAGAGTTTATTTTTTATTTATTTTTTCATTTTATTTTCGTATTCAGTGCAGGTATGTATGAATGTATATGTATGTCTATGTATAGGCATATTATGTCTGCATGTATATATACTCTCTAATTTGGGCTGCACTGAAAGCTTCTGGTTGGGTAACATACCAGAATGTTATGTTTTGTTAAATATTGAATGTTGATGTGTCTGATAATCCCATGTGGGATGGGTCATGTAATTGTCCTGACACGAAAATAAAATATTCATTCATTCATTCATTCATTCATTCATTCATTCATTCGATACAAATTACAAATACTTGCTCAAAAAATGTATCACAATACAAATACAAAATACTCGTCTGAAAAATGTATTTGAGATACAAATACGTATTTTGTATTTTGAAAATACATGTGACATCACTGATGACATCACAATTGATCGAGTGACATCACTGATGACATCACAATCATGACCCACACTGCTGCCACACACACTGCCACCCACTTTGCCAATTTTAATTAAGAAGATAATTAGTTGTGTCTTGATACATACAATATGATACACAGGTTTGAATATGCAGTAAACCGTTTCATTTGCAGATAGGCCAGTGCATGCAATATCTAATCATCAATTTATATTAGTAATTTATCTCTGGGGGAATTTCCACCAACACAAGGCTTCATACTAGACGAAGAAGTGATGTGAAGTCTGACTCAAGACCCATCCTACTCTGCCTCTGATTTGTCGTTGAGTTTGTTCAAAGCGTACCTTATCCCCAGTTCAGAGAAGTGGTAAGGCGGAGAGGAAGATAAGATAAGATAAGCAGAAGTCGGTTGTGTTGTGAAAATGTTAAGAAAGAAGAAACTTCACGTTCTTTCCTGTTTGCAACCCAATGTGAGTAATGTTACAAGTCTTCAACTGTGAATTCAACTCGCCTGTTTCCAGGAACTCTCTCCATTACATACTGTGTAGGCTGCCTGATGCTGTGTTTCTATAGTAGAAGTGACATGTCACATTTCTTTCCTCCACAGTTTAAACCTGTGTCAATGGTAAGAATGTGTCAATTTGAGAATCAAATAACATAAAATTAAAGAAAAAAGTATTTTATGTATTTAAAATACACAAAATACAAGGTCTGAAAGTATCTTGATACAAATTACATCTTATTTTTCTCGGTCCAGCCAAATACAAATTACAAAATACACAAATGTATTTGAAATACGTATTTTAAATACATTTATTTAAAATACTGCCCATCTCTGCTGATACCTAATGGATAAGGAACTGAATGTCCACAGGTTGATCACATTCACAAATTCAAGGTTTATTATTAAGACAGAACTGCCTCTGGTGTTAGAACACCACCATATTCCATATTAGCTGAATGTTGACAGTGCACAAACTGAATGTATGTGTTAGAACAACACCATAAGGGGCCATGCGGTTATTTAAAAAAGAACGCTTGGAAAAGCCAGATTATGGCAACTCTGGAAGCAGCGAGATGAAAATCCTCCTCTCCTGGGAGAAGAGGAGCAGGGCGCTTTTCCTGTTAAACTTTCCTCAGCTTTCAGCGCCCAGAGCGCTGAGCTAAAAAAAACACCACCAGCTTTTAAACGCGATGAAATGCTTCTTGAAAGAGATGCGCGCTAAGCGCGTACTTATAGAGAATGAATTGCAAAAAGACGAGCGCTAATAAGTGCTGGCTGTCTGCACGGCTCCGCGTGATTTCTAACCCCACATAGGATAAGCAATAACCACGCCCTGTGGCGCCGGGATTGGCCAGGAGCAACACTGAGCCAACACCTAGGAGAAGGGGTCTATTTCCTCATTCAGTAAAACGCTGTCACAGAGGAAACACACTCTCATCACTCTCGTGATTATTCTCTCCTTTACAGGTATGTTGTCGCTCTTTCACACTGCTAAGCGGTTGTATTCTGTTCAGAACATGTTTTGAGTGTAAAGAGATGGTGCACGTGACGTTTTGACTGAGTTAAAATAACGTTTGCCGAGTATGGTAAAGTGCTTGTTGTGTTATAGGAGTTTCAGGCCCTGCTGGTTTACAGAGTTCAACCTGTGTTCAGCCCAGTGCTGCCGCCCTGTGGCGGATTCACGCATGCACAGGAGTAAATAGGCTATTTTGCACAGTTGATGGCATTTGTTTATTGGGTGACTTTGATGCAGCTGTGTAAATGCATTTTCCACACTAGTTTGTTTATTGTTATTTTGTGACTTTTGTACGTTTTCTGAGAGTTTATTTACCACATTTATGCACATTTTATGTACCAGTAACAGTGGGGAAAAATGGGAATTATGTCTCTGATAAATACAAGATGTAACTTGAACATGATACTGCTATTGCAGCTAATTTGTTGAATGTATATTTGTAAAATGTGTATATGTTTATGATGTTTGATTCAGTAAAACGCTGTCACAGAGGAAACACACTCTCATCACTCACGTGATTATTCTCCCCTTTACACGGGTACAACACGCCCACTTCACTATCAGACGTTCTATTTGCGAGGGGTATTTTACAGACCCCATCGCTGTATGTGGCTTTCTCTTATGGTTTACTTTTACATTTCATTTCATTTTATTTTGTCCAATATTCAGATATTCCAGAATTGCATGTTGTGTTAAAATACATATTATTTCTATCTAACACTTTTTAGCCTGATTTAATTGTAAAACAGAGTGTAAAAAGTTATGCAAAGCCTTCTGGGAAATTTAACCTGTGGAAGAGGAAAGTGGGCGGAGTTCCCAGCATGCCCAGGGGAACTGTTTTTGTGTCGTTTGTTTGTCAATGTGTTTTGGAGGTTAAAATGATTTCTTGTTCCATATGCATGATGTTAGTTATCTGATAAGTTATGTGTCGACTAATAGTGCTGTTCTGCATGCTAATACAAAGTTGAAATATTGGCACCATGGGTGATTCTGCTGTGCAGTTAAGTGACCTGTCTGATGGGGCACAGGATCTGCTATTAAAACGGAGATCTTTTCTCTCTATACTTATCTTGCTAGTACGCAAGTAACGAGTTTGATTAGTAACTAATGTGATTACTGAACTTAGCTACAGTAGTGCCTTACACTACTCGTTACCGACAAGTAATGTGATTACAGTAACCCCAACACTGCTGTTAATACTGTTATGTTAAGCAGCTGGTTTGTGTTGTTTTGACATAGTTAATGTTGTAACGTTTATAAATGATGTTTACTGTTAATACTGTTATGTTAAGTAGCTGGTTTGTGTTGATGTTGACATTTTCATCTTCTACGCATCACTTTCTAACGTTATGCACTATTTCAATCATGAGAGACCAGAGGGTAAGGTTAATCAAGCTTTATTAGAGTATGGCATGGCGATAGGATTCATGGCCTGAAGCGGTATGGCATTAATTCTGATGGCGTGGCAGCATGGCAACTGATTCTTTGGCGTAGTGACTCCGAGGCAGGATGCCTCTCTTCTTGAGGCGGGAGGGCATCCGCTCGGAGAACCCCCCCCCCCGTAGGGGGTTCTTCGGGAGTCAATACATTGGTGGTGGACTGGGGAGGTGGGTGGGGTGAAACGCGGCTTCCAGAGAAGGAATTCGATCAGCTTAGTGCAGCGCTGGAGGACAGGGAACAAGGACCGTGGGGCGCCCGGCGTGGCTATAAATACTGCCACGTCATGGCCTCGGCACTGACGACATTAACGCCGTCACCTAGGCAAGTGCGTCACTACTGCACTGACGACATTAACGACGTCACGCTGGGATTACCGCACTTGTCGTCACGCTAGGATTACGTGTGATGCTAAGGTTGCTATGTCTCTAGATTACGTGTGGCGTGAGGCAGCGTGACTGGTCTTCATCTTGAAACTAGGTCGAGACCATCATTACTCAGCAAACATTTCCTCGATCTGTGTCGATGTTATCGCATCCAATCGACGTCGGTTCAAGACGTGACTTTAATATTATCATTTGCTGGGATGAAAACATCTTAATGAGATGGTGATTTCTAGCAAATCATATTTTAGAGTGTGTATCTGAATAAATACTCACAGGAAGTATTTCTGCCTTTATTTTGACCATTTGCCGACATGAAAATATAAATCTTTGGGGAAAATATTGATACTTTGTTAGCTTGAAAGGGAGGCGATATTGATGTGAAGGCATTTCTGCATCTCTTTCCAGAACAGGAGGCACAGATGTCCCTCCTGGCAACACTGATTCTAGACTGACCGGGTTGCAGAACTGAGTCTGAAGCAACAGCATCGTGACAAACTGCAGGTGCCAGGTGATCTAAACCACGCTATGTTATTGTAACAGACTGTATACCAGAGACCATTATGTTATTGTAACAGACTGTATACCAGAGACCATTATGTTATGGTAACAGACTGTATACCAGAGACCATTATGTTATTGTAACAGACTGTATACCAGAGACCATTATGTTATGGTAACAGACTGTATACCAGAGACCATTATGTTATTGTAACAGACTGTATACCAGAGACCATTATGTTATGGTAACAGACTGTATACCAGAGACCATTATGTTATGGTAGCAGACTGTATACCAGAGACCATTATGTTATGGTAACAGACTGTATACCAGAGACCATTATGTTATTGTAACAGACTGTATACCAGAGACCATTATGTTATGGTAACAGAATGTATACCAGAGACCATTATGTTATTGTAACAGACTGTATACCAGAGACCATTATGTTATTGTAACAGACTGTATACCAGAGACCATTATGTTATGGTAACAGACTGTATACCAGAGACCATTATGTTATGGTAGCAGACTGTATACCAGAGACCATTATGTTATGGTAACAGACTGTATACCAGAGACCATTATGTTATTGTAACAGACTGTATACCAGAGACCATTATGTTATGGTAACAGAATGTATACCAGAGACCATTATGTTATGGTAACAGACTGTATACCAGAGACCATTATGTTATTGTAACAGACTGTATACCAGAGACCATTATGTTATGGTAACAGAATGTATACCAGAGACCATTATGTTATTGTAACAGACTGTATACCAGAGACCATTATGTTATTATAACAGACTGTATACCAGAGACCATTATGTTATGGCAGTGTATCTTAAAGTGTGGGGCGCGCCCCACTTGTGGGGCGCAGTGGTATTACAGGTGGGGCGCGGGTGAAATCCGCGGAACCAATGTTTTAGCCCATTTTTAGGTCGGACTTCTTTTCCCCGTGAGGAAATTAGGGGTGGGACAAAATATCGATACCCACGTTATCGCGATATTTCCACCCGCGATACGTTATCGATACACTGGCGCCAAGTATCGATATGTTTATTATTATTATTATTATTATTATTTTTTTTTTTCTCTCCAAGTTGACTTTATTTATGTTTGTAGTTGAAACAAAAACATAACTACTGTAGGCTACATGAATGGAAATGTTTGATCATTAATATCTACTTTTAGAAATTATATAGGTAGGTAGGTAGGTTATAGCCTATAGGTTTTCTTGTTTTAATAGTAATAATAAAAAGACTTAATGTGTAACTTTTCCTCCGTGGTATCGAAAATGGTATGAGTGAGTGAGTGAACTCAGAGAGTTCATGTCAATTCTGCTAATAAATGCATAATACATGATTTTTTGCCTTCAGAGGTATTTTTTTCACTTGTTACACAGGTATCGTGATGTATCGTCTTCCAATATATCGCAGTATCGCAGTATCGCAGTATCGTGATATATCGTTATCGAGGGCCAAGTATCGTGACGATATCGTATCGTGAGCTACTCAGCGATTCCCACCCCTAGAGGAAATAAACAAACCCGCGCTTCCGTAGTCACCCGTTCAAATCATCAGACAGACTGGAGGCTGTTTTAGTGTTTTAGATTAGTGCACAATGAAGAGACATTTGGCTGGGACAAACAAGGAGTCGGACGGCGGCAGTCAACAAAAACAACCGAGACGAAAATATGATGACGCCTATCTTGCTCTGGGATTCACAGTCAATGCGGTAGGAGACGAGGAGAGACCAGTCTGTGTTCTCTGTCTGAAAACTCTGGCAGCGGACAGCATGAAGCCTAACAAATTAAAAAGACACTTGGAGACAACACACCCCACTTTCGTCAATAAGCCACTCGGGTTCTTTCAGAGGAAACTCGGTGAATACCGCAAGCAGGAAAATCGCTTTGTAAAAGTGGCATCAGTGAACAGCAAAGCACAACTAGCGTCATACAAGGTCGCATACAGAATTGCACAGTGCAAGAAGCCGCACACCATCGCTGAGGAGCTCATACTCCCAGCAGCTATCGATATGGTGTCAACTATGCTGGATGAGACCAGCGCTGCAAAATTGAAGACTATCCCGCTGTCCAATGACACAATTGCAAAACGTATATGTGACATTTCAAATGACCTCGAGGAACAACTCACAGAAAAACTGACAGACACACGTTTCGCCTTACAAGTGGACGAGGCTACGGACAGCAATAAAGACTGCTTGCTTATCGCCTATGTTCGCTTTGTCACGTCGGAGTCACTGATAGGGCTTTCACACCGGCAGGGCTCCGTGCCGGTTCCGGTTCCAGAACCCTAATCTGAACTGGCCGGCGTGTTCAGACCGAAAAAATAATTGGTTCGGAACCTGAAAAGTTGGTTCTCAGCGGAACCAAAAAATAGTTGGTTTTCCTTGGGAACCGTGACATCATCAGTGGGCGTGTCTAATTCTAGGCTGTGAAAACGAGCAGGAAGGAGAAGAAGGCAGTGACAACATGGAGAAAAATAATTTGCAGTGGTCTCCTGAGGAAACCAAATGTTTAGTGGCGATTTGGGCATCTACCGAATCTCAAGAAAAGCTAGAAAGCAGTACAAGAAAGAACACATCATATGCCGAACTTGCAGAAGAGATGACCAAGGCTGGGTTCACTCGAACGCCAGACCAAATAATTAATAAACTTAAAAAAATAAAAATAAACTGAAGAAGGACTACCGAATAATGTCCTCCCACTTTGGTTCCACTTAAACTGGTGTGAACACGGGCTGGTTCGCCAGAAAGCCCTAAGGTTCTGAGACTCCAGAACGGAGCCAGAGCCAGAACCAGAACCGTGTCTGTCTGAAAGCGCTATGAGTGAGGATTTGCTGTTTTGCAAGTACGTTACAAGCAGAGCAACAGCTGAAGAGCTATTTAAGCTTCTGGACAGTTACCTGACAGAACAT
The DNA here is from genome assembly GCF_964638095.1 of Poromitra crassiceps. Lineage (NCBI taxonomy): Eukaryota > Metazoa > Chordata > Actinopteri > Beryciformes > Melamphaidae > Poromitra > Poromitra crassiceps. The sequence goes on along the minus strand of NC_139632.1, from coordinate 3,548,725 downwards.
GGGCTGAAATGGGAGAACTGTGTGGGTTTTTGCACGGATTATTATTATTATTTTCTGCACAGGTTGCACTTTATTATTCTTTTGAAAAGATTTACAGTGGGAAACAGGCTCATTGCAGCCCTTAATACTGAGAAAACTTGAGTCCTCACAAATGTCTGCACTTATTATTTTCTGCAGGTTGCACCTTATTATTGTTTTGAAAAGATTTGCAGTGGAAAACAGGCTCATTGCAGCCCTTAATACAGTGATAGTGACTTGAACTCACAATTAAGATATTTAAATTTATTTTGTTTTGTAGAGGTTGCACTTTATTGTTATTGTTTTTGAAAAGATGTGCAGTGCAAAACAGCCAGAATATAGAAATGAATGGTCATTATGTCAATAAAAGTTAAACTTGGACCGTTTTGTTTCAATTTTGTTGGAGCGGTGGGGCCCGAAAGATTTTCTTCCTCCAAAGTGGGGCCTGACAGAAAAAGTTTGAGAACCACTGTGTTATGGTAACAGACTGTATACCAGAGACCATTATGTTATTGTAACAGACTGTATACCAGAGACCATTATGTTATGGTAACAGACTGTATACCAGAGACCATTATGTTATTGTAACAGACTGTATACCAGAGACCATTATGTTATGGTAACAGACTGTATACCAGAGACCATTATGTTATTGTAACAGACTGTATACCAGAGACCATTATGTTATGGTAACAGACTGTATACCAGAGACCATTATGTTATTGTAACAGACTGTATACCAGAGACCATTATGTTATGGTAACAGACTGTATACCAGAGACCATTATGTTATTGTAACAGACTGTATACCAGAGACCATTATGTTATGGTAACAGACTGTATACCAGAGACCATTATGTTATTGTAACAGACTGTATACCAGAGACCATTATGTTATTGTAACAGACTGTATACCAGAGACCATTATGTTATGGTAACAGACTGTATACCAGAGACCATTATGTTATGGTAACAGACTGTATACCAGAGACCATTATGTTATTGTAACAGAATGTATACCAGAGACCATTATGTTATGGTAACAGACTGTATACCAGAGACCATTATGTTGTTGTAACAGACTGTATACCAGAGACCATTATGTTATTGTAACAGACTGTATACCAGAGACCATTATGTTATTGTAACAGACTGTATACCAGAGACCATTATGTTATTGTAACAGACTGTATACCAGAGACCATTATGTTATTGTAACAGACTGTAAACCAGAGACCATTATGTTATTGTAACAGACTGTATACCAGAGACCATTATGTTATTGTAACAGACTGTATACCAGAGACCATTATGTTGTTGTAACAGACTGTATACCAGAGACCATTATGTTATTGTAACAGACTGTAAGCGTTCCAGCTGCACAACACTGTAATGTAGGCTATTGGGTGACATCAGACAACTGATTCTCCGTGAAGTCAGGGTAGATTTCTTCCCCCGAATTTACACGTCGGGACGACTTTGAGTGGTGTTCCAGTGTACTTTCTCTAGTAGGAGAACAGAAAATCCCAGCGTCCGAGTTGTCTGGAATGCAGCATTAGTCCTGTCTGTCTGTCTTTGTCTGTCATACTCAACAGTTCAGATGCAGCCAGGGATGCTCTGTATATGTTAGGCAGCATAAACTTTATATAGGCAGACAGAACGTCCGTTACATAATGTCACTATATACTGCAAAGGCTTGAATCAATGGACCATAGCCTCAATCAACATTGTGACATTATTTTTATTTTGATGAATTTGAATGTCGTGGGTCCCTAGATTTTTGTGACGTCAAAATAAGGTCACGAGCCAAAAAAGGTTGGGAACCCCTGCGCTATATAAATCCAATCAATTGAATCACTGGTCCACATTACTGGTTTATTGTGTATTAATTCCTCTGCGATTTTAATACTGGTGTATGGGTTTTATCTAGGGCTGTCAATCGATTCAAATATTTAATCGCGATTAATCGCATGATTGTCCATAGTTAATCGCGATTAATCGCAAATTAATCACATAATTTTTCATCTGTTCTAAATCTACCTTAAACCGAGGTACCTTAAACATGGGAGCTTTGTGCAAAGATGCACTGTTGTATTAATATGGGTAGTAGCTATTATCATTAGTATGGGTAAGTATTTGGCCATTGGTATATTGTTACTATTGCTACTAGTTACTGGGAATACACATCTCTAAGGCTGCACTGTGTAAGTTAACCGTGCTATCCAGGACCAGCTGCATGCCAGCTCTCTCTCCCCCTCTCGCTTTCTCTCTCCCGCTCTCCGTTGGTCTCTCTCTGACTCTGGTCTGATCGCCCTCCTGTCTTTCTCACTGTCTGTCTGTCTGTCTGTCTGTCTGTCTGTCTATCTCGCTCGCTTTCTCTGCCTCTCCCTCCCCCCCCCCCCTCCCCTCCGTCTCTCTGTCTGTGTGTGTGTGTCTCTCTGCAATGGTCTGATCGCGCTCTGTCTTCCTCTCCCTCACCCAAAATAAGGTAAAGGTAAAGTAAAGTCCCAACGATTGTCAAACACCTGAGTGTGCGAAATTTGTTCTCCGCATTTGACCCATCCCCTGGGGGAGCGGTGAGCAGCAGCAGTGCCGCGCTCGGGAATCATATGGTGATCTAAACCCCCAATTCCAACCGCGGACACTCAAACCACAATGCCACTGAGCTGGTGACAAAATGCGGGACACTTTCTAAATTTTAAGCTGAACTTGCCATTATACCCATTTTCTTCCTCCTTTTCTGCTCACGGAGATTTCTTTCTGCTTGCTATCAACGTTACTGCTTCCTGATTTCCCAAACTACGGGTCGGACCAAGGCTCAAACATCACAGAAAGTGCATGCGTTAATCGCGCATTTAAAAAAATAGTGGCGTTAAACCGAATTTGCGTTAACGCGTTATTATCGCGTTAACTTTGACAGCCCTAGTTTGATCTATTCATTGTGTATTTTTTAACATGTCACAAATAAATAAATAAATCATAAATGCCATAACATGCTGCGCCCATGGCGCATCGTCTCCAGAGTCTCCACCCTAGAAACCGAGTGTTCGCAGCGCACGAGTTTGCTGATTTTAAGAAAGTGAATTACATGAGATGTTGGACAGCAGCACTTTTACTGTATTTCAATTCACATGAATGAAATGAATAATATTTCTTCAGTAGGTTTTAGTCTTCAGAGAACTATTTGGATCCGACAATCACTGCTTCAGCTACATTCTTCTTATTAGTAGGATTGTTTTTGTGGGTGTTCCCCGTCTTACCTTCTGTCTCTGTTTGATGATGTCAGAGCTGATTGGCAGAGAAGAAGAGACATCTGGCAGAGGAGGAGAGGAACGCTGTCAAGATGAATTCTTCAGAAGAGGTGAGAGAAAAATATCACTGTTGTATCACTGATGTTGCAACACACACTCTCACACACTCACGCACACACACACACACACACACACACACACACACACACACACACACACACACACACACACACACACACACACACACACACACACACAGTCTCTCTGTCCTGATTCTGTCTTTATATCTTTTTATGGAAACAGAAAGACACCAGTGGACCCAGACGTCACCGCTGTGATCAGTGTGACAAAACATTCACAAGACTTCAGCTGTTAAAGCAACATCAGAGAGTTCACTCAGGAGAGAAGCCTTACTCCTGTCAGGAGTGTGGGAGCTGTTTCAGTCGGTTAGATCACCTAACATCACATAAACGCATCCACACTGGAGTTAAACCCTACAGCTGTGACCAATGTGGGAGCAGGTTCAGTCATTTAGCTAGCCTAACATCACATAAACGCATCCACACTGGAGTTAAACCCTACAGCTGTGACCAATGTGGGAGCAGGTTCATTCGGTTAGGTAGCCTAACAAGACATAAGCACATCCACACTGGAGTTAAACCCTACAGCTGTGACCAATGTGGGAGCTGTTTCAGTCGGTTAGGTAGCCTAACATCACATAAACGCATCCACACTGGAGTCAAACCCTACACCTGTGACCAATGTGGGAGCAGGTTCAGTCGGTTAGCTCACCTAACAAGACATAAACGCATCCACACTGGAGTTAAACCCTACAGCTGTGATCAATGTGGGAGCAGGTTCAGTGACTTAGGTAGCCTAACAAAACATAAACGCATCCACACTGGAGTTAAACCCTACAGCTGTGACCAATGTGGGAGCAGGTTCAGTCAGTTAGGTAGCCTAACATCACATAAACGCATCCACACTGGAGTTAAACCCTACAGCTGTGATCAATGTGGGAGCAGGTTCAGTGAGTTAGGTAGCCTAACAACACATAAACGCATCCACACTGGAGTTAAACCCTACAGCTGTGACCAATGTGGGAGCAGGTTCAGTCAGTTAGGTCACCTAACAAGACATAAACGCATCCACACTGGAGTTAAACCCTACAGCTGTGACCAATGTGGGAGCAGGTTCAGTCTGTTGGCTCACCTAACAACACATAAACTCATCCACACTGGAGTTAAACCCTACAGCTGTGACCAATGTGGGAGCAGGTTCAGTCAGTTAGCTCACCTAACAAGACATAAACACATCCACACTGGAGTTAAACCCTACAGCTGTGACCAATGTGGGAGCAGGTTCAGTCGGTTAGGTAGCCTAACATCACATAAACGCATCCACACTGGAGCTAAACCCTACTACTGTGTCCGCTGTAAGAAAGTGTTCAGACACTCAAATACTGTGAAGAAACACCGCTGCATCTAACCTGCTGAAGAGCGCCTCCACTGTCCGCAGCAGGAACAAGCTTCTCTCTGTTCTATACGAGGGAGCAGGATGTTGGTAAACAAAACACAAAGGGTCCAATCCGGCCCACAGGATGACTTTGCAAAGTGTCACATTTACTCTGAGATGTCAATTTTTCAAGCCTGAGATTTAACACCTAATATTGAGGCACTTGTGAAGGTTAAGAGGCAGCAGGTTTCAGGAGCAAGTTACAATACCAAGTGGCCTCTTCATGTTATTCATGACTAAATAAATGGTCAACTATTTTCCATACCTTTGAATATAGAGAAGAAGTGCACAGTTGCCGTTAATTGCAAAGCATAAGTTACAGACATTAGATAGGATATGATAGACCTATGGTAGCTGAGATAACTGTATGTGAAAACGTGCTCTTAAAATGTACCTGCTGTAGGCCTAATCTTTACACTCAAAGACTCAGAGGTGTTGTTATTTAGAGGTTATTATGCAGTGATTTTCTTTGTCTGGTCCACTTGAGACATTGGATCCCATGTGGACTAAAATGAGTTTGACACCCCTGCCATAAAGGGGTTTTGTTTGGGACAGCAGAGCTGTATGTCAGGACAAGTACAAGATATTCATAATTCTTTGTATATTTCAGCTCCTTATCCCAACATTGAAATAGAAAAACACTTGTATGCTTGTTTGTGTTTTTAACATGCATCATTTCCATTTTCTCCATTTCCTGCAACAATTATCTGCACATGTCAACATCTTTTGTAAATCAACTTGTGTTTCTGTCATCATAATAATGTCATCGTCATGAAGAAGAATGCTAATGTCTTCCTCTCCACACTCAAGCTGTTTCATTTCATTGGCTAAATGGTTGATGTACACAGTGAACAGTGTGGGGGACAGAGCACCACCCTGTTTAACACCTGATGGTGTAAGAAAGCAGGTTGTTAGGGTGTCATTTACTTTGACACAAGCTTAGAGAGAGCAGATTGCATGATAGAAACTTCCCTTTCCACCCCTTGAATTCATCTGTATAAAGATCTGTATTGGAATTCTGCCCCCTTCCATTCTGTTGACTGGTTTAAAAGCCAGATAAAGACCTACCTGTTCAAACAGGCATTTACGTCAACTGTCAAATGCTTTATATCTATTCACTGTTATTACCCTTTATGTACCAGGGCCATTTATCACAGTGTGTATCATGCAATCTTATTGTTGTTTCTTGTGTTTTATTCTCCTAATTTCATTGTCTACATTCTATATTTCTATGTGTATTTTCTGTTTTGCTCTGTCATATTATATGTGGCTCAAGCGCCCACTTTCATCGAAGCTCATGTAAAGCACTTTGTGACTTGTGTCTGTGAAAAGCGCTGTATAAATAAAGTCTATTTTACTTACTTCAGGCTTTCTGAAAATCAACATGCAAATGTGGATTTATTTTCATTCAGTCTATTTCTTACTATTGTGGAGCCGTTTGATTTCATTGGCTAAATGGTTGATGTTGTACACAGTGAACAGTGTGGGGGACAGAGCACCACCCTGTTTAAAGATTGGTTTCCTCTACAGAAACAAGTATTGTTTTTCCTTCCTTAGTAGAGAGACCATTGTGCAATCTGTAATAATGTCCGTCTTTGATGATGGTGATGTACTTTACATTACTCATCACTCATCATTGTATTTTATATGAAAAAGTGGGTTGGCCTTCTCTTGCCATTTAAAGAGCTCAACACTGTCTTTGGTTTATTATAAGGCTTTCTTGTATGGCAAGCTTCCATTGTATTTGTCTTTGTTTTTAAAAAGAGAGCTTGATCTCAATGGTCTTCTCTGGATAAATAAAGATTAATTAAATAAATAAATAAATAAATAAACCCCAGATGGTTTAGGAAACCAGTTGGTTAGGGTGTCAGTTACTTTTAAACAATATAGCCAATGTGGATTTATTTTCATTCAGTCTATTTCTTACTATTGTGGAGACAGTATAAATACGGTCAATACAGGCGCTGGCCTTACGAAAACCATTCTGCTGCTCTACCAACACTTGTTCCTTTTCCAGAAATACAATCAATCTGTCATTAAGCAAAGATGAAGACACTTTATAGACTGTACTCATGAAACTGATTGTGCTGTAATTGTGAGGCACTAGGTCATCTTTCTGTCATTTTGGAATGGGGCTTATGATGGATTTAAAAGAAGGCTTTGCTGATTCTCAACCCGCTTTGTATCAATACAATGTGGGTCATATATACAGATGTGCAGCCTTTACCTTGTCTTCATGTTTTGTATCAATACAATGTGGGTCATATATACAGATGGGCAGCCTTGTCTTCATGTTTTGTATCAATACAATGTGGGTCATATATACAGATGTGCAGCCTTTACCTTGTCTTCATGTTTTGTATCAATACAATGTGGGTCATATATACAGATGGGCAGCCTTTACCTTGTCTTCATGTTTTGTATCAATACAATGTGGGTCATATATACAGATGGGCAGCCTTTACCTTGTCTTCATGTTTTGTATCAATACAATGTGGGTCATATATACAGATGTGCAGCCTTTACCTTGTCTTCATGTTTTGTATCAATACAATGTGGGTCATATATACAGATGTGCAGCCTTTACCTTGTCTTCATGTTTTGTATCAATACAATGTGGGTCATATATACAGATGTGCAGCCTTTACCTTGTCTTCATGCTTTGTATCAATACAATGTGGGTCATATATACAGATGGGCAGCCTTTACCTTGTCTTCATGTTTTGTATCAATACAATGTGGGTCATATATACAGATGTGCAGCCTTTACCTTGTCTTCATGTTTTGTATCAATACAATGTGGGTCATATATACAGATGTGCAGCCTTTACCTTGTCTTCATGTTTTGTATCAATACAATGTGGGTCATATATACAGATGGGCAGCCTTTACCTTGTCTTCATGTTTTGTATCAATACAATGTGGGTCATATATACAGATGTGCAGCCTTTACCTTGTCTTCATGTTTTGTATCAATACAATGTGGGTCATATATACAGATGTGCAGCCTTTACCTTGTCTTCATGTTTTGTATCAATACAATGTGGGTCATATATACAGATGGGCAGCCTTTACCTTGTCTTCATGTTTTGTATCAATACAATGTGGGTCATATATACAGATGGGCAGCCTTTACCTTGTCTTCATGTTTTCCTGCACAGAGAGCTCTGCAGTTTATTCCAGGCACTTCTGTATCTGAACCATTCTGGACGCAGAAGTGAAGAGATGTTGCTCGAGGTTGGTTTCGAGGGCGGCAGTTCCAACTACAGATTGTTTATTTTGATATTTTCTGTACGCGCGAGGATCGTATGGAGAGCCTTAACAAGCCTTAATGACTCATACTGACATACACGGATCACATCGAGAGCCTTAATCACTCATACTCACATACACGGATCACATCGAGAGCCTTAACGAGCCTTAATGACTCATACTCGCATACACGGATCACATCGAGAGCCTTAACGAGCCTTAATGACTCATACTCACATACACGGATCACATCGAGAGCCTTAACAAGCCTTAATGACTCATACACACATACACGGATCACATCGAGAGCCTTAACGAGCCTTAATGACTCATACTCACATACAAGGATCGTATGGAGAGCCTTAACGAGCCTTAATGACTCATACACACATACACGGATCACATCGAGAGCCTTAACGAGCCTTAATGACTCATACTCACATACATGGATCACATCGAGAGCCTTAACGAGCCTTAATGACTCATACTCACATACAAGGATCGTATGGAGAGCCTTAAGGAGCCTTAATGACTCATACACACATACACAGATCACATCGAGAGCCTTAACGAGCCTTAATGACTCATACACACATACACGGATCACATCGAGAGCCTTAACGAGCCTTAATGACTCATACTCACATTCACGGATCACATCGAGAGCCTTAACGAGCCTTAATGACTCATACACACATACACGGATCACATCGAGAGCCTTAACGAGCCTTAACTCATTCACCGCCAATGACGTCTTTGACGTGTTATCAGAAATAGCCCTCCCCGCCAAGGACGTGTTTGACGTGTTTTTGTTTTTATTACTGCAGGGCGTATTTCAAACACTTACCCAGCCTCTGACAGAGTATCATGTCCCTAGCATCTAAGACAACACGTGAACAAACACATACCGCAGCTGTTGTTTTGAAATTGAGCAAGAGGAAAAGCAGAAAACGGGTAACGCTTCCTTGTGCAGACAGGAGAAACGCCATTGAAACGCGCCTCGGCGCGCTGCACGAGCTGGAGTCGCCTTCCTCTGTGCCAGCCCGGAGAAAACGGGAGAAAGTAATCAAGAGATGTGTTTGATCATCGGAGGAATGAGGAAATGATCGATCAGTTTGCGAGGGTGGTGAGGACGTGTTGAATAGCCGAGGGGAAAACGGGAACGATTTCAGGGAGGATATGACAGGGAGACATGGACGAGGACGGGTGGACCAGAACATAAACAAAATAAACACACAACAGCAAGGCACAAGGCAGAAGCGGCTGCGGCAGTCACAGCAGCCCGCTGTCCTTTCTCAAGAGCTATTCAGTTGGTTCATGAAATCGCTGGGCTGCGTGCCCTCCAGTGTTGCTCCTAGCCAATCCCAGGGCCACAGGGCGTGGTTATTGCTTATCTTATGTGGGGATAGAAATCTAAAAGGGGGATCGTGTGTGTGTGTGTGTGTCTGTCTGTCTGTCTGTCTGTCTGTCTGCACACTCACTCACCGAGTAAACTGTATTGTTGAATGTAAAAAAAAAGCACTTCATGTGTATATATATATATATATATATATTTTTTTTTTTTGTCATTTGTGTCCTAACGAATAATATTTACATGTCTGATGTCAATACAGTTCAAAATAAAAGAATTGAGAGTGAGTTCTGCATGAGATTGTGCCCTTTTACAAAAATGCTTTTTTCTCCCTTTTCTCTTCCCAGACAGGCTTTTTGGTGAACATGGGGTGTATAAAAAGGGTTATAAGTAGAGTACAGAACATGCTAAAAGCTAACTTTCTTTTTGGGGGTGAAAGTAGAGACTTAGATCTTCATTTCGAGGTATTGGACATCACTGTAGTCCTAGTACAGAATTTACTGTGGGTCTTGAAAGATGACCAAACATTATGGAAATACTTGGCCTGTGCCAAAAATGCCAGTCAGATATTGGCAGTGAATGAGTTAATAACTCATACACACATACATGGATCACATCGAGAGACTTAACGAGCTTTAATGACTCATACTCACATACACGGATCACATCGAGAGCCTTAACGAGCCTTAATGACTCATACACACATACACGGATCACATCGAGAGCCTTAACGAGCCTTAATACAACACAATCCAGGAGCAAGTATTTTGTCTTCTTTGGACAGCTGGAATCTCCCACACCACAAATCGCTGGTCACGCAGCCCAGCGATTTCATGAACCAACTGAATTGCTCTTGATAGGGGACATTGAAATGAATTATTAGTGTATTATTACGTCAATGAAAACGTAACACAAGCTTTTAACACACAATCGATTTTTAAACATTTATTTCAAAACATCATTGTAAAATTCAGGCCTTTAGCCAAAGCTTCAATAACAGAGCTCAGCTGACAGTTTAACCTGTAAATTAAAACTATAAAAAATATCAAATTAAAAATACAATAGGCTACAGCACATAGGCGCCCCCCCCCCCAGTCCAGCCGTTTGTTCCAGGCCAGTGAAGTCCCAACAATCTACAAAAACATGCAATCATATAAAATCATAGATAAAAAGTTTAATCATACACAATAAATAAAATGGGTGAATGTACCTACTGACAGTAAAGCGCTTTGGATAAAAGCGCTATATAAATGCAGGCCATTTACCATTTTACCATTTATAAAACCAAAAGTAAAGGGTTAGCCTTCCCAATGGCCAGCCAGCAGCATCTGTTACTCTGGCCTCATAATAAGCACTGAGGCGGGTGGTCAGAAAGTCAAATAACATTAAAATACATTGTATGCTTTGGTGCGATGTAGGATTTTGTCTTTCAATATCCTCGTTGCAGCCTCTCTGCAGCCTCGCTTGGTGTTGTTGCTTCTCACAGGAATGGTGTCCCTGTAACAGAGAGCCCAACATGAGCATGAGCGCCTGGCCAATCCCGGCGCTTGACTGCTGCGTAGGCGGGCACAGGGCGTGGTTTTTGCGTAACCTATGTGCAATTCGAAATCACGCGTCAGTGACATCTCATTTCTAGAAACACTTCTTCACCACACAGTTGATGTGAGGTTGGAGGAAGGGAAAAGGCATATTGTCTGAAATGATCAAATACATATTAAAGTCTAAGGACAAACACACACTGCCTTCTCTCCTTCATAAACCAGAACCAGTGTGGGCAGCAGGGCGGCCTGGAACACTGCTTCCCAAACTGGGGTCCAGTAATCCCCCAGGGGTCCTCTAGAAGTTTTCAAGAGGTCCCTGCAAAATAACAATCAGCTTAACATCACTGCTATTTAATTTACTACATATAAGCATAGCCATGGGAACTAGTTTTAAGTAGGGGTGCTGTGGAGATGCAGGGGGCGGGGGTATTCAGTTGCAAATCATGTAAGATTGGCACTGGCTCATGGAACCAGATTGACATAATAAACGATGATGATAAAATTGCAACCGACCATGTCATTTACTCGCTTGTAGCCAAGGCTCCTTCAAGGCAGGGCCGAGGGAGGCGGTTACGTGTCCTAGCTGGGCATGTAACCAGGAAAAGCTGGTGTGTCTGTGCTGGAGCACTGAAATGTTAATATTTCACATTTCTGTGGATTTAAAACATTAAGCTCATTAAGATGTTAAGATATTCCAAACTAAGTTGTTAGTAAAATATCTTTGTTTTTAAGCTGTGCAGCTGTTTCTTTAAATGAAACATTTGTCCGTCCGTCCGTCTGTTACTCCACTCCAGCTCTCCGACCATGATGGTCCACTCCAGGGTCTGGATGAGGTCAAGTCTGTGGTCTCTCCCTCTCGCTCCCCGTTTGGATCTTCCTCCAGGGCCTCGGCCGCTATAAGGGTAGCGGTGCCGGTCCTGGTCCTTCCTCCTGCAGGAAGCACACCTCTGCCTGCAGCAATGCATCTAACCCCGCCTCTCCCTCCTGTCACATGTCCATGTCCAACTTATCAATCAAACTGGTGTCTAGGGGCATTTTATCACCATCAGCTACTGTAACATGAAGAGCGTTGTGTGTCAGGAGGACTGAACAACAGTATTCCATAATAGCCTACAGTACATCTCCAGAATTTTGCAAAGTTTTCAAGAGCTGTAAAAGATTGTTTTCCAGACCTGTGGAGGAAACCTGACCAAAACCAGGACAGTGTCTAATTGTCAGTATTCCACTATCTATCCACTGAGCTACAGAGCCACGATGATACTGAAAACAAAACAATGATCTATAGTAAATGCAGCGGTGAGCTGGCTCTATGCAGATAAGATGATCACAAGTCAAATCAGATGGACCTTAATGCTGACACAATAAGACCAGCAGATGAAGATAGATATACATATATGTCAGTTTGATTGATGTGCAACACTAAACAGGTTTCGTAGACAAGGATTATGCAGATATTACACGGTACACGTACAGTTGTATGCCGTTCAATGTGAACGAGGCTTGAGTTTACAGTGAACACAGTGAACAATGAACATAAATTAAGTGAGTGGCTGGTTTAAGTGGTTTTAAGGTGTTCAGCACAGTAATGGCCTGTGGGTAGAAACTGTGATGTTGTGAGTGGAAATAGGAAGCTTAACCCTTAAGTAAAGAATGTGTGTACTTTTCCCATCTCTGCTCCTGTAACTTCTCAATACATGCACTGATCTGCTCCTGTAACTTCTCAATACATGCACTGATCTGCTCCAGGTTGAAAGATACAGAGATGCTCCTTTAATTAAGAGTATGACAATAAAGTATGATAATTAAGAGTATGACAATAAAGTATGATAATTAAGAGTATGACAATAAAGTATGATAATTAAGAGTATGACACTACAGATACTTCTCCTGGCTGTAAGTCACCTGGTCTGAACTGGCAGGATGCCAGCACTATAACCTTGTCTGGTGTGGAATGACCCTGAAGAACAAGAACAAATACCAGCTGCACAGCCTCCCTCCTTCTCTATAGTCTGGAGTTTCCACATTCCACGGCCATGATCATGGCTTCTCACTGTCAATGCTAAATGGACTGTATTTATAGAGCGCATTTTATATAGCTAGTCGACTACCCAAAGTGCTTTTACATGGATACCTCACATTCACCCATGCACATTCGCACACACTGACAGCATCTGCAGCCATGCAAGGCGCTAACTGCTCGTCGGGAGCAGTTAGGCGTTCAGTGTTTTGCTCTAGGACACTTCGGCACACTACCGGGAGGAGCCAGCCTCAAACCGGGAACCTTCCGATTCCCAGGCGACAGCTCTACCTCCTGTGCTAATTTGGAAACCTTTCCCTTTAAATGGGCTAGTGTGTACAGACGAGACTTGATGAGGTTCCATTCTTTTTTAACCTCTAAAGTTTAAACATAAGCCTCCATGGGAGAAACATTTGCACACATGGTAGTTGAATGCGGTACTGCAGGGGGGGGGGGGGGGGCAGTTCTGTACAACGTGTGTTCTATAGACACAAGTGGAAGGTGAGGCGAGGTGTTTAGACAGGGGGGGCAAGCATGTACTGGAGGGCAAGGTTGCACATAGAAACGATTTAACTAATGCAAAACACAGCAAGTACCATCAATGGTCTCTATGGTGGAGTGGGTTAAGAGCTGGCTTTTGGTCCATGTTGCAGATTTCGAAGGCATGAGTTCAAATCCCAACAATCCATCTTTAGACGGTTTTAACTTGACAATAGACATTCTAAATTGTCCCTAGCTTACTTCCAGTTGCAGTGTTTGCTAATACAATAACTGACAGGAATTAAGCTAGGTTTCAAACTGTTCCCTAGCAACATCGTTCCGTGAAAACTGTCTATATTTAGGGAGATTTGAAAATCTGAGGTAGCCTACTGCCTGCCTGTAAATGTAGCAGTGTTTTTATGGCCAGATGACACCTGGCGACTAAAATGCGGTACTACGGGAGGCAGGTCTGTCCAATGCATTTGGTTACATAGGGGGGGCGCGCATGTACAGGTGGATTTGCGCGTAACACCCGCCATCCACGGCTTAATGGGCATTTCTGCACTTCTCCAGTTTGCCCATGACATTATTCAGTTGTTTGCTGTTTTTCTTCCTTGGGGAAGAACCACAGTGGGTTCCATAATAACGCGTTGCAGTCGCATATAGGCTATAATAACGCACAAAACACCCCTTGGAGAAGTGTGGGAATGCCATCCCCCGCACCAGCACTACACCTATGGTCCGCTCTTAGAGTGTTTCTGCTCAGTGGTTTGCGGTAGATAGTGCTATAGACATCTGTGTTTATTTTTATAGATGTAAGGTTGAGAAAGTTGATGTTGTTGTTGATTAATCTTTCTTCCCAGAACCCCATCAAACAAGCCGGGGCAAATGCACTGCCCATACTTACACCTCGCCTCTGCAGATAGTAGCCTACGAACCTGCATTATTGGAAATAGTTTTTGGAAATAACTATTTCCGTGAGGGTCAATCAAAATTAATTGTCTGTCACTCACTGTCTTCACTGTTTGACTCTGAAGAAGACGCTGCTCGCGTCGAAACGTCAGTTTTTGTACCTTATTAAATTTGTTTGCCAGTGATTTCGTGTGCTCCAGTCATCTCTACCTTTCCACTATTCTGTCCTCATCCGAGAGCACCGATCTCCCCTTGTGGAGTAGTCTCTTAAAACAGACTGTCTCATCTACATCCGGCGAATGCATACAGTCTGTACGTTACACCCCCAGAACATGCACAAGGAAGTTGGGAAAAACCTTCAGACAGGAAAGAAGTTCGACGGAATCCGACCAATCACGACACGTGTGTCCACGAAAAATGCGGCATATTGGATTTTGATTGGACTAATGAGCGGAAGACCCGCCTTTCTGTGATTCTGATTGGACTAATGAGCGGAAAACCCACCTTTCTACTTCCCATTCCGGTTGGTGCATGATTCTCCCCCACGAAGTACAGAGACTACTTGTGGAGGGGCTGAAGCGCAAGAGATTCCTTCTACAACTTTAGTTAGGCTACTCTTTTTTTGTGTTTGTTCTGATGCATTTGTCCTGATGATGAATCAGCTACAACTTCCTCCATATATCTGTTGTTTGAACACATTGAGTTATAATATGAATGGAGGGAGTGTCCCTATCTCCTCCCTGTATGTTCTTTTGAAGCCAAAATCCGGCCAGATCACTGAACCAGAGTCTGCGCAGTAGCGCCCTTGATTGAGAACCTCTGAGAGCTCCACGCCCCTCTGAACTTTCTTATGTAGAGCTACTGTTTCTAGAATGCACACAGTGCGTTGTGTATTTATATACAGTCTAGCTCTGTAAATATGACAATTTAAGTTGTAATATTTTTTGTCTCGCCAAAAGTAACCAGGAAGATTCCCACTATGAGATCAGTTTATCAAAATGACGCCTGTACGAAAATCTGATTTTGGTTGTCGGAGATTTCAGGCCTCCCGGTCTGCTGCTGACTGCTGCTGTGCTCTCAGCGCTCTCAGCGCGGGCCGGAAGTGGAGGCAGGCCGCCTCATTGGGTGTTGCTGTGTTGACTAAGCTAGCCTAATGTTTTCGTGGCATTTTGATTAACTTTATGATTTAATTCCTTTTGGAGTTGGACAACCTGGTCAGTTCTGAAAATATGTGTCTTATTATTGTGTTATTCCAGCTATCGTTATCGGTTGTTAAGTTATAGTAATATTAAAAACAGCCGACTACCGCAAGCAGCTAACGCCATTGCTAGTCTGCATGTTAAAACCATTGTGTACGTATAACGTAGCTGGAGTAACTCATAAAACAGATATTTTCTGAACTTACTTCAGTCCCCAACCAACGTTAATTCCTCAAGGACAAAACATTTGCTTTCATTCCTCAAAACAATGTTCTTTTTATTGGGGTCCATTGATGTCTTGTAGCCAGCACAGCCAACCATGAGCAACCCGACTTCCAGGGAGCGTTAGATAACATGAAGCCGTGTGTCTTCTTTATATGACGATAGATCTATTATGTGCAGAGCCTGTCCAGCCAATGACGGCTTGAGACTGGCTGCCACAGCTGTCAATCATCCATTTTTATCCCTTTTTATATGTCAAATAACTACTTAAAAACAAACTGATCAGAAAAATGACCACTTGCACAGGCATTAGCATGATAATGACTATCTAAAATGATACGAACCACCTTTGGAAAAAAATTATCTGATGTTTACTGTGAATATTTCGGTTGTGATTTTCTCATCCACTAAAATGGGAGGCGGGCCTTGTGACCTAATACTGGATTCAGCCGTAAGGGCGGCGATCTAACATGCAGCGGCTTCACTAAACGGGACCTCAAGTGGCGTCCATCTTTATATAAGTCGATGTTTGAACATGATAACAAAGACACATTGATAACAAACACCAAGTCACTGATATGGCCATTTTATTTGTGAGAATTTTATTTTGAAGGCTACGGCGCATAACCGGAAACGCATTTGTTAGTCTCTGCTAACTTGCCGCAGCTGAAGTTGATTTGGAAAAACATGTGGGGGAGGACTGCATAGACATATATAAGGCTAGATGGCTTAAGGCGGAGTCACCAGCGTCGTTGAAGCGCCGCCATCTTGCTACGGCAGGCTTTCTGGTACGTTCTCTGGTAGCTGTTGGAGGGTGCACAGACAAAAATACTCATAACTTGCTGAAATCTTGACGGATTTACAAACGGTTTGGTTTATTACAAGCATATTCCGTTCCCGAGATATGGCAACAACAAAACAAAAAAACACTAAAAACACTATATTTTTGATGGGCTCCAAATTACACCAAAATTATACCGAAGCATCTATGCCATGAGAGGGATTCAGGCACAAAGTTTCATGCAGTTTCATCCATTTCCCTAGGAGTTATGATCATCTGATGTGATAATACTAACCCAACAACAGATGCTCATAGCTCCTAGCAAAATGGATGAAACTGCATGAAACTAGGTGCGTGAATTCATCTCATGATGATGATGCTTCAGTTTAAGTTTGGTGTAATTTGGAGCCAAAAATAATAATAAAATGTTAGCGTTTTTTTAACCCATAGATATATATAAAGCTGTGGTGCCGTAGCAAGATGGCCACCATGCGACGACGTCGCTCTCCATTGACCGGCAGCGCGGGTAAGCCATCTAGCCTTTATATATGTCTATGGAGGACTGAAGGAGTTTGGCACCGCCCTGCAAAGCCCGGCTCTTTCCTTCCTCATTCAGGTCCGCAAAGAAGGTTTATATACGGAAGCTGTCTGACGTTCTGCATCAGTTTGTCTTTGCTTTGACAGAAAACACATTGAAAAAATGAGTGGGCGTGGAAAAGGAGGAAAGGGACTCGGAAAAGGAGGCGCCAAGCGTCACCGTAAAGTTCTTCGTGATAACATCCAGGGAATCACCAAGCCCGCTATCCGCCGTCTGGCTCGCCGCGGCGGAGTGAAGCGTATCTCCGGTCTGATCTACGAGGAGACCCGCGGGGTGCTCAAAGTCTTCCTGGAGAACGTCATCCGTGATGCCGTCACCTACACCGAGCACGCCAAGAGAAAGACCGTCACTGCCATGGATGTGGTGTATGCTCTGAAGAGGCAGGGCCGCACTCTGTACGGCTTCGGAGGTTAACTTCATTTACCGACCAACAAAACAACACAAAGGCTCTTTTAAGAGCCGCCCAATTTCTCTAAGCAAAGAGTCTATTCCCGTTTCCTCTGAGTTGTGTTGTACGCTAACTATGTACATTTTAACACTGTTTTGCAACTGAAAAATAAAATGTAGCAGCCGCTAATGGGTTAATCTGAAATATAACTGCGTTGAATAGTAAACTACAGCTCTGCTGGGTGAATAGCGACCTGCCTACAATAATAATAATATAATAAACTATATAGCACTTTTCAAAACAAATGTTACAAAGTGCTTAACAGGCAATAAAAATACATACGAGTACAGTAATGCAGGTGAAGGGATAGCAATGGTGGGCCGTTCAAAACCATCAGACACAGTTAAAACAATATAATACTATGCTGATTGTGAGATTATCAAATCAAGGTTATTATTGTGGTTAACTCAATCTGCTCTAGCTGTTTTAGATACACCCCCCTTCTGATAGCCCCTTCTTTTTTCTTAATTGTTTTCCAAAAGTAGCAGAGGGAATGCATTACATGTTAAGTGGGAACATGTGAGGTTATTATTATTAGACCAGGGCTAGATCTATATAGCCTATAAGGTTACTTCACTATTATTAGATCTGTCCATAAAGTAGGCTACATCGATGACAGCATCATAGTGTTAAGACTACTTATCTTGTGATAGCTATTGTTCTGTTTCAAAAGGTCTAAATGGGACCATGCTTCAGCTTAGGAAAACCATATCACACATTTTTTAATAACAACACATAGCCTCGTCATAGTAGCCTACTGTATTTTGAGTTTTGTTCTGTTTTTGTAATTTTTTTTGTAAACCCCTCTGAGTCCTTTCTCTCGAAATGAAGATGTTCAGAAAGCGGAAAATATATAATAGAGCAAAGGTCCACAACAGACTTGTATTAGTTTGTGAAATGCACTTCATTCAGTTTCTGAAGAGAATAATGAAGGATGTTGGAACAATAGTCAGAGTCCGCGCGCGGGAAGTGAAAATACAAATCTGGAGCTCAACCAATCAGAATACACACGGGCAGCCGCTCGTGCAGCCGAGTCGACAGGCACGCGCCGAAAGTCAGCCAGTCACAGGCGGGGAACCGCATAGTGCTATTTGCATCAGCTGCCTATAAATAGGGTGCTTCTGTTAAACGGACTTCATTCTCTGCTACCGAGAAGTCGTCAGCATGCCTGAAGCCGCGAAGCCCGCCCCCAAGAAAGGCTCCAAGAAAGCCGTCACCAAGACCGCTGCCAAGGGCGGCAAGAAGCGCAGAAAGAGCAGGAAGGAGAGCTACGCCATCTACGTGTACAAGGTGCTGAAGCAGGTCCATCCTGACACCGGCATCTCCTCCAAGGCCATGGGCATCATGAACTCCTTTGTCAACGACATCTTTGAGCGCATCGCCGGTGAGGCGTCTCGCCTGGCTCACTACAACAAGCGTCGCACCATCACCTCCAGGGAGATCCAGACCGCCGTGCGTCTGCTGCTGCCCGGTGAGCTGGCCAAGCACGCCGTGTCCGAGGGCACCAAGGCCGTCACCAAGTACACCAGCTCCAAGTAAACCGCTTGTAGATACATCCACCCAAAGGTCCTTTTAAGGGCCACACACTACTTCCACAAAGAGCTTAATCATTGTTCACCTTCTCTGTAACCAACAGATTATTAATGCTTTTTACATGTAGCGTTGCCGTTGGACTAATGTGATAGTGTCACACTCTAAAAGCCTTTCATAATGGCACGACATGGCTCATGGTGTTCCTTCCAAATACTGGGTCATCAACCAAAATAAAGCCACATGTCTATCTACTGACCTCTACATTTAAAGTGAGTTGTTGCTATTTGTTTTAATGCCTAACCTTACCTGCACACCAGAGCAATCCGCTCCTATGACATGTTTTGCTGCTGGAAACCCTTATCCACCAGTTGCAGTGAATCAGTCTACAATAACTATGTTGATTGGAAACTCCATTTCCCATGATGCGTCCATCTTCTCCCCTACCCAGTATGTGAGGCATCTACTGTGTGAACCATACTGGACACATCTAGTCTTTTTTTCCCCCATACTAGACACATCTGATAATTCGTAAGGGCACTCTTGTGAATTTTGTAAATGAACAAGACATGGTCTGAGCTTCGGCCTTTTAGCCCGAATATTACAAAAGACCCCACTGATTCATAACAGATCTAAAGTCATGATGTCATAGCAGTCAGGCGCACTTAGTGACAAGCAAGACAACAGTAAAACAAGTTTTTGGATTGAGTTTGGCGTCAGTGGGCTTAACCCATAAGAGAGCGAGCCTCGTATCCCCAGCGTAGCGTAGCAACAAGACCAGAAGTAACTCCAGACTCTATATAAATCCAATCATTATTGCGATGTCATCATGTCTGACATCAGTGATGTCACTCGAGCACTCGATGTCATCAGTGATGGGTGATGGTCACTGAAATGTGATGTCATCAGTGAGTGATGTCATCAGTGATGCAAAGTTGAGCAAATTGTGTACTCCGCATGCCAGTAGAGCAGCCAAGCTGGCAAGCACGCGGGGTTTCTAGTAACTGATATCTGCCATAATAGACACATCTGATAGGCCTCTAACTGATATCTGCTCAATGTGAGCTCAAATCCCTCACTACCTCCTTACACCTGTGACAGAAGACAGATCAACCACGCTCTCATAATGTATTAATAGGGTGACCAGATCCCAGCAAACCAAATGTGGGACAAAGAGTATGTTTGTGAGGGACAATGTGGGACACGTTGCCAATGCTGAGTAGGGCTGCAACTAACGATTATTTTCATTATCGATTAATCTGTCGATTATGTTAGACTAATCGATTAATCGTTTGGTCTATAAAATGTCACCTTAAATGGCAATCCTTTTCCCCCCCAAAGCCCAAGATGACCTGCTCAAATGTCTTCTTTTATCCTGACCAACAGTCCACAACCCAAAGATACCCTGTCAAGACTAAAGACATCAGAAAGCCGGAACAAGATATTAATCTGTCTGTCTGTCTGTCTGTCTGTCTGTCTGTCTGTCTGTCTGTCTGTCTCTCTCTCTCTGTCTGTCTGTCTGTCTGTCTGTCTCTCTCTCTCTCTCTCTCTCTCTCTCTCTCTCTCTCTCTCTCTCTCTCTCTCAATTCAATTCAATTCAATTCAATTCAATTCAATTCAAAGGGCTGTATTGGCATGATAAGGTGCATCTTACATTGCCAAAGCATACATTAGCAACACTTAGCAATTACAAAGAATCAAAAACAGAAAACAAGACATTTTGTTACCCAGTAACATAAATCACAAAATCTGAAGATATTCAAAGAGGAAGAGAAAAGAAAATTAAATGGAATGTGATGAGATAGAATATAATATAATACTTTTGTTGAATTGTTGACCGGAATCTATTCAGAATAATAACAGAACAGTATCTCTCTCCTATTGAGAATAAGAATACTGTTTTTTAACAGAGTCCTGATATTGTATATGATTTTACTCAGAGTTGGCTGCTTCACTGCCTGTCCTGCTCATGCAAAGATGAAAGAAGGTGTGCTCTGTTTCCAGACATATGAGACTGAAAACCACAAGTTGTTGTTGTGTGGAGCTACAAAGTTCTTTATTTTTGTTTTTTCTTTCTTATCTTTTCGTCTTCCTCACTATTTAAACAATTAAAACTGAAAAGTAAACTCATTTACCAAAATGCTAAGCAATTACATAATGCTCTGCTCATACTAGAAATGAAATCTAGGTCTACTATTTTCATCTCTATACTGCCTTACACTGTAGTTACTATGTGGTGTGCAATGTCAATATATGTCTGTGTTTAGTCTTATGTTGATGTATTTCTGTACAGTGTACGTCAGTACTTTGTACAACCCTGTACCTGTTATGTCCTACATGTTTGTATTATGTATGCATCTTCTGTGGAAAATAATTTCCTCTCTGAGGACAAATAAAGCTATATATTTATCTATCTATCTATATCTATCTACCTACCTATAATTCTCCGTTTAAATACTGAGTATTTCCATCCAGTTGTATTGGATATATTCAGATTGATTGATTGATTGATTGATTCAGTTTAACAACACCCTTTAAGAATAGATCAGTCAGCGCCTGTGCCAGCTCACCAGTCCTCACATCATACACTGAGCAGCCAGCCTGGGAACTAAGGATCTATGGATGATACTGCCAACCCCATCTCACTGCACAAAGACAGCAATAAAGTACATCAGCCTACCACTCACAAATGTTAAATATCTTGCAAAGGATACTGAGGAGACTGCATTATGGCCCAAATAGGGCAGTGAGGGACCATGGGCCGATGATATACATGACAGAGAAATACAACAGCATTCAGCTGGAACATGCATGTTGAAGTTGTGCATTCTTGGCTCGTAATAGTAGGCTACTGTCGGAGGCTATGGAGCAATATGAAAGTCATTTCTCTGTATTATGGGGGTTGTGTTCAGTGTAGTTGAATAGGTGTGTGATGCAATGGGTTGCTTTTAATTAATAATTAATTTAATTCCTCACATGGACAGTGAGCAGTATCATCACATTATTACAGAACTAAACACAACAATAGAAGGTGGAAAATAAGGCCTGTTATTCAAAGACCAGCACAGCCTGGCTGTAAAGAGTAGGCCTACTCATGGAAATATTATACTACCACAGTGCTAGTATGAAAACGTCAAATGCAAAATGATAGGCTATTTCAGTCTAGACTCTAGTGGACTCAAGCACAGCAAGTTGGATAGCACGGTATAAGTTTATTTGACAATCATATATTACATATCTCGAATGGAGAAAATACATGTTTGGCCTACATCAACATCAAACATCAAAAACATATTTTCAGTTCCATTCATCATTCACCTGAGTCACAAAGTTAATGCCTCAGGATCTCTCCCACCTAAGTCACCGCCTGCCTCAGTGTGTTTACCGACACCACAAATCTGACGATTAAAACAAAACTAATAGCAGCATTACAGTACTTTGACTTGTATTCCCTCGTCAGACATCTTTGCTTACTGTAAAACTACAGTAAAACTACTCTGTAAGTCCCGCCTCTTGGTCAGTCTGAGTTTCAGCGGCCTGTGAGCTGGTTGGCCCATCTGTTGCTCTTGACGCTGGTACATTGCTAACATAAAGCTTGCGTTTCTCCAACTCCTCCATCAGCCTTTAATGAAAAAACAAAAAAACAGTTGGTGGTGTTCATACATTGAAATAGGAAAATATTGAAAAATGTAAAGATTTTTGCCACATACCTGCGGAGCGGGTCCCTGGAATCAAGTATTCCAGTGAGCTGGTCATAGGTGAAAACCCGGCCAGAGCGCAGAAATTCATGGACATCGTCTTTTGCCTTTAAAACGACCTCATCGATGGTCTCCTTTCCTGCATCCTTCATGCAGGTACGGCGTAGGTGAACTCCGAGGGCCTGCTGTGTCTTGTGACATACAGGACAGAGGAGGAAGTGACGGTGTGCAGCACTGCAATTACAGACAAGTTTCAAGTTAGGCCTTATCCAAAACTCAGTAATGTCAGTAAGGAGGCAGAAAAAACAGACATAGACAGAGTCACACACACACACACACACACACACACACACACACACACACACACACACACACACACACACACACACACACACACACACACACACACACAGACAGACAGACAGACAGACAGGTTAGCAGGCAGACAAGCAGACAGGCAAACAGACAGACAGACAGGCCGCTCACAACCAGCTTATGAACATGACCCAGGCTACCAAATATGAAAACAAGCTTTCCTTGGAGTTTTTCAACTCAGTCCAGTCAGTGTTGACTTACCTAGCAGAAGCCATTGTAAATATCTGGAGAGGAAAGGTCTTTGGAGAATCCTTGGTCTGGAGTGAGGTTCTGGTCTTGTTTCAACTCTGAAGTGACTGAACTGATCTGACTTCTCTGTCAGTATTTATAATGAAGCTCTGACGACAGCTATCAGGAGAGAGGGGCGTGGGGGGGTGGGGGCTTACATGAATAGATGTTAATTAAGGACAGCAATCAAGTGATAATGTTGAGGGCGGAGTCTAGATTTTACTCTGGTTCAACATAAATCCATACAGGTTTTAACATGAGTTGAAATTATGAATCAGATGAATTCAAAATAACTGTTATTGTGTATGTCTAACAGTCAAATCCCAAATTTGTCAAGAAGGAAGAGCTGAAATTGAAGCATGGCCCCCAAGCAGACCGCTCGTAAATCCACCGGAGGAAAGGCTCCCAGGAAGCAGCTCGCCACCCAGGCTGCCCGTAAGAGCGCCCCGGCCACCGGCGGCGTCAAGAAGCCTCACCGTTACAGGCCCGGTAGGCTACTGCTTATAATTGGGCCAATCAGATTCTTAACACATACAAGTTTACAAGTGTTACGGATGGAAATTAGCCTCGTGCCATGTGCAACGTGTTCGAGCCTCGTGCTCGAGTCTCGTGCTAAATCCGGCAATTTTTACACTCTGATTATGTTCTTTGTGTCCATTAATTTTGCACTGTCCCGTCTAAATAAACAAATCAACTGTCAACAAGTAATACATATTTAATTAATGTTTAATGAATCATTAACGGACTGCTTATAAATAGTTTGATTGTAGATTAAATTTACCCATCACATGTAATCATGTTGAGTTGAGTTCCCTCCCCTGATATGTGAAGCACTTTGAGTGTCTAGAAAGGCGCTATATAAATCCAATCAATTATTATTATTATCACTAATAAGGACACATACGAAAGATAAACACATAAGATAAAAACAAAATCTAAAAAGATCATGAAAGATTTCAAAAACGATTCGGATAACATAAAACATGTATTTCAATTACTATCTTTGTGACCTTTATTTTGAAATTTGACTCTCTAACTCTCGGTTTCTCAGGAGTAGTTTTATTTTGAAAATCCAAAACACTGCACAGCGAAAGTGTTATTTGCTGTGTTAACTCGACACCAAAAATCTTCTGATTGGTCGAGGATCGCGAAGCTGCAACTGACCAATGAACAAGCAGCTCGAGAGGGATATAATCCGGGCTCCCGGCTGTTGTCATTCATTCTTTGATTCTATCTCAAATCATAAGAAAACACGCAAAATGAGTGGCCGAGGAAAAACCGGAGGAAAGGCTCGTGCCAAGGCAAAGACCCGCTCATCTCGTGCTGGACTCCAGTTCCCGGTCGGCCGTGTCCACAGGCTGCTGCGCAAAGGAAACTACGCCCACCGTGTCGGTGCTGGAGCCCCGGTGTATCTGGCGGCGGTGCTCGAGTATCTGACCGCTGAGATCCTGGAGTTGGCTGGAAACGCTGCCCGCGACAACAAGAAGAGCCGCATCATCCCCCGTCACCTGCAGCTGGCCGTCCGCAACGACGAGGAGCTCAACAAGCTGCTGGGCGGAGTCACCATCGCTCAGGGCGGCGTGCTGCCCAACATCCAGGCGGTGCTACTGCCCAAGAAGACCGAGAAGGCCGCCAAGAAGTAACCTGCTCCAGCTTGTCTCCACAACAAACCAACGGCTCTTTTAAGAGCCACCCACTCACTGACAAAGAGCTCTCCTTTTATCTTTACTAGTTATAAGGTCTCATATTATTACTATCATAAAGCTTTTATAATGCTGTCTGTTTGCACACGAGAACTAACATTTGCTTTGGCACCAATTGGAAAACGACTTTGAGCTATAGATTATTATAGCAGTGATGCTATTAAGTTGCTGCACTTGGTCCCAAAATTATACTTCTAAGGAATTGTTTGTTAAAATGCTCAATTAGTATTGAGCATTAGATGACATCACCGATGATGTCATCATTGCGTCGTGGGCTCCTTGGTTCGTGGGCGTCAATAGGCTACATGCACAACTTCTTTACTTCCTGAAACTAGTACAGCTTCTTTATTTCCTGTCCTACACTATTGGATGAACTGATTAATCAGGTGTGCCTGATCATTGTTGTGACTGCAGCACACCTGACATTAATCAGCTCATCCAATAGTGATGACAGGAAATAAAGAAGCTGTACTAATTTCAGGAAGTAGTGGAGTTGTGCATGTAGCCCATTGCCCCAAGAACAGGCCTGATGGTGGGCCATTACGGAGCATTTTCTACACCTTATATTTTTCATTCTGCTCTTGTTTCAAGATTTTGCATTTATGTTTAAAGAAATTCCTGAGTCGAGATGTCATAGTTTCCCATAAATGGACAGCTGACTCAGACAATACATTCAAACTCTTTATAATAGCTAGTTCTTTCTTAAAATCTGCAATTACATCATTATTATTTAGACAGCTAGTATTTAGTTTCCAAAAACCTGTCTTCTCTTGCCGAGACTCAGCAAAGCTTCAACAGCAAGATGATCGGAATTGACCAAGACTTTTGCTTGCCATATATATACATACAGTATGCATGAAGTCTATATGATAGCAAATAGACAGTTCTCATACAAGAAGCACTTTACTCTTATGTCATTTTACTTTTTATAAAAGAAGGGAGATGTAACATCCTCATTCATGCAAAGCTAGAATGGAATGTGCTCTACAGGACACCGTAGAATTGTGAGAGTGAACATGACTTTGTCTGACTGAGATGGTTGAATAAATAATGACTCACGTTGATCTCATTTAGTGGTAGTTTACAGTGTGCCAGAGGGCAAATACAACAGTGGTCTTTTTAAGCTGAAGTTACCACATCTATGGTCCATGTAAACGTGCCTACTGATATGGTCATTTTATTTGTGAGAATTTTATTTTGAAGGCAACGTCGCATAACCGGAAACGCATTTGTTAGTCTCTGCTAACTTGCGGCAGCTGAAGTTGCTTTGAAAAACATGTGGGGGGGAGAACTGAAGGAGTTTGGCACCGCCCTGCAAAGCCCCGCTCTTTCCTTCCTCATTCAGGTCCGCAAAGAAGGTTTATAAACTGAAGCTGTCTGAGGTTTTGCATCAGTTTGTCTTTGCTTTGAAAGAAAACACATTGAAAAAATGAGTGGGCGTGGAAAAGGGGGAAAGGGACTCGGAAAAGGAGGCGCCAAGCGTCACCGTAAAGTTCTTCGTGATAACATCCAGGGAATCACCAAGCCCGCTATCCGCCGTCTGGCTCGCCGCGGCGGAGTGAAGCGTATCTCCGGTCTGATCTACGAGGAGACCCGCGGGGTGCTCAAAGTCTTCCTGGAGAACGTCATCCGTGATGCCGTCACCTACACCGAGCACGCCAAGAGAAAGACCGTCACCGCCATGGATGTGGTGTATGCTCTGAAGAGGCAGGGCCGCACTCTGTACGGCTTCGGAGGTTAACTTCATTTACCGACCAACAAAACAACACAAAGGCTCTTTTAAGAGCCACCCAATTTCTCTAAGCAAATAGTCTATTCCTATTTCCTCTGAGTTGTGTTGTACGCTAACTATGTACATTTTAACACTGTTTTGCAACTGAAAAATAAAATGTAGCAGCCGCTAATGGGTTAATCTGAAATACAACTGCATTGAATAGTAAACTACAGCTCTGCTGGGTGAATAGCGACCTGCCTACAATAATAATATAATCTATTTATATAGCACTTTTAAAAACAAGTGTTACAAAGTGCTTAACAGGCAATAAAAATACATACAAGTACAGTAATGCAGGTGAAGGGATAGCAATGGTGGGCTGTTCAAAACCATCAGACAGTTAAAACAATATAATACTGTGCTGATTGTGAGATTATCAAATCAAGGTTATTCTTGTGGTTAACTCAATCTGCTCTAGCTGTTTTAGATACACCCCCCTTCTGATAGACCCTGGCAATTGTTTTCCAAAAGTAGCAGAGGGAATGCATTACATGTTAAGTGGGAACATGTGAGATTATTATTATTAGACCAGGGCTAGATCTATATAGCCTATAAGGTTACTTAACTATTATTAGATCTGTCCATAAAGTAGGCTACATCGATGACAGCATCATAGTGTTAAGACTACTTATCTTGTGATAGCTATTGTTCTGTTTCAAAAGGTCTAAATGGGACCATGCTTCAGCTTAGGAAAACCATATCACACATTTTTTAATAACAACACATAGCCTCGTCATAGTAGCCTACTGTATTTTGAGTTTTGTTCTGTTTTTGTATTTTTTTTTGTAAGCCCCTCTGAGTCCTTTCTCTCGAAATGAAGATGTTCAGAAAGCGGAAAATATATAATAGAGCAAAGGTCCACAACAGACTTGTATTAGTTTGTGAAATGCACTTCATTCAGTTTCTGAAGAGAATAATGAAGGATATTGGAACAATTGTCAGAGTCCGCGCGCGGGAAGTGAAAATACAAATCTGGAGCTCAACCAATCAGAATACACACGGGCAGCCGCTCGTGCAGCCGAGTCGACAGGCACGCGCCGAAAGTCAACCAGTCACAGGCGGGGAACCGCATAGTGTTATTTGCATCAGCTGCCTATAAATAGGGTGCTTCTGTTAAACGGACTTCATTCTCTGCTACCGATCAGTCGTCAGCATGCCTGAAGCCGCGAAGCCCGCCCCCAAGAAGGGCTCCAAGAAAGCCGTCACCAAGACCGCTGCCAAGGGCGGCAAGAAGCGCAGAAAGAGCAGGAAGGAGAGCTATGCCATCTACGTGTACAAGGTGCTGAAGCAGGTCCATCCCGACACCGGCATCTCCTCCAAGGCCATGGGCATCATGAACTCCTTTGTCAATGACATCTTTGAGCGCATCGCCGGTGAGGCGTCTCGCCTGGCTCACTACAACAAGCGCCGCACCATCACCTCCAGGGAGATCCAGACCGCCGTGCGTCTCCTGCTTCCCGGTGAGCTGGCCAAGCACGCCGTGTCCGAGGGCACCAAGGCCGTCACCAAGTACACCAGCTCCAAGTAAACCGCTTGTAGATACATCCACCCAAAGGTCCTTTTAAGGGCCACACACTACTTCCACAAAGAGCTTAATCATTGTTCACCTTTTCTGTAACCAACAGATTATTAATGCTTTTTACATGGAATTTGTAGCGTTGCCGTTGGACTAATGTTATAGTGTCACACTGACCGCCATGTAAAAGCCTTTCATAATGGCACGACATGATGGTGTTCCTTCCAAATACTGGGTCATCAACCAAAATAAAGCCACATGTCTATCTACTGACCTCTACATTTAAAGTGAGTTGTTGCTATTTGTTTTAATGCCTAACCTTAACCGCACACCAGAGCAATCCGCTCCTATGACATGTTTTGCTGCTGGAAACCCTTATCCACCAGTTGTAGTGAATCAGTCTATAATAACTATGTTGATTGGAAACTCCATTTCCCATGATGCGTCCATCTTCTCCCCTACCCAGTATGTGAGGCATCTACTGTGTGAACCATACTGGACACATCTAGTCTTTTTCCCATACTAGACACACTCATCTGATATTGTGGCGGAATGAGGCGCACACCGAGGCAGATCCTTTGGCTTATCAAACTCTTTATTAGCGAGCGAACAGACACACATGAAGGCAGGCACGCCAACACGTCGCTAGCTTCTCCTACCTAGCCTAGCTCTCCCCAGCACGTCTGCTCTCTTCCAGCTCCACACAGCTCCTCCCTAGTCTCCACCCACTGGCCCTATGCTCCCTTCACTTGCCACTCCAAAACCCCAAACCCCACATGCACAGAACAACATAACAGACAGATACAGTTAGACATACACCCTACTAGCTATCCCATAATACTCCACCTTACCCCACGCTACACTGCCCCCCCCTTTTTAAACCATTTGCCCCCAAATGACACCCCAAAACAACCCTACATCAACACTATAAGCCATTCAACATTTTACATTTCCAACAGAACATTTCCCCTTTTTATTCCCTTTTATTCCCCCCCCCCGCACATCACATCCCCAAGTCCCACGTGCATCTAGCCCATCTCCGTTTCTGATGTTACCATGGCACAAGTGGTCCTACCCTTCCCCACTCAACAGTTTTGTCCACCCTCCCCGCACCGCACTCAACACAGCAAAGGCAGTAGTCCTCTACCTCTTCCTCCATCTGCACCCAGTAGAAATGTCGACAAAGGCGGCTGAGTGTCTCTTCAGGCCCGCGATGCCCCTGACCGCTGCGGCCCCTGTGCGCCCCCCGTAGCGCCAACCCCCGCAGGCAGCTGGGCACAACCACGACGCTGCCTCCATTCCCGCGCCCTTCCAACCCCAGAATCCCCGACCCCCACACCCTCAGGTCCGGAAACAACTCCCACAGTCCCTTCGTGGTACTTGAACACATGCCAACCTCCTCCACGGAAGGCCGGCGTCCGAACGCCACCCACTTGCGCACCGGTCCAACGCTAGCGTCCTCCGCCTGTCTGCGTATCCACTCCTCCACATCGACATCCCCCATAGTCACGTTCTCATCCTCCACCTGTAGACGCTTGTCCTTTCGCCCTCCACCAGGGGGCGGCGAGCTCAGGTCAGCGGTGGGAACACAAATGGACGCCATCTCACTCTCCACCCCGGGCCTCCGCACAGCACCAGCGGGGGGTGTGGAGCAGTTTGACTGGGCCGGCTCTTCCGACATTTGCACCGCTGGTACCTCAGGAAACACAATCGTCCCGACCTGAAGAACCGGCTCTTCCCTCTGGTTGTTCCCCTGCAGCACCGTTCTTCTATCCGTCACAACGTTCTCTTCTCCCCGGCGGCTCACACTCTCTCCAGCCTGTGTCTCACCTCCGGCCTCCACACTCTCAGTGCAGTCCCTGGCCAAGTGCTCCGGCGACCGGCAAGTCCAGCAGAGTCTCACCTGCCCGCCGCCTGCACGTCTCTCTTCTCCCGCTGTCCCCCGATCTCCGACAGCCTCTGGACACTCTCTGGCCAGGTGTCCCATCTTTCCACATAACCAGCAGGCTCCCGGTCTTCCCCAGTACCGTCGCGTCGCGTACCTGGTCTTTCCCCCGGGACCGCTGCGACACCACCTCGCTAGATGGCCCGGTCTCCCACATGTCCAACACAGTCTCCGTGCTGGCTCCGGCCGCTGCTAATAAAAGAGTGGCCTCTTTTATTAGCTGCATCAACTTCTCCGCCCAGGCAGGCGTAGCCTCCAACAGCCGTCTGACCTCTTTCAACAACCGGGCTTCCATCTTCCCCAAGTTGGTAGACCACCAGCTGTGCTCCGGAGGTATCGTCAACTCCCGGCGTGCTCCGTCACGTGCCATTCCGCTGTGGTCGTCCATGGCAGCTAGCTAGAAACGGCTAACTGCTAACGCTAAGTCGAGCCTGATTTTTAAGCCAAAACGATCCCACTTCTGACACCAATGTGGCGGAATGAGGCGCACACCGAGGCAGATCCTTTGGCTTATCAAACTCTTTATTAGCGAGCGAACAGACACACATGAAGGCAGGCACGCCAACACGTCGCTAGCTTCTCCTACCTAGCCTAGCTCTCCCCAGCACGTCTGCTCTCTTCCAGCTCCACACAGCTCCTCCCTAGTCTCCACCCACTGGCCCTATGCTCCCTTCACTTGCCACTCCAAAACCCCAAACCCCACATGCACAGAACAACATAACAGACAGATACAGTTAGACATGCACCCTACTAGCTATCCCATAATACTCCACCTTACCCCACGCTACAATATTCATAAGGTCACTCTTGTGAATTTTGTAAATAAACAAGACACGTACATGGTCTGAGCTTCGGCCTTTTAGCCCGAATATTACAAAAGACCCCACTGATTCATAACAGATCTAAAGTCATGATGGCATAGCAGTCAGGCGCACTTATGGCTCATTTCCACCACATTTTACTGCCCTGCACAGCTCGTCACCACTCGGCTCTAATCGTTTCGGCCCGATGGACAATCGGCCAGGAGAATGGATATCACTTTGTAGTTAGTCAAACTCACAGGCATGCGCTGCGCTGTGCGGGGACGGGAGAGGCGCAACAGAGTGAAGCCTGTACCCCGCGGCCTCTCACCAGGCAAGACCGCGGCTTCACCAAACACCCGCTGCGGCCTAGCGGAGCGCTGCAGCCTCCACTCAGCTACAGAGCTCCCTGAGCAGCGGACTTTTTTCTCTCAGACAATTGAACACCCGCCACGATTTTATTTCACCGGAGGCGAAGGCAGCAACACAAAAGACTGATGGAAATATACATAACAGAAGAGAAGGTAAGCCCACTAAACTGGTATGCAGCCGCCAGCATTGCATTGACAGTCAGTAGACAGAGTAAACACGATTCTGCCTGACCAATCAGTCGTCAACAATGTTTTCACGTCACCGTATGAACCCGGGTTCACAGAATAGAACCACGACGAGGCAGGTACGAAAAGTAGCACGACTCGACCCCAATACAACCCAGGCTGGGGATAGTTTTTAGTGGTGGAATGAGACCATTTATCGAGTCGAGCGGAGCGGGATCGCGCTACTACCTGCGGTGGAAATGGGCAAGACAACAGTAAAACAGGTTGGTTTTTGGATTGAGTTTGGCGTCAGTGGGCTTAACCCATAAGAGAGCGAGCCTCGTATCCCCAGCGTAGCGTAGCAACAACACCAGAAGTAACTCCAGACTCTGTGGCTATGTCTATGACATCAGTGATGTCACTTGAGCAATTGCGATGTCATCATGTCTGACATCAGTGATGTCACTCGAACACTCGATGTCATCAGTGATCGGTGATGGTCACTGAGTGATGTAATCAGTGATGCAAAGTTTAGCAAATTGTGCACCCCACATGGAAGTAGAGCAGCCAAGCTGGCGAGCACGTGGGGTTTCTAGTAACTGATATCTGCCATAATAGACACATCTGATAGGCCTCTAACTGATATCTGCTCAATATGAGCTCAAATCCCTCACTACCTCCTTACAGCTGTGACAGAAGACAGATCAACCACGCTCTCATAATGTATTAATAGGGTGACCAGATCCCAGCAAACCAAATGTGGGACACGTTGCCAATGCTGAGTAGGGCTGCAACTAACGATTATTTTCATTATCGATTAATCTGTCGATTGTGTTAGACTAATCGATTAATCGATTAATCGTTTGGTCTATAAAATGTCACCATAAATGGCAATCCTTTTCCCCCCCAAAGCCCAAGATGACCTGCTTAAGTGTCTTCTTTTATCCTGACAGTACACAACCCAAAGATACCCTGTCAAGACTAAAGACATCAGAAAGCCGGAACAAGATATTAGTCTGTCTGTCTGTCTGTATGTCTGTCTGTCTGTCTGTCTGTCTGTCTGTCTGTCTGTCTGTCTGTCTGTCTGTCTGTCTGTCTCTCTCTCTCTCTCTCTGTCTGTCTGTCTGTCTCTCTCTCTCTCTCTCTCTCTCTCTCAATTCTCTCTCTCAATTCAATTCAATTCAAAGGGCTTTATTGGCATGATAAGGTGCATCTTACATTGCCAAAACATACATTAGCAACACTTAGCAATTACAAAGAATCAAAAACAGAAAACAAGACATTTTGTTACCCAGTAACATAAATCACAAAATCTGAAGATATTCAAAGAGGAAGAGAAAAGAAAATTAAATGGAATGTGATGACATAGAATATAATATAATACTTTTGTTGAATTGTTGACCGGAATCTATTCAGAATAATGACAGAACAGTATCTCTCTCCTATTGAGAATAAGAATACTGTTTTTTAACAGAGTCCTGATATTGTATATGATTGTATATGATTTTACTCAGAGTTGGCTGCTTCACTGCCTGTCCTGCTCATGCAAAGATGAAAGAAGGTGTGCTCTGTTTCCAGACATATGAGACTGAAAACCACAAGTTGTTGTGTGGAGCTACAAAGTTCTTTATTTTGTTTTTTCTTTCTTATCTTTTCGTCTTCCTCACTATTTAAACAATTACAACTGAAAAGTAAACTCATTTACCAAAATGCTAAGCAATTACATAATGCTCTGCTCATACTAGAAATGAAATCTAGGTCTACTATTTTCATCTCTATACTGCCTTACACTGTAGTTACTATGTGGTGTGCAATGTCAATATATGTCTGTGTTTAGTCTTATGTTGATGTATTTCTGTACAGTGTACGTCAGTACTTTGTACAACCCTGTACCTGTTATGTCCTACATGTTTGTATTATGTACGCATCTTCTGTGGAAAATAATTTCCTCTCTGAGGACAAATAAAGCTATATATTTATCTATCTATCTATATCTATCTACCTACCTATAATTCTCCGTTTAAATACTGAGTATTTCCATCCAGTTGTATTTGATATATTCAGATTGATTGATTGATTGATTGTTGATTGATTGATTCAGTTTAACAACACCCTTTAAGAATAGATCAGTCAGCACCTGTGCCAGCTCACCAGTCCTCACATCATACACTGAGCAGCCAGCCTGGGAACTAAGGATCTATGGATGATACTGCCATCCCCATCTCACTGCACAAAGACAGCAATAAAGTACATCAGCCTACCACTCACAAATGTTAAATATCTTGCAAAGGATACTGAGGAGACTGCATTATGGCCCAAATAGGGCAGTGAGGGACCATGGGCCGATGATATACAGTACATGACAGATAAATACAACAGCATTCAGCTGGAACATGCATGTTGAAGTTGTGCATTCTTGACTCGTAATAGTAGGCTACTGTCGGAGGCTATGGAGAAATGTGAAAGTCATTTCTCTGTATTATGGGGGTTGTGTTCAGTGTAGTTGAATAGGTGTGTGATGCAATGGGTTGCTTTTAATTAATAATTAATTTAATTCCTCACACGGACAGTGAGCAGTATCATCACATTATTACAGAACTAAACACAACAATAGAAGGTGGAAAATAAGGCCTGTTATTCAAAGACCAGCACAGCCTGGCTGTAAAGAGTAGGCCTACTCATGGAAATATTATACTACCACAGTGCTAGTATGAAAACGTCAAATGCAAAATGATAGGCTATTTCAGTCTAGTGGACTCAAGCACAGCAAGTTGGATAGCACGGTATACGTTTATTTGACAATCATATATTACATATCTCGAATGGAGAAAATACATGTTTGGCCTACATCAACATCAAACATCAAAAACATATTTTCAGTTCCATTGATCATGACTGCATCATTCACCTGAGTCACAAAGTTAATGCCTCAGGATCTCTCCCACCTTAAGTCACCGCCTGCCTCAGTGTGTTTACCGACACCACAAATTTGACGATTAAAAC
Organism: Poromitra crassiceps; assembly: GCF_964638095.1. Classification (NCBI taxonomy): domain Eukaryota; kingdom Metazoa; phylum Chordata; class Actinopteri; order Beryciformes; family Melamphaidae; genus Poromitra; species Poromitra crassiceps. Next base: position 3,514,032 of record NC_139632.1, on the reverse strand, counting down.
AAAACTAATAGCAGCATTACAGTACTTTGACTTGTATTCCCTCGTCAGACATCTCTGCTTACTGTAAAACTAGTGTTGTTTGGAATGTAAAGCATATTCAACCATTTTATGAGTCGAAATGTGAGGAAATCCCACTGCGAGTAGAATACTGTGACCGGGTAATGGAGAGGTTTGAAGCTCCCCTGAATAAAAATAAAGTCTCCTCGTTGCTAAAAACGACTCCATTTCGGAAGGAAACAAGTTATCTAACATCTCGAATAAGATTTAGACTTCAAAACTGCTCCGATCGGTGTCTTTTATCCCTAAAATGTGGAAGAGAAAATACAAGTGTCGCCACATTTCAACAGGACAGAGAGAGAGGCTGTGTGTGTTGAGTCTACACGGTCCTCATGCTGTGTATAAAGGCCCAATTATACTCAACGTTAAAGACGGAGACGGAGACGGACAGAGCCTTCTGTCCGTACTCTGCATTCATTTCGTCCGTTTTCTGTCCGTCATCTGAAAGCTTACGGATACGCATGAAACGGAGGAAAACCACACACACACTCATGCATTTGACTCTCTACTGCCCACTGGTGGATGTATTGCTTAACATGATACCAACATGAAAAGACGCATGGAAGTATGTGGGCAGTGACGATTACACCGTTTGAAACGGACGCCCTTATTTACGGATGAAAATGGGGTATAATTGGGCTTAAAGTCCCGCCTCTTGGTCAGTCTGAGTTTCAGCGGCCTGTGACCTGGGTGGCCCATCTGTTGCTCTTGACGCTGGTACATTGCTAACATAAAGCTTGCGTTTCTCCAACTCCTCCATCAGCCTTTAATGAAAAAACAAAAAAACAGTTGGTGGTGTTCATACATTGAAATAGGAAAATATTGAAAAATGTAAAGATTTTTGCCACATACCTGCGGAGCGGGTCCCTGGAATCAAGTATTCCAGTGAGCTGGTCATAGGTGAAAACCCGGCCAGAGCGTAGAAATTCATGGACATCGTCTTTTGCCTTTAAAACGACCTCATCGATGGTCTCCTTTCCTGCATCCTTCATGCAGGTACGGCGTAGGTGAACTCCGAGGGCCTGCTGTGTCTTGTGACATACAGGACAGAGGAGGAAGTGACGGTGTGCAGCACTGCAATTACAGACAAGTTTCAAGTTAGGCCTTATCCAAAACTCAGTAATGTCACAAGTAAGGAGGCAGAAAAAACTGAAATAGACAGAGTCACACACACACACACACACACACACACACACACAGACAGACAGGCAAACAGACAGACAGACAGGCCGCTCGCAACCAGCTTATGAACATGACCCAGGCTACCAAATATGAAAACAAGCTTTCCTTGGAGTTTTTCAACTCAGTCCAGTCAGTGTTGACTTACCTAGCAGAAGCCATTGTAAATATCCGGAGAGGAAAGGTCTTTGGAGAATCCTTGGTCTGGAGTGAGGTTCTGGTCTTGTCTCAACTCTGAAGTGACTGAACTGATCTGACTTATCTGTCAGTATTTATAATGAAGCTCTGACGATAGCTATCAGGAGAGAGGGGCGTGGGGGGGTGGGGGATTACATGAATAGATGTTAATTAAGGACAGCAATCAAGTGATAATGTTGAGGGCGGAGTCTAGATTTTACTCTGGTTCAACATAAATCCATACAGGTTTTAACATGAGTTGAAATTATGAATCAGATGAATTCAAAATAACTTATTGTGTATGTCTAACAGTCAAATCCCAAATTTGTCAAGAAGGAAGAGCTGAAATTGAAGCATGGCCCCCAAGCAGACCGCTCGTAAATCCACCGGAGGAAAGGCTCCCAGGAAGCAGCTCGCCACCCAGGCTGCCCGTAAGAGCGCCGCGGCCACCGGCGGCGTCAAGAAGCCTCACCGTTACAGGCCCGGTACTGCTTATAGATTCTTAACACATACAAGTAATACATATTTAATTATTGTTTAATGAATCATTAACGGACTGCTTATAAATAGTTTGATTGAAGATTAAATTTACCCATCACATGTAATCATGTTGAGTTGAGTTCCCTCCCCCCTGATATGTGAAGCACTTTGAGTGTCTAGAAAGGCGCTATATAAATCCAATCAATTATTATTATTATCACTGATAAGGACACATACGAAAGATAAACACATAAGATAAAAACAAAATCTAAAAAGATCATGAAAGATTATAAAACGATTCGGATATTAACATAAAACATGTATTTCAATTACTATCTTTGTGACCTTTATTTTGAAATGTGACTCTCTAACACTCGGTTTCTCAGGAGTAGTTTTATTTTGAAAATCCAAAACACTGCACAGCGAAAGTGTTATTTGCTGGGTTAACTTGACACCAATAATCTTCTGATTGGTCGAGGATCGCGAAGCTGCAAATGACCAATGAACAAGCAGCTCGAGAGGGATATAACCCGGGCTCCCGGCTGTTGCCATTCATTCTTTGATTCTATTTCAAATCATAAGAAAACACGCAAAATGAGTGGCCGAGGAAAAACTGGCGGTAAGGCTCGTGCCAAGGCAAAGACCCGCTCATCTCGTGCTGGACTCCAGTTCCCGGTCGGCCGTGTCCACAGGCTGCTGCGCAAAGGAAACTATGCCCACCGTGTCGGTGCTGGAGCCCCGGTGTATCTGGCGGCGGTGCTCGAGTATCTGACCGCTGAGATCCTGGAGTTGGCTGGAAACGCTGCCCGCGACAACAAGAAGAGCCGCATCATCCCCCGTCACCTGCAGCTGGCCGTCCGCAACGACGAGGAGCTCAACAAGCTGCTGGGCGGAGTCACCATCGCTCAGGGCGGCGTGCTGCCCAACATCCAGGCGGTGCTGCTGCCCAAGAAGACCGAGAAGGCCGCCAAGAAGTAACCTGCTCCAGCTTGTCTTTACAACAAACCAACGGCTCTTTTAAGAGCCACCCACTCACTTACAAAGAGCTCTCCTTTTATCTTTACTAGTTATAAGGTCTCATATTATTACTATCATAAAGCTTTTATAATGCTGTCGGTTTGCACACGAGAACTAACATTTGCTTTGGCACCAATTGGAAAACGACTTTGTAGCAGTGATGCTATTTAAAATGACAAGTTGCTGCACTTGGTGACAAAATTATACTTCTAAGGAATTGTTTTTTTTTAAAATGCTCAATTAGTATTATGATAAAGCCTCAAACATAATGTGCACATTATTTGTGTACCTATTGTAAAGTGTTACCGAATTATTCAGCATGCTGAAATACCATGAAATAGTCTGCTGTATTCTGTTTAAATCTTCACACATTGTTTGTTCATTCATTCATGCTCTACTTGTGTAAAAAAACGTTTACAACGCGGGATATTTCAAATTTGAATGATGTATGATGTCAAAGTGGCGGCCAGAAGACAACACAGGCTCTGTAAGACTTGTTCATGGTCTTTTGCTATCATCAATGTGTCTCTGAATTCTAATATATTATGTGCTATTGCTTGTATTGTAATAATATTACAAATAACTCTGTAGCTAGAAATTTGCTGTTTGTTGCCCACATTATAAGCACATTATATGAGGGATCAGCCAAGCAGCATTTTGGTAAACAAACTGCATCACTGGGTGGCAACGGCAATGGAACCCTATGGAGCATGAGCTTTGGCAGGCTTGTTAGTAGGGCACTTTTGAGGGGGTCCACGCGCACCCCCCTTATTTTTTTTCCTAGTCTGGATTTTTGGCATCCATAGGACCTCTAAAATAAAGATTGTGATGATCCCAAGAAAAAAAACCTGTCCAAAATGTTTTTTTTTCCAATGTTTTATTACCGCTATGAGACGTGCAGGATTGCCGGCAGGAATGCGTCTTTCAGGTTTTTAAATGGCTTTATTGGAAAATTATTCAGATACAAGTTATGCAGTCAAAATATCAAAATAATAGTTTTTTTGTTTGTTTTTTACATAGTGCATCAATCAATTCAACCATATAAAATAAATTATAGTTTATAATTCATAAATATTCATATATTTATATATGTTATATTTATATATATTATATTCATATATTCAGTTTAGCACCAGATACCTCTTCGTATAACTGAAGGTATTTATTTATTATAATAGTTCCTCTTGATTTTTTATGACTGTGACATCATCGGCATAGGCCAGGACAGTTAACCAGTGTCCACTACTTGTTCTTGTCCCCGAGACTCTCTTTCAGAGACTGTGGCACGCTCAATTTTTGAGCTAGGTCAAAGGTAGGGATATAATTTGAAACTGGACAACCTAAGGTTTCCAATGGGGCCAAGCCTGTCATGCTAGCTTGTCGGGAAGGGGGGTAAATAACTAATTATTCAAAGTCAGACCAAATTTTGGCGAGGGAAAAAACGGCCATCACCATTTTCCAAATGGTCCCTTGACCTGTCACCTCAATATATCCGAATGGAGACCACACCAGGGTCCTTCTGTTTGATTATGGTTCAGTCTGGCACCAGATACCTCTTCATATGTCTTAAGGTGTTCGTTTATTATGTCTAGTTCCTTTTGACTTTTTACTATGACCGTGACGTCATTGGCATAAGCCAGAACAGTCACTCGGTCTCCACCACTGGTTCTCGTCCCACTCAGCCTGGTATCCTCCTTAATTATTATTATTATTTTTTAAGTATGTTTATTACGTTTGTAGTTATCAGAGGGGCAAACAGTCAGTGTTGAATGGGATAACACATAATATGCCCTCTGTCCCCAGTCACCCACGACACAACACACACAATCTCCACAAAACAGCAAAACAGAAAACCAAACAAACAAAAACAAACACACAGAGCATCTACAGCAGGCAGAAGGTTAACACTGTAAAAATAGGTACAACAGGGTATCCAGACACAATAAATAAATAAAGGCCCACCACATGTCAAGTCCTAAACAGAAATGTCAGTCCAGTCCGCAGAGACCACTCCGAAGGGCCCGGGCCCTATCCTCTCCAATATAGTCCAGAAAGGAGTTCCAGATTAGAAAAAAATTGAATGGCCTATCCTTGAGCCAAAAGCTGATAGCTTCCAAAGGGAGAAGTTCCATAACACTCCGAATCCACTGCAAAACTGTTGGGGCTGAGTCTGAGATCCACTGAAGAAGAACACAAGGATGTGTTCTTTTTCAGTGGATTTCATAACATTTTAAAACTTCCCACGAATATTCCCTTCAAATAAAATCAAATGCTTTCTTTTGGTCTAGTCCTATGATAAAAAAAAATCCTCCTCTGTATTATTAATTATGTCTCTCAATATTCCTAAGTTGTCCCACATCAGTCTTCCCTTTATAGCACACGTCTGTTATTTTTCTATTATTTTTTCTAGGGCGTCATTCAATCTATTCATAACTATCTTTGCAAGTATTTTATAATCAGTATTCATCAGTGTGATGTGTCTCCAGTTATCTATTTCTTGTGAGTCACCCTTCTTACAGATAAGTGATATCACCCCGTGGTAGAAGGAGCTATATATGTAGAGTGCCTTTCCGGATTCCATCATTGTAGATGGAGGTTAGTAAGTCTGCAATCTCAATCATACATGCTTGATAAAATTCAGTGGGAAGTCCATCTGTACCTGGTGCTTTTCCTTTATTTCATTCTGAAATAGCTTGTTTTACTTCACTTTTAGTGATCTCTCCACCCAGTGAGTTTAGGTTGGCCTCCTGTAAATCGATGGGATCTAGAAATGCCCCTAGTTTAGTATAATTTATATTTACCTTCTGATACATGAGACCTAACTGTCTCTCTTTTTCCTTGCTCGTCCTTAATGCCTTGACCATTTGCATTTTGTAGTATATATTTAGTATATATTTCACAAGTTTATTTTTATGCATATTTATCAGACCCTGAACATTACTGGAGGACTCTTTGTCTATCATACCTGCTTGTAAACATAGGCAATGCCACATATTATTCATTTTGGTCAACTCCGATTCAATTTCACTCAAGTTGTCTTTATCTTCTTCTGTTTTATTAGCTTTTGTTTGCAGATCAACATATTTCAACATTAACCCCTTATGTTAGGAAGTTTGTGTGAAGTTTGCTGGATCTTAGGTAAGAGCTCACGGGCAGTGATCGATTAGAACCACAGAGATGTCTTTCAGGAATTTATTTAGCAGATAGATAGCTTACAGATTGCAGAAAGGGAAGATAGATATCATAACAGAACAACACCTTTATACCCCCCCACATTCGAGGTATGACATCATTGGTGATGTCACAACGTCCCGGGAGGTATGACATCATCGATGACCTCACAAAGTCACGTCTGCCATCACGCAGTCTGGAGACAGCCTAGACCGTCTGACATCGCTGATGACCTCACAGGGGAAACTCTGACATCACCGATGACCTCACAAGGTGAACTCTGACATCATCACCGATGATGTCATCATTGCGTCGTGGGCTCCTTGGTTCGTGGGCGTCAATTGCCCCAAGAACAGGCCTGATGGTGGGCCATTACGGAGCATTTTCTACACCTTATATTTTTCATTCTGCTCTTGTTTCAAGATTTTGCATTTATGTTTAAAGAAATTCCTGAGTCGAGATGTCATAGTTTCCCATAAATGGACAGCTGACTCAGACAATACATTCAAACTCTTTATAATAGCTAGTTCTTTCTTCAAATCTGCAATTACATCATTATTATTTAGACAGCTAGTATTTAGTTTCCAAAAACCTGTCTTCTCTTGCCGAGACTCAGCAAAGCTTCAACAGCAAGATGATCGGAATTGACCAAGACTTTTGCTTGCCATATATATACATACAGTATGCATGAAGTCTATATGATAGCAAATAGACAGTTCTCATACAAGAAGCACTTTACTCTTATGTCATTTTACTTTTTATAAAAGAAGGGAGATATAACATCCTCATTCATGCAAAGCTAGAATGGAATGTGCTCTACAGGACACCGTAGAATTGTGAGAGTGAACATGACTTTGTCTGACTGAGATGGTTGAATAAATAATGACTCACGTTGATTCTCATTTAGTGGTAGTTTACAGTGTGCCAGAGGGCAAATACAACAGTGGTCTTTTTAAGCTGAAGTTACCACATCTATGGTCCATGTAAACGTGCCTACTGATATGGTCATTTTATTTGTGAGAATTTTATTTTGAAGGCAACGTCGCATAACCGGAAACGCATTTGTTAGTCTCTGCTAACTTGCGGCAGCTGAAGTTGCTTTGAAAAACATGTGGGGGGGAGAACTGAAGGATTTTGGCACCGCCCTGCAAAGCCCGGCTCTTTCCTTCCTCATTCAGGTCCGCAAAGAAGGTTTATGAACTGAAGCTGTCTGAGGTTTTTCATCAGTTTGTCTTTGCTTTGAAAGAAAACACATTGAAAAAATGAGTGGGCGTGGAAAAGGGGGAAAGGGACTCGGAAAAGGAGGCGCCAAGCGTCACCGTAAAGTTCTTCGTGATAACATCCAGGGAATCACCAAGCCCGCTATCCGCCGTCTGGCTCGCCGCGGCGGAGTGAAGCGTATCTCCGGTCTGATCTACGAGGAGACCCGCGGGGTGCTCAAAGTCTTCCTGGAGAACGTCATCCGTGATGCCGTCACCTACACCGAGCACGCCAAGAGAAAGACCGTCACCGCCATGGATGTGGTGTATGCTCTGAAGAGGCAGGGCCGCACTCTGTACGGCTTCGGAGGTTAACTTCATTTACCGACCAACAAAACAACACAAAGGCTCTTTTAAGAGCCGCCCAATTTCTCTAAGCAAAGAGTCTATTCCCGTTTCCTCTGAGTTGTGTTGTACGCTATGTACATTTTAACACTGTTTTGCAACTGAAAAATAAAATGTAGCAGCCGCTAATGGGTTAATCTGAAATACAACTGCATTGAATAGTAAACTACAGCTCTGCTGGGTGAATAGCGACCTGCCTACAATAATAATAATATAATCTATTTATATAGCACTTGTAACAAATGTTACAAAGTGCTTAACAGGCAATAAAAATACATACGAGTACAGTAATGCAGGTGAAGGGATAGCAATGGTGGGCCGTTCAAAACCATCAGACACAGTTAAAACAATATAATACTACGTGCTGATTGTGAGATTATCAAATCAAGGTTATTATTGTGGTTAACTCAATCTGCTCTAGCTGTTTTAGATACACCCCCCTTCTGATAGCCCCTTCTTTTTTCTTAATTGTTTTCCAAATGTAGCAGAGGGAATGCATTACATGTTAAGTGGGAACATGTGAGATTATTATTATTAGACCAGGGCTAGATCTATATAGCCTATATGGTTACTTCACTATTACTAATATTATTAGATCTGTCCATAAAGTAGGCTACATCGATGGCAGCATCATATTTAGTGTTACTTATCTTGTGATAGCTATTCTGTTTCAATGGGGCCATGCTGCAGCTTAGGGAAAACACATAACACGTTTTTAACAACACATAGCCTACTTCCATCATGTAGGCTGTGCTGGGGGAGGCGATGAATGTGCTAAACTTTTGAAATAGTAGCCTACTGGATTTTGAGAGTTTTGGGTAACGCTTTAGAATACAGCCCGCAAATAAGCATGTAGTTAGAGTATAACAACGGGATTTAGGGCTGTAGTTATAGTCTAACTACGGGGTTTAAGGAGTGAATTATAAGATCTGTACTTATAGTCTAACTACGGGGTTTAAGGAGTGTAGTTATAGTATAACAACGGGGTTTAAGGAGTGTAGTTATGGTATAACAACGGGGTTTAAGGAGTGTAGTTATAGTCTAACAACAGGGTTTAAGGAGTGTAGTTAGAGTATAACAACGGGTTTAAGGAGTGTAGTTAGAGTATAACAACAGGGTTTAAGGAGTGTAGTTAGAGTATAACAACGGGGTTTAAGGAGTCTAGTTAGAGTATAACAACGGGGTTTAAGGAGTCTAGTTAGAGTATAACAACGGGGTTTAAGGAGTGTAGTTAGAGTATAACAACGGGGTTTAAGGAGTCTAGTTAGAGTATAACAACGGGGTTTAAGGAGTGAAAAAATACTTTAACTAGAGGGTAACAAGATCTGTACTTATAGTCTAACTACGGGGTTGCGGGCTGTATTATGAAGCAGGGGACAAATGTTTGTACTTATAGGCTAATTACGGGGTACCACACTGTACTTACAGGGTAACTACGGGGTTTAAGGAGTGTAGTTAGAGTATAACAATGGGGTTTAAGGAGTGTAGTTAGAGTATAACAACGAGGTTTAAGGAGTCTAGTTAGAGTATAACAACGGGGTTTAAGGAGTCTAGTTAGAGTATAACAACGGGGTTTAAGGAGTCTAGTTAGAGTATAACAACGGGGTTTAAGGAGTCTAGTTAGAGTATAACAACGGGGTTTAAGGAGTCTAGTTAGAGTATAACAACGGGGTTTAAGGAGTCTAGTTAGAGTATAACAACGGGGTTTAAGGAGTCTAGTTATTCAATTCAATTCAAACTTTATTTCAGACCCAGGGAGATCCATAATATAATAAAAAGAAAAACAATAAAAAGGCAGTACAATAAATAGTAAGTGTTGATAACAGCACACAGGTTACCAAGATACTCAGGGTCTAGTATACAGACATTTTCGCCAGTGGTTCCACAGTCTGGAACTGAACTTGCCCGAGCTGCGTTCATGATTGGTCAGTACAGCAATGATGTCATTTACAGATTCAGATGCCCTGCACATAAATCTATACATTAAATTTCTGAGAACGGCAGAGCAGGTCGGTACCCCGATACTGACAAACATAATGCTTGCACTAGAGCTCCTCTGAACTTTTAGCAGCAGCCTCATGCAGTCATTATAAGCCACAGTAAGTTTTCTCATGCTGTTTTGTCTATAACGACACCACAGGTGAGCCGTATACAGGGGTGTACAGTATGTTTTAAAAAGTGAGATCTTCACAGAGATAGAGCACATTGAGAACTTGCGACACAGTATATTTGCTTGGGCATATAGCTTCCGTCGCTGCCTTAGGATGTCCTTATCATCAGAGAGGTCGTCTGAGATAACATGGCCCAGATATGTAATCTCATCACACTTGCTGAGCAAAGTGCCAGACAGGTAGAAGTCAGGGAAAATTGCCCGCTTGTCTTCTCTACTTCTAATGATCATGAGCTTGCTCTTTTTGGCGTTATAAATAATATCTGAGACAGCCCCGTACTGTGTGCAAATTCTCAAGAGCTGTTGGAGACCAGCACTAGAAGGGCTAATGACGACCAGGTCATCAGCATACATAAGATGATTAATAACCAAGTCACCCACCCTACAGCCCGTACCTGATGTATTTAACAGCAAAGACAAATCATTCATATATAAATTAAACAAAATTGGTGACAATATTCCCCCCTGACGGACGGAATTGGACACATGAAAGGGAGCCGATGTCACACTCCCCCATTTTACTCTCATTGTCTGTCGGGCATACCAGTATACTAAAATGCGTACTAAAAAACTGGGAACCCCACTTTTAGACAATTTAGAAAACAATTTCTCATGATTAACACGATCGAAAGCTTTAGAAGCATCAATAAAACACATAAACATAGTAGAATTGTGCCTATTAAATTTATCTAAAATTTCTTTGAGAGCAAAAATACATAGGTCAGTTCCAAGTTTTCGTTTGAAACCAAATTGATTGTCAGCAGATTGAATAAACCTCTCAAGTCTACACAAAATAACTGACTCCATGACCTTGGACATGACACTTGCTATGGCTATTGGCCGATAATTGTCTGAGCTGTTCAGCTTCCCTACTTTGTCCTTAACCACAGGCACCAGGACACCAGAGAGCATTGATTCTGGTAGCACCCCATGTACAAACAGCCCAGTGTAACACATGGCCAACAGAGGGCACAGTTTCCCACTTGCAAATTTTAAATGTTCTGCAGTAATACCATCAAGACCACAGGCCTTACCATCTTTAAGCTTCAGTATTAACTTGCAGATTTCGTCAGGGGTGACAACAACATCATCATTATAATCTACATTATCTACAATATACAGGTTGCTTTTTACACAGTTTAAAAGCTCATAATATTTCCTTTTCCACAGTTGTACAATTTCATCCGGGCCACTTACACCATCTATATTAGATGGAAAAGCTGTTTTGGAATTACCAATGGTCTTTATCTCTTTCCAAAAATCATTGACATTATTGTTCTTCAGCTTCATAGCCAGAGAATCTGCCCTCATCATATTTTCATTTCTTTTAATATAACGCAGAGCACTCTTAAATTTATTGTTAGTGCATTTCATATTTTCAAACATGGGTCCTTGTCTACATTTACCAGACTCAACCCACATTTTAAAAGCGATTCGTGCCTCAGAATGGAGCTTATCTACATGGTTATTCCAACCAGGCTTACCATTACCCTTGCTACTCCTCTGTTTGTATAGAGACCTGCTCGAGACACTAAGAGACTCCACAATAATATCATACAGAGAGCAGAGTTCTTTAAAGTGAAGTACATTCTTACAGTTCATGTCCCGACACAGTAGGGCTTCTTTTGGAATGTCAATATTACCCAGCAGGGCATCAGAATAACTGGCATACTTATCAAGATCATAAATAGACAATTTTGACCAATCAATTTTCCCAATACCACCAGCAGGGCCATCATAGTTAGAGTATAACAACGGGGTTTAAGGAGTCTAGTTAGAGTATAACAACGGGGTTTAAGGAGTCTAGTTAGAGTATAACAACGGGGTTTAAGGAGTCTAGTTAGAGTATAACAACGGGGTTTAAGGAGTCTAGTTAGAGTATAACAATGGGGTTTAAGGAGTCTAGTTAGAGTATATAGACTCCTTAAACCCCGTTGTTATACTCTAACTAGACTCCTTAAACCCCGTTGTTATACTCTAACTAGACTCCTTAAACCCCGTTGTTATACTCTAACTAGACTCCTTAAACCCCGTTGTTATACTCTAACTACACTCCTTAAACCCCGTTGTTATACTCTAACTACACTCCTTAAACCCCGTTGTTAGACTATAACTACACTCCTTAAACCCCGTTGTTATACTCTAACTAGACTCCTTAAACCCCGTTGTTATACTCTAACTAGACTCCTTAAACCCCGTTGTTATACTCTAACTAGACTCCTTAAACCCCGTTGTTATACTCTAACTAGACTCCTTAAACCCCGTTGTTATACTCTAACTACACTCCTTAAACCCCGTTGTTATACTCTAACTACACTCCTTAAACCCCGTTGTTATACTCTAACTAGACTCCTCAAACCCTGTTGTTATACTCTAACTAGACTCCTTAAACCCCGTTGTTATACTCTAACTACACTCCTTAAACCCCGTTGTTATACTCTAACTACACTCCTTAAACCCCGTAGTTACCCTGTAAGTACAGTGTGGTACCCCGTAATTAGCCTATAAGTACAAACATTTGTCCCCTGCTTCATAATACAGCCCGCGACCCCGTAGTTAGACTATAAGTACAGATCTTGTTACCCTCTAGTTAAAGTATTTTTTCACTCCTTAAACCCCGTTGTTATACTCTAACTAGACTCCTTAAACCCCGTTGTTATACTCTAACTACACTCCTTAAACCCCGTTGTTATACTCTAACTAGACTGCTTAAACCCCGTTGTTATACTCTAACTAGACTCCTTAAACCCCGTTGTTATACTCTAACTAGACTCCTTAAACCCCGTTGTTATACTCTAACTAGACTCCTTAAACCCCGTTGTTATACTCTAACTAGACTCCTTAAACCCCGTTGTTATACTCTAACTAGACTCCTTAAACCCCGTTGTTATACTCTAACTAGACTCCTTAAACCCCGTTGTTATACTCTAACTACACTCCTTAAACCCCGTAGTTACCCTGTAAGTACAGTGTGGTACCCCGTAATTAGCCTATAAGTACAAACATTTGTCCCCTGCTTCATAATACAGCCCGCGACCCCGTAGTTAGACTATAAGTACAGATCTTGTTACCCTCTAGTTAAAGTATTTTTTCACTCCTTAAACCCCGTTGTTATACTCTAACTACACTCCTTAACCCCTGTTGTTATACTCTAACTACACTCCTTAAACCCGTTGTTATACTCTAACTACACTCCTTAAACCCTGTTGTTAGACTATAACTACACTCCTTAAACCCCGTTGTTATACCATAACTACACTCCTTAAACCCCGTTGTTATACTATAACTACACTCCTTAAACCCCGTAGTTAGACTATAAGTACAGATCTTATAATTCACTCCTTAAACCCCGTAGTTAGACTATAACTACAGCCCTAAACCCCGTTGTTATACTCTAACTACATGCTTATTTGCGGGCTGTATTCTAAAGCGTTACCGAGTTTTGTTCTGTTTTCATATTTTTTTGTAAACCCCACGGAGTCCTTTCTCTCTAAATAAAGATGTTTAAAAAGCGGAAAATATAGAGCAAAGGTCCACAACAGACTATTAGTTTGTGAAATGCACTTCATTCAGTTCACTCAGAAGAAAACTAATGAAGGATATTGGAACAATAGTCAGAGTACGCGCGCGGGAAGTGAAAATACAAATCTGGAGCTCAACCAATCAGAATACACACAGGCAGCTGCGCGTGCAGCCGAGTCGACAGGCACGCGCCGAAAGTCAACCAGTCACAGGCGGGGAACCGCATAGTGTTATTTGCATCAGCTGCCTATAAATAGGGTGCTTCTGTTAACCGGGCTTCATTCTCTGTTACCGAGAAGTCGTCAGCATGCCTGAAGCCGCGAAGTCCGCCCCCAAGAAGGGCTCCAAGAAAGCCGTCACCAAGACCGCTGCCAAGGGCGGCAAGAAGCGCAGAAAGAGCAGGAAGGAGAGCTACGCCATCTACGTGTACAAGGTGCTGAAGCAGGTCCATCCCGACACCGGCATCTCCTCCAAGGCCATGGGCATCATGAACTCCTTTGTCAACGACATCTTTGAGCGCATCGCCGGTGAGGCGTCTCGCCTGGCTCACTACAACAAGCGCTCCACCATCACCTCCAGGGAGATCCAGACCGCCGTGCGTCTGCTGCTGCCCGGTGAGCTGGCCAAGCACGCCGTGTCCGAGGGCACCAAGGCCGTCACCAAGTACACCAGCTCCAAGTAAACCGCTTGTAGATACATCCACCTAAAGGTCCTTTTAAGGGCCACACACTACTTCCACAAAGAGCTTAACAATTCTTCACCTTCTCTGTAATCAACATATTATTAATTCATGCGTTTACATGGACCTTGTAGCGTTGCCGTTGGACTAACGTTATAGTGTCACACTGACCGCCATGTAAAAGCCCTTTCATAATGGCACGACATGATGGTGTTCCTCAGACCACCTTCAAAATACTGGGTCATCAACCAAAATAAAGCCACATGTCTATCTACTGACCTCTACATTTAAAGTGAGTTGTTGCTATTGGTTTTAATGCTGTTGAAATGGGTACGGTGCGCCCACATCCCCTCGAACCCCACAATGACTTTGGGTCATATATCCTACAAGCCAATGTGCACATTCAGCGGAGGAGTGATGTCATCTGGGACACCATGACTTGGTGTTGCTCAGAGAGCAGTAGCCGAATGGCATGAAGAAAAGGAGAAGAGAATGCCTAACCTTACCTGCACACCAGAGCAATCTGCTCCTATGACATGTTTTGCTGCTGGAAACCCTTATCCAAACTAAACATTGTGTTGTTGCATCAGCCATAGAGCGAGAGGCCATGTGGATAAGTGAGGCTCTGAGCTGGACAAAAATAAAAGGACGAGCAAGGAGTTCAGTTCCATTATAAACTTTTGTACGGTGACTTTGTGAACAAGTTTGCGCACATGAATATAGCTTGGAATGAAATGTCCAGCAAATATATATTATGTAAAATTGTGTAATGACTTGCATGTTTGTGTTTTCCCCTACAAACATTTGGATGAAACAAGCTCTCAGGTCTGTATCAGAAATGTATTTAGTAAGAGTCTCTCAGAGAACAAGAGAGACATCATGTGGCTGGTATCGGTTGGCAGACTGGCAGTCCGAACAGTCGTTAACTGGAGCTGCTTTGTCACAACCAAAGAGTGTCCTATGGATGACTGCATAGAGGATGAAACCATAGAACATCTGCTCCTAAACTGTGAGCGATCTAAATATGTTTGGGGGAAAATGGTCAGTATCGGTCTTAATGTTACTGTGAATTATAATGCTGTGATGTATGGTGTTTTTGATGAAACAATGTCAGGGCCACACCAGGACTTTTTCTGGACAGTTGTTTGTGTGGTCGTGGCCAAGTTGTGGAAAACGAGATGTGCCACGGTTATCCACCAAGCCGTCATCCTGGGTGGAGTGGTCTATAAACAAATCATAACGGAACTGAAAAGACTAAGGGGCACTTTACACGAGGACGGTTTCCTATGGAAACGGGGAATTATTTTATCGTTAGTGCCTCCCGTTAAGACGGCGACGGCGAATTCGCGCTTAGGAAACGACACATTTTGAAACCACCCTCTAGAGTGGAATTGTTGGTGACGCTTCCCGCTGAGCGCTCCATGTAATCGGTTAGAAACGATAGTCTTCCCAGAAACTCTGACGTGCCTGCACACGCGACGCACGCTTGGCAACATTCAGAATTAAGCTACACTGCGGCCGACTTCAGTTACATGTTCATAACGAGCGTTACTGCTGCTGCGAGGAGCCGATGGCTGTACCCGGTCGGCATTTAACGTTAGGCAAGCACATCGACAGTGTTTTCTCACTGCAGCCTACACAGTAGACAGTGTCAGCACAGCCAGCGCTCCCGATCCTCGCTGCTCGTTAAAGATTTCCAAATAGGCTTATTCTGATAAACTGGTCACATCTATGTAACGTTCTCACCCGAAGAATATTACAACTTTAAAACAGTTTGTTTTTTTTAGCTTGAAAACAGCTTTTTGGCAAGTCTAAAAATTACTACGGTAGCCGTAATCTACTTCCGTGTCTAAAACCCAGAAAGACGATTACGAAATGACGTCATGTAGAAGCATCCGTGGAGTGACGAGCAACGCCCCGTTGACCATCACAATGCCACCTAGCGACCTGGCATGTACATTACGGCGTTTTAAAAATTCAACAGCGCTCATGTAAACAGGGAGAAGGTGTGAAGGAGAAGGTGTGAAGGAAACGCTATTGTGTCGTTTCTTCCAGAGACTGTCCTCGTGTAAAGGGCCCCTAAGAACACTGGACATCAGAACAAAGAGACCCACACCCTGGCACCTGCTCACCTTCTAACAGACTTCTTATTTTTGATAATTATTGCTTTCTACTGTTTATACAATGTATTTACTGTAAATGTAACCCCTGTTTGAATAATTTAATAAAGTATATTTAAAAAGCAATGCAGCAGCCGAGCTGGCGAGCGTGCAGGATTTCTAGTAACTGATATCTGCCATAATAGACACATCTGATAGGCCTCTAACTGATATCTGCTCAATGTGAGCTCAAATCCCTCACTACCTCCTTACACCTGTGACAGAAGACAGATCAACCACGCTCTCATAATGTATTAATAGGGTGACCAGATCCCAGCAAACCAAATGTGGGACACGTTGCCAATGCTGAGTAGGGCTGCAACTAACGATTATTTTCATTATCGAGTAATCTGTCGATTATGTTAGACTAATCGATTAATCGTTTGGTCTATAAAATGTCACCATAAATGGCAATCATCAGAAAGCCGGAACAAGAGATTTGTTTTATTAGTCTGTCTCTCTCTCACTCTCTCCTATTGTGATTATCAATCAATCAATCAATCAATCAATCAATCAATCAATCAATCAATCAATCAATCAATCAATCAATCAATCAATCAGTTTAATACATGTCCCAGAAGGGCACTTTGGTTCACATCAGACAGTTAAGAATACTTTTTTTTTTTTATTATGTCCTGATATATTATATGATTTTACTCAGAGTAACATAATGAGACTGAAAACCACAAGTTATTTATTTTGTTTTATTTATTTTTTCTTTCTTTTCATCTTCCTCAGTCTAAACAATTCTCATCATCTCTATACTGCCTTCCACTCTAGTTACTATGTGGTGTGCAATGTCACTATATGTCTGTGTTTATTCTTATGTTTATGTGTTTCTGTACACTGTACATCAGTAGTTTGTACAACCCTGTACCTTTTATGTCCTACATGTTTGTATTATGTATGCACCTTCTGTGGAAAATAATTTGTAGATGTTTAATTACATAAAGTGCATGAAACCCATGACATTATGGAAATAATTTACCTTTTTTTTTTCTGGGGACCCACAATGATCTATCTATCTATCTATCTATCTATCTATCTATCTATCTATCTATCTATCTATCTAAAGAGTACTCGTGTAAATATACTACCACAGTGCTAGTATGAACACGTAAAATGCAAATTGATAGGCTATTTTAGTCTAGTGGACTCAAGCACAGCAAGTTGGATAGCACGGTATAAGTTTATTTGACAATCATGATATTTATCTCGAATGGAGAAAATACATGTTTGGCCTACTTTAATGTAACATCAACCTTTTAAACAAAACATATTTTCAGTTCCATTAAGCATGACTGCATCATTCACAGTCACAAAGTTAATGCCTCAGGATCTCTCCCGCCTAAGTCTCCGATTGCCTCAGTGTGTTTACCAACACCACAAATCTGACGATTAAAACAAAACTAATAGCAGCATTACAGTACTTTGACTTGTATTCCCTCGTCAGACATCTCTGCTTACTGTAAAACTAGTGTTGTTTGGAATGTAAAGCATATTCAACCATTTTATGAGTCGAAATGTGAGGAAATCCCACTGCGAGTAGAATACTGTGACCGGGTAATGGAGAGGTTTGAAGCTCCCCTGAATAAAAATAAAGTCTCCTCGTTGCTAAAAACGACTCCATTTCGAAAGGAAACAAGTTATCTAACATCTCGAATAAGATTTAGACTTCAAAACTGCTCCGATCTGTGTCTTTTCTCCCTAAAATGTGGAAGAGAAAACACAAGTGTCGCCACATTTCAACAGGACAGAGAGAGAGGCTGTGTGTGTTGAGTCTACACGGTCCTCATGCTGTGTATAAGTCCCGCCTCTTGCTCAGCATGGATGATATTCCAGTCAGACTGTAGAGTTTTGTGAAGCAGAAAATACTCGAGAAGAAGAATGGCAGAAGTCGCTCCAGCTGCACCCGCCGCTGCCGCCCCGGCGAAAGCGGTCAAAGCCGCCAAGAAGAAGGCGGTGGTGAAGCCGAAGAAGGCCGGCCCCAGCGTCGGTGAGCTGATTGTCAAAGCTGTGTCCGCCTCCAAGGAGCGGAGCGGCGTGTCTCTGGCCGCCGTCAAGAAGAGCCTGGCTGCCGGAGGCTACGACGTGGAGAAGAATAATGCCCGCGTCAAGATCGCCATCAAGAAGCTGGTGGAAAAAGGCGCTCTGCTGCAGGTTAAGGGCACCGGGGCGTCCGGCTCCTTCAAGGTCCCCAAGGCTGAAAAGGTGAAGAAACCCGCTGCCAAGAAAGCCGCTCCTAAAGCCAAGAAGCCCGCTGCCAAGAAACCAGCCAAAAGCCCCAAGAAGAAGGTCGCAGCTAAGAAGCCAGTAGCCGCCAAGAAATCCCCCAAGAAGGCTAAGAAGCCCGCTGCAGCGCCCAAGAAAGCAGCCAAGAGCCCAGCCAAGAGCCCCAAGAAGGCGACCAAGAGTCCCAAGAAGGTGGCGGCCAAGAAGCCCGCTGCTGCTGTCAAGAAAGCTCCAGCAAAGAAGGTTGCCAAGCCCAAAGCAGCTAAGAAAGCTGCCCCCAAGAAGAAGTAAGCTTCCAGCTTGACTTCTCCCCAAAAAGGCTCTTTTAAGAGCCACCCACAACCTTTTTAAAGAGCATCCCTATTTTTATTTGATGACTAATTATTAATTATTAAGCTCCACACCATGAAAACACATCATTTATACAACTGGCTAAAATGTTTCTACTAATACGCTGGTATAATTGAGACACAATAACTATAGATATGAGTGACACAACGGATATGAAAATGTATCTGGATATATATTTGTATATACATGATGTGGTAGGCTACATTCATCACAACAGTAATGCAAACATCATCGTTATCAATCACAATATTATGCCTTAATTTCTGCTCATTTCCCACTTTGCAGCTTTTTTGGTTTCCTCTACTTTTCTCTTATTCTAATTACACAGATCCATCTCTATAAACTAACCATGAATAGACGTGGCTATGGATACTATGTTATTTAGGAAGAAGCTAAAATGTGGCACAAGGAAGCTCTGCAGGCCAAAACTGAATCAGAAAAGAGAAAAAAAAATAGCTTATTGGATACTTAGATTTTAATTAAAGTAATAAGTAAATACATGTCTACTGCAACAGTAAACAATGTACATCTTCAAGAATAGACAGGAGCACAACATGCAACGCGTTTCAACCTCTCTGGTCTAGAGCCTGAGTAGACCAGAGAGGTTGAAACGCGTTTTGTTTTGTGCCCCTGTCTATTCTTGAAGATGAACATTGTTTAACTTTTACTGTTATTTATAAAAAATAAATAATCATAAATTAATTTCATTGTCATTGCTCACACTCCCATGATCATTATAACATATCTTTTCTGTTTTTTCTTTATTTCTCATGCACATCACCATCTAATTGGCATTTGTATGTATTACATTAATACAGTACATATAAAGTAAAATAATGTTATTGGCTTTAATAAAAATTCATACAGTAAGTTAGGCCTCCAGCTGTTTCAAACACAGCAGTCTCACGTAGACAGAGAGACCACCATCTCCACAGACAGAGATGCCGTGATCTCTCCATATACAGACAGACAAGCACCGAGTATCGCTGCTCTATCTTGTTGGCTCAGTTTGTAAGTTAAAAAATATTAAAACTACAGTAGTTTTAAACATATTTTCCATTGTTCTCAGGTGCGACAAGGCCAAAAATGATCACTGTAAGCGGAGTATGAATCACTATAAGCAAATTATTTAAACAGCATGTGTATAGGAATGATTTTGGACCAAGCCTTTTGATCAATATAAGCGGTTGATCACTATAACCGTGATCAGCGGATTCCACTATATATATATATATATATATATATATATCTATCATGTATATATCGTGTATATATGTATGTACATACATACATAGGCTACATTATGTATAGAGAGGAGAGAGAGAGAGAGAGATAGTTGTTATTTCAAAATAACAACGGTTATTTACAGATTCTGTGAATTTTTGCTAATATACTGTAATTGCTCACTATTTTGCACTATCACCATTTAACTGCCTATTTATTACAGTTCTGTTATTATTCTGTATAGATCCCGGTCAACAATGGTCTTCTATTGTACTCTATACTATCACATTCCATTTAATTTTCTTTTATCTTCCTTTTTGAATATCTTCAGATTTGGTGATTTATGTTACTGGGTAACAAAATGTCTTGTTTTCTGTTTTTGATTCTTTGTAACTGCTAAGTGTTGCTAATGTATGCTTTGGCAATGTAAGATGCACCTTATCATGCCAATAAAGCCCTTTGAATTGAATTGAAACAATTGAGAGAGAGGGAGAGAGAGAGAGAGAGAGAGAGAGAGAGAGAGAGAGAGAGAGAGAGAGAGAGAGAGAGAGAGAGAGAGAGAGAGAGAGAGAGAGAGAGAGAGAGAGAGAGAGAGAGAGAGAGAGAGAGAGAGAGAGAGAGAGAGAGAGAGATTAGAGAATCGGCGGGCTTTCCTCCAATTGGCCCTATTGATCTGTCACGCCTCTGCTCACGCCTCCCCTCAGGCAGGCCAATCAGCGTGTAGCAGCGCTCCGGCGTTGCCTTTATGAAGCGACGCTCTTCCAGCAGACATTATTTTCTGACTTTTCTCGTAGAGAGGAAGAGCTGAATTTGAAGCATGGCCAGAACCAAGCAGACCGCTCGTAAATCCACCGGAGGAAAGGCTCCCAGGAAGCAGCTCGCCACCAAGGCTGCCCGTAAGAGCGCCCCGGCCACCGGCGGCGTCAAGAAGCCTCACCGTTACAGGCCCGGTACCGTGGCTCTCAGAGAGATCCGTCGCTACCAGAAATCCACCGAGCTGCTGATCCGCAAGCTGCCCTTCCAGCGCCTGGTCAGAGAGATCGCTCAGGACTTCAAGACCGACCTGCGCTTCCAGAGCTCCGCTGTCATGGCTCTGCAGGAGGCCAGCGAGGCTTACCTGGTCGGCCTGTTTGAGGACACCAACCTGTGCGCCATCCACGCCAAGAGGGTCACCATCATGCCCAAAGACATCCAGCTGGCCCGCCGTATCCGCGGAGAGCGCGCTTAAACTCCCCTAGTACATCACAACACAACGGCTCTTTTAAGAGCCACCTCCATATTTACTAAGAGTATTCCCTTTATCTTCATTTAACAATTTTAAAAAGTGCAATCAAATAATGCAACCCAGAAAGTGCGTTTAGAGATCTCTGTTGCCCTTACAGCTGTTGAGTGAGTCTATTTAATCATAAAGCACACATTGCTGTTGCAACACAATCATTTGATAAATGTATTACTCCTTTAGTTCTATACAGGGCATCCGCATCTGGGGAAATGAAGAGCCTTAACAAGTGTTACGAAGTCTTAATAACTATTTTAGAGGTATTAGATGTAGTTAATGTGCTGATGGTGTTAAATGAGCTTAGATATTGTCTAATATTGCAGACTCCTGAATTTAATCAATACCGTATTGTGACAGACTTTGTGATCTGTCTACCATTTGCAGTTACTGCTCAATCAATTTTCTTTCTAATAAAAATAAAACAATTTGGATATGAACAGAACATCACAAAACATGTATTTCAGTTCCTATCTTTGTGACCTTTATTTTGAAATTTGACTTTACACTGATGTTCTTTTAAATAAAATGACTTGTTTATGTGGCTCAATACAAATCAACACTCGGTTTCTCAGTAGTTTTATTTTGAAAATCCAAAAACCTGCGCAGCGAAAGTGTTATTTGCTATGTTAGCTTGACACCAATAATCTTCTGATTGGTCGAGGATCGCGAAGCTGCAACTGACCAATGAACAAGCAGCTCGAGAGGGATATAACCCGGGCTCCCGGCTGTTGCCATTCATTCTTTGATTCTATCTTAAATCATAAGAAAACACGCAAAATGAGTGGACGGGGAAAAACTGGCGGTAAGGCTCGTGCCAAGGCAAAGACGCGCTCATCTCGTGCTGGACTCCAGTTCCCGGTCGGCCGTGTCCACAGGCTGCTGCGCAAAGGAAACTATGCCCACCGTGTCGGTGCTGGAGCCCCGGTGTATCTGGCGGCGGTGCTCGAGTATCTGACCGCTGAGATCCTGGAGTTGGCTGGAAACGCTGCCCGCGACAACAAGAAGAGCCGCATCATCCCCCGTCACCTGCAGCTGGCCGTCCGCAACGACGAGGAGCTCAACAAGCTGCTGGGCGGAGTCACCATCGCTCAGGGCGGCGTGCTGCCCAACATCCAGGCGGTGCTGCTGCCCAAGAAGACCGAGAAGGCCGCCAAGAAGTAACTTGCTCCAGCTTGTCTTTACAACAAACCAACGGCTCTTTTAAGAGCCACCCACTCACTGACAAAGAGCTCTCCTTGTATCTTTACTATTTAAAGGTATCATATTATTACTATCAACATGCTTCCGATTTGCACACGAGATTACACAACTTCGTCTAAAAATCATTTTGAACCAGACTGATGTAATTACTGCAATTTAACACATTTGCAATAAAATGACTTTCTGCACTCGGGCCAAAATTTGCGACTCAGCTTGGCTCTGCAACCAGCTTTGTGTTTATAGCATGTTTCCACTGCAGATGCTTTGAGAGGTTTGATGTCTTGTCCTTCCGCGCAACAAAAAGTTGTTGTAGAAGACGGCGCTTGCAATCCAATTATTATTCAGATTGCTGGCAGATTATTACGGAGCATACCGCACTGCGCCTGTGACACGTTGAAAGGAATACATAGTAATACACTAATGGACTGTTAGACGTTTTAAAAACAGTAAATGCATCATCTGTAAGATTCAAATACTGTGATAAAGTTTTAAAAGATCATATTGTCATAAAAAAACTAGGCTACAAGATGTCAAAATGGTTAAAAACAGTAAGAATTCATATCCTGTTATCAGGGGTAAAAATGCTAAAAGGCGTTCAATTCATTTGTTTATTTCATTTATTTCATTTCATTTATTTGTTAAAAGTTAAGCTAAATAGAGTATTATTCAGTGATCTGCAATGTACCCTTAATCAACTAGCTTGAGATCGATTGCTTTTGTCTCCGCCCACATATCTAGGAGAAGGGGTCTATTTCCTCATTCAGTAAAACGCTGTACAGAGGAAACACTCTCATCACTCTCGTGATTATTCTCTCCTTTACAGGTATGTTGTCGCTCTTTCACATTGCTAAGCGGTTGTACTCTGTTCAGAACATGTTTTGAGTGTAAAGAGATGGTGCACGTGACGTTTTGACTGAGTTAAAATAACGTTTGCCGAGTATGGTAAAGTGCTTGTTGTGTTATAGCAAAGAACTTTTATGGAAAGAAATTACAGCTCCATATTGCCCCATTGCAACATCAGCGCCCAGCAGCCTCCGCCATTTTTTATTTTTGGAAGCGTGACAGCGCCAAAAGAACCTCGCACAGGCTCGCAGTGGTCAGCTGCGGTAGCGCTGGCCCCTATAATCAGCCTCTCTAAACAGTAACTCAACGGGAGAACACTCTAAACTTTGGGGATTCACATCTTTTCCGGGCGTACTGCAAATCTTGATTGAAGTGGTGTAGTGCAGGGATGTAAAACAACAACCATATTGTGGAAACTAAGCAAAATTTTTCGTTTTCTTTGTTTAGTTTTTTCAAGATAAATACCTAATGAAAAGGACCCGAGGTTCAACTCCCGTTGAGTTACTGTTTAGAGAGGCTGATTATAGGGGCCAGCGCTACCGCAGCTGACCACTGCGACGCGCATTCTGTTTCCAAAAATGGCCGGAATGTCGTCTCTTTCCTTCCACGCTCTTTGGTTATAGGAGTTTCAGGCCCTGCTGGTTTATTACAGAGTTCAACCTGTGTTCAGCCCAGTGCTGCCGCAGCCGCCCTGTGGCGGATTCACGCATGCACAGGAGTAAATAGGCTATTTTGCACAGTTGATGGCATTTGTTTATTTGGTGAATTTTATGCAGCTGTGTAAATGCATTTTCCACAGTAGTTTGTTTATTGTTATTTTGTGACTTTTGTACGTTTTCTGAGAGTTTATTTAGCACATTTATGCACATCTTATGTACCAGTAACAGTGGGGAAAAATGGGAATTATGTCTCTGATAAATACAAGCTGTAACTTGAACATGATACTGCTATTGCAACTAATTTGTTGAATGTATATTTGTAAAATGTGTATATGTTTATGATGTTTGATTCAGTAAAACGCTGTCACAGAGGAAACACACTCTCATCACTCACGTGATTATTCTCCCCTTTACAGGGGTACAACACGCCCACTTCACTATCAGATGTTCTATTTGCGAGGGGTATTTTACAGACCCCATCGCTGTATGTGGCTTTCTCTTATGGTTTACTTTTACTTTTACATTTAATTTTATTTTATTTTGTCCAATATTCAGATATTCCACAATTGCATGTTGTGTTAAAAATACATATTATTTCTATCTAACACTTTTTAGCCTGATTTAATTGTAAAACCGAGTGTAAAAAGTTATGCAAAGCCTTCTGGGAAATTTAACCTGTGGAAGAGGAAAGTGGACGGAGTTCCCAGCATGCCCTGGGGGTACTGTGTTTTTGTGTCAATTGTTTGTCAATGTGTTTTGGAGGTTAAAATGATTTCTTGTTCTATATGCATGATGTTAGTTATCTGATAAGTTATGTGTCGACTAATAGTGCTGTTCTGCATGCTAATACAAAGTTGAAATATTGGCACCATGGGTGATTCTGCTGTGCAGTTAAGTGACCTGTCTGATGGGACACAGGATCTGCTATTACAACGGAGATCTTTTCTCTCTATACTTATCTTGCTAGTATGCAAGTAACGAGTTTGATTAGTAACTGTAATGTGATTACTGAACTTAGCTACAGTAGTGCCTTACACTACTCGTTACCGACAAAAGTAATGTGATTACAGTAACTGCAACACTGCTGTTAATACTGTTATGTTAAGCAGCTGGTTTGTGTTGTTTTGACATAGTTAATGTTGTAACCTTTATATAAATGTTGTTTACTGTTAATACTGTTATGTTAAGCAGCTGGTTTGTGTTGATGTTGACATTTTCATCTTCTATGCATCACTTTCTAACGTTACGCACTATTACTCAGCAAACATTTCCTCGATCTGTGTCGATGTTATCGTATCCAATCGACGTCGGTTCAAGATGTGACTTTAATATTATCATTTGCTGGGATGAAAACATCTTAATGAGATGGTGATTTCTAGCAAATCATATTTTAGAGTGTGTATCTGAATAAATACTCACAGGAAGCATTTCTGCCTTTATTTTGACCATTTGCCGACATGAAAATATAAATCTTTGGGGAAAATATTGATACTTTGTTAGCTTGAAAGGGAGGCGATATTGATGTGAAGGCATTTCTGCATCTCTTTACAGAACAGGAGGCACAGTGGCACTCTGGTATGACAATTTGAGATGTCCCTCCTGGCAACACTGATTCTAGACTGACCGGGATGCAGAACTGAGTCTGAAGCAACAGCATCGTGACAAACTGCAGGTGCCAGGTGATCTAAACCACGCTATGTTATTGTAACAGACTGTATACCAGAGACCATTATGTTATGGTAACAGACTGTATACCAGAGACCATTATGTTATGGTAACAGACTGTATACCAGAGACCATTATGTTATGGTAACAGACTGTATACCAGAGACCCTTATGTTATTGTAACAGACTGTATACCAGAGACCATTATGTTGTTGTAACAGACTGTATACCAGAGACCATTATGTTATTGTAACAGACTGTATACCAGAGACCATTATGTTATGGTAACAGACTGTATAACAGAGACCATTATGTTATTGTAACAGACTGTATACCAGAGACCATTATGTTATTGTAACAGACTGTATACCAGAGACCATTATGTTATGGTAACAGACTGTATACCAGAGACCATTATGTTATTGTAACAGACTATAATGGTTCCAGCTGCACAACCCTGTAATGTAGGCTATTGGGTGACGTCAGACAACTGATTCTCCGTGAAGTCAGGGTAGATTTCTTCCCCCGAATTTACACGTCGGGACGACTTTGAGTGGTGTTCCAGTGTACTTTCTCTAGTAGGAGAACAGAAAATCCCAGCGTCCCGAGTTGTCTGGAATGCAGCATTAGTCCTGTCTCTAGTGTCTTTGTCTTTCATACTGAACAGTTCAGATGCAGCCAGGGATGCTCTGTATATGTTAGGCAGGCATAAACTTTATATAGGCAGACAGAATGTCCGTTACATAATGTCACTATATACTGCAAAGGCTTGAATCAATGGACTAGTGCTGCAACTATCGATTATTTTAGTAATCGAGTATTCTACCGAATAATCCATCGATTAATCGAGTAATCGGATAAGAACCCTTTTTTGTGTTTTCAAAGGCTTATCGTAAATATACACCAAAAAATAAGATAAATCTCTTCAAATAAACAACTACATTAGTTTCTTTCTTAGAAAAAACAACATTTTTATTTTTAAATTGGATAGAACTGGCAGTGGCACCATTCATCTTTTTCACCCGTCCATAACCCGTCCAAGCTGTCCATAGTACGCTGTGATCCGCTGAAAAAGAGGTGAAATAATAATTAATATTGATATTTATTAGGTAAGTTCATAACAAAACTGGAGAATGCGCATGTACACACCCTAGACCTGTTGCCTATTATTGACACAAATATCAGAATAGCAAGATAACAGGTCAGGTGGTGTAATAATTGGAGCCTAAAATGCACCAATTAAATAGTTGTTTGCAATCATCATGAGAAGAGTCGACCGGTCTAGGGTGTGTAAATGTACATTCTACACACACACACACTCTTTCTCTCTCACACACACTCACACACCAACAGGCTAGTGTGATCACACACACACACACACACACACACAAACAACGCTGTTAAATTAGCCGCTAACGTTAACGTTAGGTTGAGCTTTGTATTTCTCACAGAAAACGGCAAGCCACATCAAAAAAAATGCAGCGTGAATGCAGTTACTAATAGTCATATTGGCAACGTGGCAAGCCAGCAGCACAACTACTACTAGTCTTAATATCAAGTAGCAAACATTAGCATACATTTACATTAGCGTTGTGTATAGTTAACGTTACGTTAGTAACGTTACCTTGCTCCGCTGGACGTAGATGCGCTGGTGGATGCGTAGACTGGATGTTTACGGTTCAGGTGCTGAAGCATTGACGAGGTACTGTTGTGATATGCAATATCGTCTTGCACACCACTGAGTTTGTGTCCTTTTTCAGCGTGAAATGGTCCCACACTTAGACAGTTTCGGTCGCTTTGTCGGCCCTGGTTCTTCCCTTCCCGGCTCCTCCTGTCTGCTTTCTCCGCCGCCTCGTTCCATTTTGCGGGGTCCGTCTCTGGTCTGTCTGCGATCATGTGTCCTCGCGTGTTTACACCGGAAGAGCGCTGTGCCACACCAGTAAGCGTCCGTGAGAAACACAGTCTCTACTCTCAAATGCCGTGTCGAGGCGAATCATTTTGGCCTCGATCATTTTAATTATTCGAGTTATTCGAGGTACTCGAGGAATCGTGACAGCCCTACAATGGACCATAGCCTCAATCAACATTGTGACAACATTATTTTTATTTTGATGAATTTGAATGTCGTGGGTCCCTAGATTTTTGCGACGTCAAAATAGGGTCACGAGCCAAAAAAGGTTGGGAACCCCTGCACTATATAAATCCAATCAATTGAATCACTGGTCCACATTACTGGTTTATTGTGTATTAATTCTAATGCGATTTTAATACTGGTGTATGGGTTTTATCTAGGGCTGTCAATCGATTAAAATATTTAATCGAGATTAACTCATTGAGTGCCAATGACGACTAAAGTCGTCAATTGAAAAAGTAACGTTCAGTGCCAATGACGACTAAAGTCGTCAATTGCGTTTTTTGACGGTGGGATGTGGATCCAAGCCAGATCCATCTCCTGTAAAATTTTGGGGCATGTTGAATGTGTATAACCTATTTTACCGACCCATTAGGTGGCGACAGTGCTCTCCAGATTAGAGAAAGGCGAGGAAAAAAGAGAGAAGAAGTCATGAGGAAACGGAAATCGCATCGATAGAATATCTGATGCCCACCAGCAGTAAATCAAGACCAGCAAGAAGGTGTAGGGTCTGCGCACGCAGGGGCCAGCGCTGCTGGTTGCAGCTAAAAAATATTATTTTGCCAAACAAAATTCCTTTGTTTTCGCTGTTTTATTGAAGGAAATTATTTTTGAGGTGTCACATCAGAAAATATTAGCTTCAGAGTCAGTCATGTGCTTGAAATGCTTCATTTCACAAAAGGCTAATTAACTCAGCTTCTAAATTGAAACGTGTGTTTTTGCTCAAATCCACCTATCTTCTCCGGCTGATAACTAAAGAACGGAAAATTATATCAATAAACTTTTTTTTGCTGATGATAGAAGAGAGTCTCCTCGTTCTTTGTGCGTGTTCGGTGTTTACATAGTAATATCACACAATATTCTGTGGGCCTCGAGAAATCACTGAAAACGCTCTGAAACTCTGGCACTGGGAGCGTCCGTTCTCCAAAAGTGGCTGGCACTCAATGAGTTAACCGTGCTATACAGGAGCAACTGCGTGCCAGCTCTCTCTCCCCCTCTCGCTTTCTCTCTCGGTCTCTCTCTCCCGCTCTCCGTTGGTCTCTCTCTGACTCTGGTCTGATCGCCCTCCCGTCTTTCTCAGTCTGTCTGTCTCACTCGCTTTCTCTGCCTCTCTCTCTCTAGTCTCTCCCTCTCCCACCCACCCCGCCCCCCGCTCTGTCTGTGTGTGTGTGTGTCTGATCACGCTGAGGCTCTCTGTCTTTCTCTCCCTCACCCAAAATAAGGTAAAAGTAAAGTCCCAACGATTGTCAAACACCTGAGTGTGCGAAATTTGTTCTCCGCATTTGACCCATCCCCTGGGGGAGCGGTGAGCAGCAGCAGCGCCGCGCTTGGGAATCATATGGTGATCTAACCCCCCAATTCCAACCCTTTGATGCTGAGTGCCAAGCAGGGAGGCAAATGGGTCCCATTTTTATAGTCTTCTGTATAACTCGGCCGGGGATCGAACTCACAACCTCCCAGTCTCAGGGCGGACACTCAAACCACAAGGCCACTGAGCTGGTGACAAAATGTGGGACACTTTCTAAATTTTAAGCTGAACTTGCCATTATACCCATTTTCTTCCTCCTTTTCTGCTCACTTTGTGTTTATAGCATGTTTCCACTGCAGATGCTTTGAGAGGTTTGATGTCTTGTCCTTCCGCGCAACAAAAAGTTGTTGTAGAAGACGGCGCTTGCAATCCAATTATTATTCAGATTGCTGGCAGATTATTACGGAGCATACCGCACTGCGCCTGTGACACGTTGAAAGGAATACATAGTAATACACTAATGGACTGTTAGACGTTTTAAAAACAGTAAATGCATCATCTGTAAGATTCAAATACTGTGATAAAGTTTTAAAAGATCATATTGTCATAAAAAAACTAGGCTACAAGATGTCAAAATGGTTAAAAACAGTAAGAATTCATATCCTGTTATCAGGGGTAAAAATGCTAAAAGGCGTTCAATTCATTTGTTTATTTCATTTATTTCATTTCATTTATTTGTTAAAAGTTAAGCTAAATAGAGTATTATTCAGTGATCTGCAATGTACCCTTAATCAACTAGCTTGAGATCGATTGCTTTTGTCTCCGCCCACATATCTAGGAGAAGGGGTCTATTTCCTCATTCAGTAAAACGCTGTACAGAGGAAACACTCTCATCACTCTCGTGATTATTCTCTCCTTTACAGGTATGTTGTCGCTCTTTCACATTGCTAAGCGGTTGTACTCTGTTCAGAACATGTTTTGAGTGTAAAGAGATGGTGCACGTGACGTTTTGACTGAGTTAAAATAACGTTTGCCGAGTATGGTAAAGTGCTTGTTGTGTTATAGCAAAGAACTTTTATGGAAAGAAATTACAGCTCCATATTGCCCCATTGCAACATCAGCGCCCAGCAGCCTCCGCCATTTTTTATTTTTGGAAGCGTGACAGCGCCAAAAGAACCTCGCACAGGCTCGCAGTGGTCAGCTGCGGTAGCGCTGGCCCCTATAATCAGCCTCTCTAAACAGTAACTCAACGGGAGAACACTCTAAACTTTGGGGATTCACATCTTTTCCGGGCGTACTGCAAATCTTGATTGAAGTGGTGTAGTGCAGGGATGTAAAACAACAACCATATTGTGGAAACTAAGCAAAATTTTTCGTTTTCTTTGTTTAGTTTTTTCAAGATAAATACCTAATGAAAAGGACCCGAGGTTCAACTCCCGTTGAGTTACTGTTTAGAGAGGCTGATTATAGGGGCCAGCGCTACCGCAGCTGACCACTGCGACGCGCATTCTGTTTCCAAAAATGGCCGGAATGTCGTCTCTTTCCTTCCACGCTCTTTGGTTATAGGAGTTTCAGGCCCTGCTGGTTTATTACAGAGTTCAACCTGTGTTCAGCCCAGTGCTGCCGCAGCCGCCCTGTGGCGGATTCACGCATGCACAGGAGTAAATAGGCTATTTTGCACAGTTGATGGCATTTGTTTATTTGGTGAATTTTATGCAGCTGTGTAAATGCATTTTCCACAGTAGTTTGTTTATTGTTATTTTGTGACTTTTGTACGTTTTCTGAGAGTTTATTTAGCACATTTATGCACATCTTATGTACCAGTAACAGTGGGGAAAAATGGGAATTATGTCTCTGATAAATACAAGCTGTAACTTGAACATGATACTGCTATTGCAACTAATTTGTTGAATGTATATTTGTAAAATGTGTATATGTTTATGATGTTTGATTCAGTAAAACGCTGTCACAGAGGAAACACACTCTCATCACTCACGTGATTATTCTCCCCTTTACAGGGGTACAACACGCCCACTTCACTATCAGATGTTCTATTTGCGAGGGGTATTTTACAGACCCCATCGCTGTATGTGGCTTTCTCTTATGGTTTACTTTTACTTTTACATTTAATTTTATTTTATTTTGTCCAATATTCAGATATTCCACAATTGCATGTTGTGTTAAAAATACATATTATTTCTATCTAACACTTTTTAGCCTGATTTAATTGTAAAACCGAGTGTAAAAAGTTATGCAAAGCCTTCTGGGAAATTTAACCTGTGGAAGAGGAAAGTGGACGGAGTTCCCAGCATGCCCTGGGGGTACTGTGTTTTTGTGTCAATTGTTTGTCAATGTGTTTTGGAGGTTAAAATGATTTCTTGTTCTATATGCATGATGTTAGTTATCTGATAAGTTATGTGTCGACTAATAGTGCTGTTCTGCATGCTAATACAAAGTTGAAATATTGGCACCATGGGTGATTCTGCTGTGCAGTTAAGTGACCTGTCTGATGGGACACAGGATCTGCTATTACAACGGAGATCTTTTCTCTCTATACTTATCTTGCTAGTATGCAAGTAACGAGTTTGATTAGTAACTGTAATGTGATTACTGAACTTAGCTACAGTAGTGCCTTACACTACTCGTTACCGACAAAAGTAATGTGATTACAGTAACTGCAACACTGCTGTTAATACTGTTATGTTAAGCAGCTGGTTTGTGTTGTTTTGACATAGTTAATGTTGTAACCTTTATATAAATGTTGTTTACTGTTAATACTGTTATGTTAAGCAGCTGGTTTGTGTTGATGTTGACATTTTCATCTTCTATGCATCACTTTCTAACGTTACGCACTATTACTCAGCAAACATTTCCTCGATCTGTGTCGATGTTATCGTATCCAATCGACGTCGGTTCAAGATGTGACTTTAATATTATCATTTGCTGGGATGAAAACATCTTAATGAGATGGTGATTTCTAGCAAATCATATTTTAGAGTGTGTATCTGAATAAATACTCACAGGAAGCATTTCTGCCTTTATTTTGACCATTTGCCGACATGAAAATATAAATCTTTGGGGAAAATATTGATACTTTGTTAGCTTGAAAGGGAGGCGATATTGATGTGAAGGCATTTCTGCATCTCTTTACAGAACAGGAGGCACAGTGGCACTCTGGTATGACAATTTGAGATGTCCCTCCTGGCAACACTGATTCTAGACTGACCGGGATGCAGAACTGAGTCTGAAGCAACAGCATCGTGACAAACTGCAGGTGCCAGGTGATCTAAACCACGCTATGTTATTGTAACAGACTGTATACCAGAGACCATTATGTTATGGTAACAGACTGTATACCAGAGACCATTATGTTATGGTAACAGACTGTATACCAGAGACCATTATGTTATGGTAACAGACTGTATACCAGAGACCCTTATGTTATTGTAACAGACTGTATACCAGAGACCATTATGTTGTTGTAACAGACTGTATACCAGAGACCATTATGTTATTGTAACAGACTGTATACCAGAGACCATTATGTTATGGTAACAGACTGTATAACAGAGACCATTATGTTATTGTAACAGACTGTATACCAGAGACCATTATGTTATTGTAACAGACTGTATACCAGAGACCATTATGTTATGGTAACAGACTGTATACCAGAGACCATTATGTTATTGTAACAGACTATAATGGTTCCAGCTGCACAACCCTGTAATGTAGGCTATTGGGTGACGTCAGACAACTGATTCTCCGTGAAGTCAGGGTAGATTTCTTCCCCCGAATTTACACGTCGGGACGACTTTGAGTGGTGTTCCAGTGTACTTTCTCTAGTAGGAGAACAGAAAATCCCAGCGTCCCGAGTTGTCTGGAATGCAGCATTAGTCCTGTCTCTAGTGTCTTTGTCTTTCATACTGAACAGTTCAGATGCAGCCAGGGATGCTCTGTATATGTTAGGCAGGCATAAACTTTATATAGGCAGACAGAATGTCCGTTACATAATGTCACTATATACTGCAAAGGCTTGAATCAATGGACTAGTGCTGCAACTATCGATTATTTTAGTAATCGAGTATTCTACCGAATAATCCATCGATTAATCGAGTAATCGGATAAGAACCCTTTTTTGTGTTTTCAAAGGCTTATCGTAAATATACACCAAAAAATAAGATAAATCTCTTCAAATAAACAACTACATTAGTTTCTTTCTTAGAAAAAACAACATTTTTATTTTTAAATTGGATAGAACTGGCAGTGGCACCATTCATCTTTTTCACCCGTCCATAACCCGTCCAAGCTGTCCATAGTACGCTGTGATCCGCTGAAAAAGAGGTGAAATAATAATTAATATTGATATTTATTAGGTAAGTTCATAACAAAACTGGAGAATGCGCATGTACACACCCTAGACCTGTTGCCTATTATTGACACAAATATCAGAATAGCAAGATAACAGGTCAGGTGGTGTAATAATTGGAGCCTAAAATGCACCAATTAAATAGTTGTTTGCAATCATCATGAGAAGAGTCGACCGGTCTAGGGTGTGTAAATGTACATTCTACACACACACACACTCTTTCTCTCTCACACACACTCACACACCAACAGGCTAGTGTGATCACACACACACACACACACACACACAAACAACGCTGTTAAATTAGCCGCTAACGTTAACGTTAGGTTGAGCTTTGTATTTCTCACAGAAAACGGCAAGCCACATCAAAAAAAATGCAGCGTGAATGCAGTTACTAATAGTCATATTGGCAACGTGGCAAGCCAGCAGCACAACTACTACTAGTCTTAATATCAAGTAGCAAACATTAGCATACATTTACATTAGCGTTGTGTATAGTTAACGTTACGTTAGTAACGTTACCTTGCTCCGCTGGACGTAGATGCGCTGGTGGATGCGTAGACTGGATGTTTACGGTTCAGGTGCTGAAGCATTGACGAGGTACTGTTGTGATATGCAATATCGTCTTGCACACCACTGAGTTTGTGTCCTTTTTCAGCGTGAAATGGTCCCACACTTAGACAGTTTCGGTCGCTTTGTCGGCCCTGGTTCTTCCCTTCCCGGCTCCTCCTGTCTGCTTTCTCCGCCGCCTCGTTCCATTTTGCGGGGTCCGTCTCTGGTCTGTCTGCGATCATGTGTCCTCGCGTGTTTACACCGGAAGAGCGCTGTGCCACACCAGTAAGCGTCCGTGAGAAACACAGTCTCTACTCTCAAATGCCGTGTCGAGGCGAATCATTTTGGCCTCGATCATTTTAATTATTCGAGTTATTCGAGGTACTCGAGGAATCGTGACAGCCCTACAATGGACCATAGCCTCAATCAACATTGTGACAACATTATTTTTATTTTGATGAATTTGAATGTCGTGGGTCCCTAGATTTTTGCGACGTCAAAATAGGGTCACGAGCCAAAAAAGGTTGGGAACCCCTGCACTATATAAATCCAATCAATTGAATCACTGGTCCACATTACTGGTTTATTGTGTATTAATTCTAATGCGATTTTAATACTGGTGTATGGGTTTTATCTAGGGCTGTCAATCGATTAAAATATTTAATCGAGATTAACTCATTGAGTGCCAATGACGACTAAAGTCGTCAATTGAAAAAGTAACGTTCAGTGCCAATGACGACTAAAGTCGTCAATTGCGTTTTTTGACGGTGGGATGTGGATCCAAGCCAGATCCATCTCCTGTAAAATTTTGGGGCATGTTGAATGTGTATAACCTATTTTACCGACCCATTAGGTGGCGACAGTGCTCTCCAGATTAGAGAAAGGCGAGGAAAAAAGAGAGAAGAAGTCATGAGGAAACGGAAATCGCATCGATATGCATGAAGCATAACGTTAGCTGTGCCTGTGAACAGCAGTCAATCTGCTGCCACAATTGAGCCCCTTCGTCTCCGCTGCGATAGCCCCTCCATATGATTTAGTTGCCGACACCAGCGTCTTTCTGAAAAGTTACATTATTCTCAGCTGGGAGCCGGCGACACGATGTGAAAAAGCGGGGGGATGCAGTGCACTTTTCAGTGCAGACGGAGCAACCGCACAGCAAACGCAGCAGAGCAACCAGAGACACTCCCACGGAGGAGGAGGAGGAGGAGGAGGAGGGGGGTGGGGCACGCAGGGCAGCGTACAACCATTGACAGTAAACACAGACCCACACAGCAGGCTCGATTGACAGAGACAGGCAAACAAGCTAGAATATCTGATGCCCACCAGCAGTAAATCAAGACCAGCAAGAAGGTGTAGGGTCTGCGCACGCAGGGGCCAGCGCTGCTGGTTGCAGCTAAAAAATATTATTTTGCCAAACAAAATTCCTTTGTTTTCGCTGTTTTATTGAAGGAAATTATTTTTGAGGTGTCACATCAGAAAATATTAGCTTCAGAGTCAGTCATGTGCTTGAAATGCTTCATTTCACAAAAGGCTAATTAACTCAGCTTCTAAATTGAAACGTGTGTTTTTGCTCAAATCCACCTATCTTCTCCGGCTGATAACTAAAGAACGGAAAATTATATCAATAAACTTTTTTTTGCTGATGATAGAAGAGAGTCTCCTCGTTCTTTGTGCGTGTTCGGTGTTTACATAGTAATATCACACAATATTCTGTGGGCCTCGAGAAATCACTGAAAACGCTCTGAAACTCTGGCACTGGGAGCGTCCGTTCTCCAAAAGTGGCTGGCACTCAATGAGTTAACCGTGCTATACAGGAGCAACTGCGTGCCAGCTCTCTCTCCCCCTCTCGCTTTCTCTCTCGGTCTCTCTCTCCCGCTCTCCGTTGGTCTCTCTCTGACTCTGGTCTGATCGCCCTCCCGTCTTTCTCAGTCTGTCTGTCTCACTCGCTTTCTCTGCCTCTCTCTCTCTAGTCTCTCCCTCTCCCACCCACCCCGCCCCCCGCTCTGTCTGTGTGTGTGTGTGTCTGATCACGCTGAGGCTCTCTGTCTTTCTCTCCCTCACCCAAAATAAGGTAAAAGTAAAGTCCCAACGATTGTCAAACACCTGAGTGTGCGAAATTTGTTCTCCGCATTTGACCCATCCCCTGGGGGAGCGGTGAGCAGCAGCAGCGCCGCGCTTGGGAATCATATGGTGATCTAACCCCCCAATTCCAACCCTTTGATGCTGAGTGCCAAGCAGGGAGGCAAATGGGTCCCATTTTTATAGTCTTCTGTATAACTCGGCCGGGGATCGAACTCACAACCTCCCAGTCTCAGGGCGGACACTCAAACCACAAGGCCACTGAGCTGGTGACAAAATGTGGGACACTTTCTAAATTTTAAGCTGAACTTGCCATTATACCCATTTTCTTCCTCCTTTTCTGCTCACGGAGATTTATTTCTGCTTACTATCAACGTTACTGCTTCCTGATTTCCCAAACTACGGGTCAACCAAGGCTCAAACATCACAGAAAGTGCATGCGTTAATCGCACGTTTAAAAAAATAGTGGCGTTAAACGGAATTTGCATTAACGCGTTATTATCGCGTTAACTTTGACAGCCCTAGTTTGATCTATTCATTGTGTATTTTTTATCATCTGTCACAAATAAATAAATTCATAAATGCCATAACATGCTGCGCCCATGGCGCATCGTCTCCAGAGTCTCCACCCTAGAAACTGAGTGTTCGCAGCACACGAGTTTGCTGATTTTAAGAAAGTGAATTATATGAGATGTCTGTTGGACAGCAGCACTTTTACTGTATTTCAAATCACATGAATGAAAAGAATAATATTTCTTCAGTAGGTTTTAGTCTTCAGAGAACTGTTTGGATCCTACAATCACTGCTTCAGCTACATTATTCTTATTAGTAGGATTGTTTTTGTGGGTGTTCCCCGTCTTACCTTCTGTCTCTGTTTGATGATGTCAGAGCTGATTGGCAGAGAAGAAGAGACATCTGGCAGAGGAGGAGAGGAACGCTGTCAAGATGAATTCTTCAGAAGAGGTGAGAGAAAAATATCACTGTTGTATCACTGATGTTGCAACACACACACACACACACACACACACACACACACACACACACACACACACACACACACACACACACACAGTCTCTCTGTCCTGATTCTTTCTTTATATCTTTTTATGGAAACAGAAAGACACCAGTGGACCCAGACGTCACCGCTGTGATCAGTGTGACAAAACATTCACAAGACTTCAGCTGTTAAAGCAACATCAGAGAGTTCACTCAGGGGAGAAGCCTTACTCCTGTCAGGAGTGTGGGAGCTGTTTCAGTCAGTTAGGTAGCCTGAAAACACACCAACGCATTCACACTGGAGTTAAACCCTACAGCTGTGACCAATGTGGGAGCTGTTTCAGTAGGTTAGGTAACCTAAAAGCACATCAACGCATCCACACTGGAGTTAAACCCTACAGCTGTGACCAATGTGGGAGCAGGTTCAGTCAGTTAGCTCACCTAACATCACATAAACTCATCCACACTGGAATTAAACCCTACAGCTGTGACCAATGTGGGAGCAGGTTCAGTCGGTTAGGTAGCCTAACAAAACATAAACGCATCCACACTGGAGCTAAACCCTACAGCTGTGACCAATGTGGGAGCAGGTTCAGTGAGTTAGGTAGCCTAACAAGACATAAACGCATCCACACTGGAGTTAAACCCTACAGCTGTGACCAATGTGGGAGCAGGTTCAGTCGGTTAGGTAGCCTAACATCACATATACGCATCCACACTGGAGTTAAACCCTACAGCTGTGACCAATGTGGGAGCAGGTTCAGTGAGTTAGGTAACCTAACATCACATAAACGCATCCACACTGGAGTTAAACCCTACAGCTGTGACCAATGTGGGAGCAGGTTCAGTGAGTTAGGTCACCTAACAACACATAAACGCATCCACACTGGAGTTAAACCCTACAGCTGTGACCAATGTGGGAGCAGGTTCAGTCAGTTAGGTAGCCTAACATCACATAAACTCATCCACACTGGAGTTAAACCCTACAGCTGTGACCAATGTGGGAGCAGGTTCAGTCGGTTAGGTAGCCTAACATCACATAAACGCATCCACACTGGAGCTAAACCCTACAGCTGTGACCAATGTGGGAGCAGGTTCAGTCGGTTAGGTAGCCTAACATCACATAAACGCATCCACACTGGAGCTAAACCCTACAGCTGTGACCAATGTGGGAGCAGGTTCAGTCGGTTAGGTAGCCTAACATCACATAAACACATCCACACTGGAGCTAAACCCTACTACTGTGTCCGCTGTAAGAAAGTGTTCAGACACTCAAATACTGTGAAGAGACACCGCTGCATCTAACCTGCTGAAG
The DNA here is from genome assembly GCF_964638095.1 of Poromitra crassiceps. Classification (NCBI taxonomy): domain Eukaryota; kingdom Metazoa; phylum Chordata; class Actinopteri; order Beryciformes; family Melamphaidae; genus Poromitra; species Poromitra crassiceps. The sequence goes on along the minus strand of NC_139632.1, from coordinate 3,475,673 downwards.
AGCGCCTCCACTGTCCGCAGCAGGAACAAGCTTCTCTCTGTCCTATACGAGGGAGCAGGATGTTGGTAAACAAACCGCTTCAACAGACTTCTGGGTGCAACTGCTGTTTGTTTTAAACAGCAGTTCAAGGTGAAACCATGCCCTCTTTAAACTGTAATGACTCGTTCATACTTTAAGCATTCATGAGTCACCACTTTAAGGACTCTATAATATTCATTCAGCTTTAATTGATCTTTTGCACTGTTTGAGATTTCACTGAAAAATAAAAACTCCACAAACTGAATAAAAATCCAAGACAGCAGAGAAAGGTTAAATTTGCTGTTACACAGCCTTTAATGGGACCCATATGGAGCCACCCTTGAGTGTGTCTCACTCTAGCAGGCTGGACTTTTTACTAAATTCACACATTTTAACACTGCGACAGTTCACACAACTTTAACACTATATACATAGAACCCTATAGCTACTTCTGCTCTCACTCAGAATGTCAAAATATAAGCGATGTGATGCATAGTTTTTGAGATATTAACGTTTGTTTGGCACAAGCTTTTCAGCTTTATTTCATACCGCAGTGGCACCCAGAAGTGTTTTTGTTGTTGTTGTGATGTCACGCTGATTCCTCCTATAGGACACCAGTGATATTCAACTAGAGAGACAAAGTGACCGCCTACTTCCTGCTTCAGCACTGAGATTTTCATCCGCCATTTATTTTCCCATACAGATTTCATAAAATGTGTATAAAAATAGTTTTACTGGTTCAAACCAAACGGTACAGATATATTTAGAAACAGGAGAGATCGCATAACATTTCACTGGGACCAAAACGTAAAAAAATGCGGGTTTAAAGAACATATTTTTTCGATGTTTTTTTTCTCTGGTACAGTGCTGAAGCAGGAAGTGACGTTCCACTTTGCCACTCTCTTGCAGTGGGGCCAGATGCGGCCTGCCAAGTGGCCCCCCAAACATTTTCTAATTCACAATGAAAACTAACATTAAATCAAGTTTGACTGAGCTCCAGCTGAATTGTCAAATATCGCCGCCTGCTCGCAGTGTTGTTGGGGGTAACGCCTTACAAAAGTAACATACTGCATTACATGTAATCATGTACATCACATGTACATCACTGAGCATACGTCCCAGTTATGCATCCATGCAATGTTTTTTCTTTATTAGTTAGCCTGGCCTAGCCAGTGACTCATAGGAATACTACTACATACTACTAGACTACGTGACAACCAGGAAAGACTAGTGACTACTGGAGAGTCAGTTGACAGCCGGAACAGGGACGGCACCCGGGTAGCAGTATGGGTCAGCTCCCCAGCCTGCGTCTTCCGTGAGGAAGAAGCCCAACAACCCACGAGGGGCCTTTTAGGAGGGGCATTCAAGCCGCAAGTGGAGACTGCAGTGCCACCAAGTACTGGTACTGCATGGTATCCACCAAGATACCTCTGGTGAGATGAGGGAGGAGCCCGGCCGGGTGGCAACCCACAGAGCCCGGTCCCTCTACGTACCAGAGCCCTCCCCCTCCCCCGGTCCTGGCAGAGTAGTTCCGGAGCAGCGGATTGAGTGGCCCTGACCGCGTGACCACCTTCGACCCTTCCTGGAGGGCTGACTGTGGGTAGCTACTGGGACGTAAGGTGGGGGTTGGCCAGCCCCGGCTGGGTCACCTGGGCGAGGGTGTATGATGTTGCGAGACCCGAAACATCCTATGACCCCAGGGTACATCACTGAGGATACGTCCCAGTTATGCATCCATGCAATGTTTTTTCTTTATTAATATATCACTTTTACCAGTAACTCACTGTTCAAACTTATTACTTATAGGAGTTCAGTAATATTATACCAGTTACTTTGTCAAGTTACACATTTAGTTACTTTTTCAAAGCATATATTTGAATAAAGATACAATCATTTCCTAATCAAATTGTGTTTTGTTTATGCAAATAACCACTATAGATGAGAATAACAAAGGAAAAGGATAACATTTAGAATTTTGGATGGTTTACAATGACTTCAAGAAGGTTGAAATTATTTTTTGGGATATTCACTGGTGACGATGTCATTCTGCTACTGCTGTTATTTTGGTGAAAGTAATGCAAATGTATTGTAATAAGTAATGAGTTACTCTAATCAAATGAAAGTAACTAGTATGTAGTATATTACATTTTGCTATGTGAAAACATGTTATTAAAATGTACCCGTAGGCCTAATCTGTACACTAAAAGTCTCAGAAAAATGTGGAGGTGTTGTTATTTATAGGTTTTTATCCATTGATTTTCTTTGTCTGGCTTGAGACCAAATTGGGTACATGGCCTAAAATACATGTAAGTTTGACCCCTGCCCTAAAGAGTTTTTGTTTGAGACAGCAGAGTCGTATGTCTTGGACAAGTCCAAGATATTTATAATTCTTTGTATAGTTCAGCTCCTTATCCCCAAATTGAAATGGAAAAACACTTGTATGCTTGTTTGGGTTTTTAACATGCATCATTTCCTACACCAATTATCTGCACATGTTAACATCTTTTGTAAATCAACTTGTGTTTCTGTCATCATAATAATGTCATCGGCATAAAGAAGAATGCTAATGTCTTCCTCTCCACATTTAACCCCACACTCACAGCGTCGTTGTACCCGGCTACTTGGCAGCTATACTAGACTGACTGACTGAGTCACGGGGCTGTAAAAAAGAGAACGTCACATGTGACATAAGTCACATGATTTTAGGTCAAAGTAATATTTCCGGTGTATCTTTCCATTCTATGGCAAGACGAGTTGTAAAATATTGCCATGTCATGGTGTTTTGGGGTCAATAATAAACTAAATTGATTTTGTTATTTTTCTATAATTTTTTGGGGTAGTGCTGTTTCACATTGAAGTCAACGGGGAGAGGCTTGTGTTTTTTCCGTAAAAGGGGGCGGGAACATGTGCCGCCTACAAAATGACATATTGCCGATCTGATGTATAAGATGCGAAGTTGTGACATCATCAGTGATGTCATAAGAGAAAGTGAGCCCGCACAGAGGCCCCACCGTGGCATTGTGACATCATCAGTGATGTCATGAGAGCAATTGTGAAGTCATCAGTGATGGGAAGTTGTGACATCATTAGTGATCATCAGTGATGTCATAAGAGCAAGGGGACCTGCACAGAGGTCAAGCTGCGTATGCGAGCTTCAGGGCCAGCTCGACGAGCCTATAGTGACTCATACCAGCTGGGGGCAGAGTTTCTGCAGGCAGAGAACAGATATTTCTGAGCTGTGGAAAACATATAGAGAAGCTAAGCACTGTCCATCTGCTTATATTACCGAGATTATAATTATATACAAAGTGGGTTGAAAATCAGCAAAGCAAGTCATACAGTAGTCTACTAAACTCAAAACATTTGTTAAACAAATCAAACAGAATTTGGGATAACTTCAGTGATTTCCCAATTTGGTAACACTTTCTCTGAAGCCCATGTCGATAACGCATTATAAACATGCTTATAATGCGTTATAATCTGCTAAAGCACTGTATAACTATTATAGTCATAAGCACTCATACATGTTCATAATGCTGTATAACTATAATCATAACACAGTATAAAGCATTTTATATTGACTTATATAAGGTCAAGTACTATACATTATAATTGCTGGTAATTCACATAATTTTCTTTCGGCAAGGATCATATAATTCTAATACATTATAATACATTTTACAATGCAATATAATCACTGTTATAATGCATTACAATGTAATTATAAGTTACTCTAAGTGGTCATTGTACAGTAATGCTTTAAGTAAAGACAGTGTGTGTTTTCCCTGTTGTGGTTGTTGTTCATCACAGTTTGTCTCAATAAATATCTCATCTGTGTTAGGCACACACGGCCTATTCTGGGGGAAGAAAATGTTGGCAATCTGGCTTTTGGGCATTTTGCCTGCATCTTTGTATGTGGATGGATTATTAATTCTCAATGCATTGTCGTATGCCGTCGCTTACATGTTCTGTTCAAAGTATATATAGGGAAATACTTAATATATGTTGATCAGAGTTGTGATTAAAAGGTTCCGTGGGCCCAGAAGATGTTCAGATTTCAAAGTGATTCTGAAGTGTGGGAAGAGCTGAACTCGAGAGTTGCAATTCTCCCAGCAACCACAGGGGCATGGATGCTCATAAGAGAACTGACTGTGTACAAATGAAGGCAACATGTAAAACAACTGGGAGACAAAAAAAAAGGGGGGGGGGGTGTAAATAAAAGATATACCTGAAATGATTGTTGGGTGTTGTGGTGTGTGTGCAGAGTCAATTCAGTAATGTTATAGGTCAAAGTGAATAGTCTGATACATGTTGTTTTAGTCTCCACTCCAACACAGTCTGAGTTGTAACTTGAGAAGTCAGCTCAGTTAAATCGAACAAACTGTTGATTTTCAGCAGGCTAATTTAATTTAGGTTTGATCTGGACCGAGCCCAACTCCACCGAGGGGAGGCGCAGCGTGGAGTCCGGCTCCACGCGCGGTCATCAAGTTATCCCTCTCAAGGGTTTGTGGGTCCAGCGAGCACGTCGGCTCTTTGTGGGAGGGGGGGAGTTGGAGCTCATCCAGGCAGCAAACATCCTCCATCTCTGGGAGGCCAAGTTGAGCTGATAGTGGAGGGGGGAGGGAGGGGGTGGTGGTAGTGGAGACGTCTGAAGGTCTGAGTTTGCAGTGGAGACGTCTGAAGGTTTGAGTTTGCAGTGGAGACGTCTGAAGCTTTGAGTTTGCAGTGGAGACGTCTGAAGGTTTGAGTTTGCAGTGGAGACGTCTGAAGGTTTGAGTTTGCAGTGGAGACATCTGTGGAAAAGTACTGGCAAGGATGTATTGGCAACAACAGCAAGCGGGTCGCCGTGACCTCGCCAGACAATTGTTGAATCCAGGCCTGCGTCAACATGAGGAAAAGCTAACGGCCTCTGTGCTGAATGTTCCATCTGGTCTCTTGTTTTGGCAAAAACAAGGAGGATGTTGAAACATTCCTCCAGAAGAGATGGATGGGGGGGTGTAGCTTTTGGGTTTGAAGGGAAAGTTTAGTCTTCTCTTTTTAAGGAAACATGTTGACTCTGATGGACTTTGTGCATCATGGCAATGTGGGCAGCCAGAGTCTATCAGACTGACCACTAATATGACTCTACGACAGACAGCAGATATGTCAGGGTTCTTTACAGTCCAACTGATGTGACAATGGAATTGGAGATGATTGATTGTAGGTGTCCAGATGACATTTGGGCTGATAATAATAATAATAATAATAATACATACTGTAGCTGCATATGAGACATCGTCGGACTGTAAATAATGAGAGAAGGGGCGGGACGTCTCCTCTACAGCAGAAACTCTGAAATATGGGACGTCTGTCCCAGAGTCATATTAGTCGTCAGACTGATGACTGACTCTGGGTGCCCAGATTGTGTGCATGGCAATAACGTCTTGGGCAGACATCTCCCAGAATGAGATCTCTTGGCTAAGTGTCTTTTCATCTCATCTCCTGGTCAATAAATATTCATCTTTGTTTTTTCTTTCTTCTAAATGATGCTGCTGGGCTCAAGTCTATCATAACATTGGTGAGAGATTTACATTTTATGTGCAACAGTGGCTGGCTGGAACTCAAAAGCTCCTGCATGGCAGGTGGATGCTCTAGTGAGGAGGCTGAAGCGCATGGTGCTCTGGTGTCTGTCGCTAGAGCATCTCTTTATGATCTAGCTGATAGAGCATCAAGTGCATGTGGATGCATGTGGAACGGTAGAGAAATGTCAGGTTTATGGCTATCTCAATCAATCAATCAATTTCATATTTATATAGCACCAAATCATAACAAGAGTTATCTCAAGCCGTTATGTAGAATATGAATGTTTCTGAACGAAAATATGTAAGAGCTTAGTGTGTCAGGAGGACTGAACAACAGTATTCCATATAGCCTACAGTACATTTCCAGAATTTTGCAAAGTTTTCAAGAGCTGTAAAAGATTATTTTCCAGACCTGTGGAGGAAACCTGACCAAACCAGGGCAGTGTCTAATTCTCAGTATTCCACTCTCTATCCACTGAGCTACAGAGCCACGATGATACTGAAAACAAAACAATGATCTATAGTAAGTGAGCTGGCTCTATGCAGATAAGATGATCACAAGTCAAATCAGATGGACCTTAATGCTTACACAATAAGACCAGCAGATGAAGATACATAGATATAAACAGATAGATAGATAGATAGATAGATAGATAGATAGATAGATAGATAGATAGATAGATAGATAGATAGATGTTAGTTTGATTGATTTTCCCATGATATATGCTGCCAATCAAATCCATGGAGAGTGAGTGAACTCTTCACAGTGTTCCAGCAAGAACAAATAACAGCTGCACAGCCCCCCACCCCCCTTCTGTACCTCTCGAGTTTCCACATTCCACAGCCATGGCTTCTCACTGTACTCTGCATCTGATGAGGAGTGATGATTGGTTAAGGGAAGTCAGGGAAATCAGGGTAAGCCAATCAGAGGCAGGGTAGGGCGGGTCTTGACAAAAAAATGGGATGCTGTCCATAATAACTCCTCAGAGCCGTCTTGCATCGCTGAGGGTGAGTTGTGTGGAAACATACTGCTTTCTTTCTTTTCTGCATTCTTCACTTGTTTTCCTGGGAAATTGAACCGTTGATGTTGTAACCTTTATAAATGATGTTTACTGTTAATATTGACATAGTTAATGTTGTAACTTTGATAAATGTTGTTTACTGTTAATACTGTTATATTAAGCAGCTGGTTTGTGTTGATGTTGACATTTTCATCTTCTACGCATCACTTTCTAACGTTACGCACTATTACTCAGCAAACATTTCCTCGATCTGTGTCGATGTCATCGCATCCAATCGATGTCGGTTCAAGACGTGACTTTAATATTATCATTTGCTGGGATGAAAACATCTTAATGAGATGGTGATTTCTAGCAAATCATATTTTACAGTGTGTATCTGAATAAATACTCACAGGAAGCATTTCTGCCTTTATTTTGCCGACATGAAAATATAAATCTTTGGGGAAAATATTGATAATTAGTTGTAGCTTGAAAGAGAGGCAATAATAATAATACTACTACTACTACTACTAATAATAATAAAAACACAATTTTGACCCTCTGGTCTGATATTCTGACATTTCCCTCCTGGCAAACACTGGTTCTAGACTGACCGGGACGCAAAACTAAGTCCAAAGCAACAGCATCATGACGAATTGCAGGAGCGAGGTGATCTGCGCTTCACATAATGTTGTTGTAACAGACTGTGTAACAGAGACCATTATGTTATTGTAACATACTGTATACCAGAGACCATTATGTTGTTGTAACAGACTGTATACCAGAGACCATTATGTTATGGTAACATACTGTATACCAGAGACCATTATGTTGTTGTAACAGACTGTATACCAGAGACCATTATGTTATGGTAACATACTGTATACCAGAGACCATTATGTTGTTGTAACAGACTGTATACCAGAGACCATTATGTTGTTGTAACAGACTGTATACCAGAGACCATTATGTTATTGTAACAGACTGTATACCAGAGACCATTATGTTATTGTAACAGACTGTATACCAGAGACCATTATGTTGTTGTAACAGACTGTATACCAGAGACTATTATGTTATTGTAACAGACTGTATACCAGAGACCATTATGTTATTGTAACAGACTGTATACCAGAGACCAGTATGTTATGGTAACAGACTGTATACCAGAGACCATTATGTTATGGTAACATACTGTATACCAGAGACCATTATGTTGTTGTAACAGACTGTATACCAGAGAACATTATGTTGTTGTACCAGAGACCATTATGTTATTGTAACAGACTGTATACCAGAGACCATTATGTTATTGTAACAGACTGTATACCAGAGACCATTATGTTGTTGTAACAGACTGTATACCAGAGACCATTATGTTATGCTAACAGACTGTATACCAGAGACCATTATGTTGTTGTAACAGACTGTATACCAGAGACCATTATGTTATTGTAACAGACTGTATACCAGAGACCATTATGTTATTGTAACAGACTGTATACCAGAGACCATTATGTTATTGTAACAGACTGTATACCAGAGACCATTATGTTATTGTAACAGACTGTATACCAGAGACCATTATGTTGTTGTTACAGACTGTATACCAGAGACCATTATGTTATGCTAACAGACTGTATACCAGAGACCATTATGTTATGGTAACAGACTGTATACCAGAGACCATTATGTTATGGTAACAGACTGTATACCAGAGACCATTATGTTATTGTAACAGACTGTATACCAGAGACCATTATGTTGTTGTAACAGACTGTATACCAGAGACCATTATGTTATGGTAACAGACTGTAAGCGTTCCAGCTGCACAACACTGTAATGTAGGCTATTGGGTGACGTCAGACAACTGATTCTCCGTGAAGTCAGGGTAGATTTCTTCCCCCGAATTTACACATCGGGACAACTTTGAGTGGTGTTCCAGTGTACTTTCTCTCGTAGGAGAACAGAAAATCCCAGCGTCCGAGTTGTCTGGAATGCAGCATTAGTCCTGTCTGTGTGTCTTTGTCTGTCATACTGAACAGTTCAGATGCAGCCAGGGATGCTCTGTATAGGTTAGGCAGGCATAAACTTTATATAGGCAGACAGAACGTCCGTTACATAATGTCACTATATACTGCAAAGGCTTGAATCAATGGACCATAGCCTCAATCAACATTGTGACAACATTATTTTTATTTTGATGAATCTGAATGTCGTGGGTCCCTAGATTTTTGTGACGTCAAAATAGGGTCACGAGCCAAAAAAGGTTGGGAACCCCTGCACTATATAAATCCAATCAATTGAATCACTGGTCCACATTACTGGTTTATTGTGTATTAATTCCTCTGCGATTTTAATACTGGTGTATGGGTTTTATCTAGGGCTGTCAATCGATTAAAATATTTAATCGCGATTAATCGCATGATTGTCCATAGTTAATCGCGATTAATCGCAAATTAATCACATAATTTTTTATCTGTTCTAAATCTACCTTAAACCGAGGTACCTTAAACATGGGAGCTTTGTCAAAGATGCACTGTTGTATTAATATGGGTAGTAGCTATTATCATTAGTATGGGTAAGTATTTGGCCATTGGTATATTGTTATTTTTGCTACTAGTTACTGGGAATACACATCTCTAAGACTGCACTGTGTAAGTTAACCGTGCTATCCAGGAGCAGCTGCATGCCAGCTCTCTCTCCCCCTCTCCTCTCGCTTTCTCTCTCGGTCTCTCTCTCCCGCTCTCCGTTGGTCTCTCTCTGACTCTGGTCTGATCCCCCTCCCGTCTTTCTCACTGTCTGTCTGTCTGTCTGTCTGTCTCGCTCGCTTTCTCTACCTCTCCCCCCCCCCGCTCTCCGTCTGTGTGTGTGTGTGTCTCTCTGCAACGGTCTGATCGTGCTGAGGCTGTCTGTCTTTCTCTCCCTCACCCAAAATAAGGTAAAGGTAAAGTCCCAACGATTGTCAAACACCTGAGCGTGCAAAATTTCTTTTTCGCATTTGACCCATCCCCTGGGGGAGCGGTGAGCAGCAGCAGTGCTGCGCTCTGGAATCATATGGTGATGTAACCCCCCAATTCCAACCCTTTGATGCTGAGTGCCAAGCAGGGAGACAAATGGGTCCCATTTTTATAGTCTTATGTATAACTCGGCCGGGGATCGAACTCACAACCTCCCAGTCTCAGGGCGGACACTCAAACCACAAGGCCACTGAGCTGGTGACAAAATGTGGGACACTTTCTAAATTTTAATCTGAACTTGCCATTATACCCATTTTCTTCCTCCTTTTCTGCTCACGGAGATTTCTTTCTGCTTGCTATCAACGTTACTGCTTCCTGATTTCCCAAACTAGGACCAAGGCTCAAACATCACAGAAAGTGCATGCGTTAATCGCGCGTTTAAAAAAATAGTGGCGTTAAACGGAATTTGCGTTAACGCGTTATTATCGCGTTAACTTTGACAGCCCTAGTTTGATCTATTCATTGTGTATTTTTTAACATCTGTCACAAATAAATAAATAAATTCATAAATGCCATAACATGCTGCGCCCATGGCGCATCGTCTCCAGAGTCTCCACCCTAGAAACCGAGTGTTCGCAGCGCACGAGTTTGCTGATTTTAAGAAAGTGAATTATATGAGATGTCTGTTGGACAGCAGCACTTTTACTGTATTTCAAATCACATGAATAAAAACGTTAATATTTCTTCAGTAGTTTTTAGTCTTCAGAGAACTGTTTGGATCCTACAATCACTGCTTCAGCTACATTCTTCTTATTAGTAGGATTGTTTTTGTGGGTGTTCCCCGTCTTACCTTCTGTCTCTGTTTGATGATGTCAGAGCTGATTGGCAGAGAAGAAGAGACATCTGGCAGAGGAGGAGAGGAACGCTGTCAAGATGAATTCTTCAGAAGAGGTGAGAGAAAAATATCACTGTTGTATCACTGATGTTGCAACACACACACTCTCTCACACACACACACACACACACACACACACACACACACACACACACACACACACGCACACACACACAGTCTCTCTGTCCTGATTCTTTCTTTATATCTTTTTATGGAAACAGAAAGACACCAGTGGACCCAGACGTCACCGCTGTGATCAGTGTGACAAAACATTCACAAGACTTCAGCTGTTAAAGCAACATCAGAGAGTTCACTCAGGGGAGAAGCCTTACTCCTGTCAGGAGTGTGGGAGCTGTTTCAGTCGGTTAGGTAGCCTAACATCACATAAACGCATCCACACTGGAGTTAAACCGTACAGCTGTGACCAATGTGGGAGCAGGTTCAATGAGTTAGGTAGCCTAACATCACATAAACGCATCCACACTGGAGTTAAACCCTACAGCTGTGACCAATGTGGGAGCAGGTTCAGTCAGTTAGCTCACCTAACAACACATAAACGCATCCACACTGGAGTTAAACCCTACAGCTGTGACCAATGTGGGAGCAGGTTCAGTCAGTTTGGTAGCCTAACATCACATAAACGCATCCACACTGGAGTTAAACCCTACAGCTGTGACCAATGTGGGAGCAGGTTCAGCCATTTAGGTAGCCTAACATCACATAAACGCATCCACACTGGAGTTAAACCCTACAGCTGTGACCAATGTGGGAGCAGGTTCAGTCAGTTAGGTGACCTAACAAGACATAAACTCATCCACACTGGAGTTAAACCCTACAGCTGTGACCAATGTGGGAGCAGGTTCAGTCGGTTAGGTAGCCTAACAAAACATAAACGCATCCACACTGGAGTTAAACCCTACAGCTGTGACCAATGTGGGAGCAGGTTCAGTCGGTTAGATAGCCTAACAAAACATAAACACATCCACACTGGAGTTAAACCCTACAGCTGTGACCAATGTGGGAGCAGGTTCAGTGAGTTAGGTAGCCTAACAAAACATAAACGCATCCACACTGGAGCTAAACCCTACTACTGTGTCCGCTGTAAGAAAGTGTTCAGACATTCAAATACTGTGAAGAAACACAGCTGCATCTAACCTGCTGAAGAGCGCCTCCACTGTCCGCAGCAGGAACAAGCTTCTCTCTGTCCTATACGAGGGAGCAGGATGTTGGTAAACAAACGGCTTCAACAGACTTCTGGGTGGAACTGCTGTTTGTTTTAAACAGCAGTTCAAGGTGAAACCATGCCCTCTTTTAACTGTAATGACTCGTTCATACTTTAAGCTAGAGACACTCCATTCATGAGTCACCACTTTAAGGACTCTATAATATTCATTCAGCTTTAATTTATCTTTTGCACTGTTTGAGATTTCACGGAAAAATAAAAACTCCACAAACTGAATAAAAATCCAAGACAGCAGAGAAAGGTTAAATCTGCTGTTACACAGCCTTTAATGGGACCCATATGGAGCCACCCTTGAGTGTGTCTCACTCTAGCAGGCTGGACTTTTTACTAAATTCACACATTTTAACACTGCGACAGTTCACACAACTTTAACACTATATACATAGAACCCTATAGCTACTTCTGCTCTCACTCAGAATGTCAAAATATAAGCGATGTGATGCATAGTTTTTGAGATTTTAACGTTTGTTTGGCACAAGCTTTTCAGCTTTATTTCATACCGCAGTGGCACCCAGAAGTGTTTTTGTTGTTGTTGTGATGTCACGCTGATTCCTCCTATAGGACACCAGTGATATTCAACTAGAGAGACAAAGTGACCACCTACTTCCTGCTTCAGCACTGAGATTTTCATCCGCCATTTATTTTCCCTTACACATTTCATAAAATGTGTATAGAAATAGTTTTACTGGTTCAAACCAAACGGTACAGATATATTTAGAAACAGGAGAGATCGCATAACATTTCACTGGGACCAAAACGTAAAAAAAATGCAGGTTTAAAGAACATATTTTTTCGAAGTTTTTCTTCTCTGGTACAGTGCTGAAGCAGGAAGTGACGTTCCACTTTGCCACTCTCTTGCAGGCTGGGGCCAGATGCGGCCTGCCAAGTGGCCCCCCAAACATTTTCTAATTCACAATGAAAACTAACATTAAATCAAGTTTGACTGAGCTCCAGCTGAATTGTCAAATATCGCCGCCTGCTCGCAGTGTTGTTGGGGGTAACGCCTTACAAAAGTAACATACTGCATTACATGTAATCATGTACATCACATGTACATCACTGAGCATACGTCCCAGTTATGCATCCATGTGATGTTTTTTCTTTATTAGTTAGCCTGGCCTAGCCAGTGACTCATAGGAATACTACTACATACTACTAGACTACGTGACAACCAGGAAAGACTAGTGACTACTGGAGAGTCAGTTGACAGCCGGAACAGGGACGGCACCCGGGTAGCAGTATGGGTTAGCTCCCCAGCCTGCGTCTTCCGTGAGGAAGAAGCCCAACAACCCACGAGAGGCCTTTTAGGAGGGCCATTCAAGCCGCAAGTGGAGACTGCAGTGCCACCAAGTACTGGTACTGCATGGTATCCACCAAGATACCATCACCTCGGAATGAGATGTTTGGAGCGGGGGAGTCTGGTGCAGCGCACAGGTCGTAGACCTGGTGAGACGAGGGAGGAGCCCGGCCGGGTGGCAACCCACAGAGCCCGGTCCCTCTACGTACCAGAGCCCTCCCCCTCCCCCGGTCCCAGCAGAGTAGTTCCGGAGCAGCGGATTGAGTGGCCCTGACCGCGTGACCACCTTCGACCCTTCCTGGAGGGCTGACTGTGGGTAGCTACTGGGACGTAAGGTGGGGGTTGGCCAGCCCCGGCTGGGTCACCTGGGCGAGGGTGTATGATGTTGCGAGACCCGAAACATCCTATGACCCCAGGGTACATCACTGAGGATACGTCCCAGTTATGCATCCATGCGATGTTTTTTCTTTATTAATATATCACTTTTACCAGTAACTCACTGTTCAAACTTATTACTTATAGGAGTTCAGTAATATTATACCAGTTACTTTGTCAAGTTACACATTTAGTTACTTTTTCAAAGCATATATTTGAATAAAGATACAATCATTTCCTAATCAAATTGTGTTTTGTTTATGCAAATAACCACTATAGATGAGAAACACAAAGGAAAAGGATAACATTTAGAATTTTGGATGGTTTACAATGACTTCAAGAAGGTTGAAATTATTTTTCGGGATATTCACTGGTGACGATGTCATTCTGCTACTGCTGTTATTTTGGTGAAAGTAATGCAAATGTATGGTAATAAGTAATGAGTTACTCTAATCAAATGAAAGTAACTAGTATGTAGTATATTACATTTTGCTATGTGAAAACATGTTATTAAAATGTACCCGTAGGCCTAATCTGTACACTAAAAGTCTCAGAAAAATGTGGAGGTGTTGTTATTTATAGGTTTTTATGCATTGATTTTCTTTGTCTGGCTTGAGACCAAATTGGGTACATGGCCTAAAATACATGTAAGTTTGACCCCTGCCCTAAAGAGTTTTTGTTTGAGACAGCAGAGCCGTATGTCTTGGACAAGTCCAAGATATTTATAATTCTTTGTATAGTTCAGCTCCTTATCCCCAAATTGAAATGGAAAAACACTTGTATGCTTGTTTGGGTTTTTAACATGCATCATTTCCTACACCAATTATCTGCACATGTTAACATCTTTTGTAAATCAACTTGTGTTTCTGTCATCATAATAATGTCATCGGCATAAAGAAGAATGCTAATGTCTTCCTCTTCACACTTAACCCCACACTCACAGCGTCGTTGTACCCGGCTACTTGGCAGCTATACTAGACTGACTGACTGAGTCACGGGGCTGTAAAAAAGAGAACGTCACATGTGACATAAGTCACATGATTTTAGGTCAAAGTAATATTTCCGGTGTATCTTTCCATTCTATGGCAAGACGAGTTGTAAGATATTGTCATGTCATGGTGTTTTGGGGTCAATAATAAACTAAATTGATTTTGTTATTTTTCTATAATTTTTTGGGGTAGTGCTATTTCACATTGAAGTCAACGGGGAGAGGCTTGTGTTTTCTCCGTAAAAGGGGGCGGGAACATGTGCCGCCTACAAAATGACATATTGCCGATCTGATCTATAAGATGCGAAGTTGTGACATCATCAGTGATGTCATAAGAGAAAGTGAGCCCGCACAGAGGCCCCACCGTGGCATTGTGACATCATCAGTGATGTCATCAGTGATGTGAAGTTGTGACATCATTAGTGATCATCAGTGATGTCATAAGAGCAAGGGGACCTGCACAGAGGTCGAGCTGCATATGCGAGCTTCAGGGCCAGCTCGACGAGCCTATAGTCAGGGCTGTATTACTGAACGGGCATACCGGGCACTCGCCCAGGGGCCCGAGAGCTCAGGGGGCCCATGAGCTAGAGTCTCTTCGAAGAGACTAACTGATGGGGCCCCTGAGCTCACTTTGCAGCTGAGACTCTAGCTTATGGGCCCCTGAGCTCACTTTGCAGCTGAGACTCTAGCTTATGGGCCCCTGAGCTCACTTCGCAGCTGAGACTCTAGCTTATGGGCCCCTGAGCTCACTTCGCAGCTGAGACTCTAGCTTATGGGCCCCTGAGCTCACTTCGCAGCTGAGACTCTAGCTTATGGGCCCCCTGAGCTCACTTCGCAGCTGAGACTCTAGCTTATGGGCCCCTGAGCTCACTTCGCAGGCGGCCTGCGAAGAGACTCTAGCTCAGGGGTGCCCAAATTCTTTCCCATGAAGGGCCAAAACTCAATCTGGGTGGAGGGCCGAGGGCCAAAAATAAACGTTGTGGAATTACATTAAAATGTATTGTGTTTTATAGAAAATTAACATTCTAAATCTAAAATAACATTTCAATATAATAATCTACTTTTTATCTGTTTGGTAATTGTAATAATTTGCAATTGGTTATATATATTTAAAAAAAAACATCTGCATTTGTGGGGAGCTTAAACATTTAATCAGTAAACACCCAGTTAAAAACAGTTGTATTTTCCACCTTTGTAATCAAGAGAGAAATTTGACTTAATTCACAACTTGAAAAATCCTCAAGGTACTTTGAAAATCAGCTTTATTGTTCATCTTTTGTAAACAATTTGCCATGACAATTTGCAGGGATGCAATCTCAGGAGTGAACACAGTATATCTGCAGCCACATTCAGACACTGTTTCACAAAGTCACCACATGAAAAAGCTGTCCACCCTTTGCAATCAGTGCAGATATCTGATAACTTGCCCGAGTTGCATTCTGGATAAAAAAAAATCGGGGGGCAATTTTTTTTTTTTTTTTTTTCTCTCGCTGTGAGCGGGGGCCCGTGAGGGGGGCATGCCCAGGGGCCCGTGAAGTCATAATCCGTCTATGCCTATAGTGACTCATACCAGCTGGGGGCGGAGTTTCTGCAGGCAGAGAACAGATATTTCTGAGCTGTGGAAAACATATAGAGAAGCTAAGCACTGTCCATCTGCTTATATTACCGAGATTATAATTATATACAAAGTGGGTTGAAAATCAGCAAAGCAAGTCATACAGTAGTCTACTAAACTCAAAACATTTGTTAAACAAATCAAACAGAATTTGGGATAACTTCAGTGATTTCCCAATTTGGTAACACTTTCTCTGAAGCCCATGTCGATAACGCATTATAAACATGCTTATAATGCGTTATAATCTGCTAAAGCACTGTATAACTAACTAACTATTATAGTCATAAGCACTCATACATGTTCATAATGCTGTATAACTATAATCATAACACAGTATAAAGCATTTTATATTGACTTATATAAGGTCAAGTACTATACATTATAATTGCTGGTAATTCACATAATTTTCTTTCGGCAAGGATCATATAATTCTAATACATTATAATACATTTTACAATGCAATATAATCACTGTTATAATGCATTACAATGTAATTATAAGTTACTCTAAGTGGTCATTGTACAGTAATGCTTTAAGTAAAGACAGTGCGGAAATAATCCTGAGGTTAGGTATTATAGGCAGATGATCTAATACATTACAAACTGGTTATAAGTCAGTACTGTAAGTGGTCATTGTCTTGGTCGAGACCAAGACTGGGGGGAGTTGAGAGTCCGACTCTTGTTAAATACCCCACAGCCCTGGTTTAAAGATGTAAGTATGAGCAGCCAGAGACATTAGTTTTGGTTAAATTGGACAGCAGGGGGCGCCAAAGTGTTGGGAATATCACAAAAAGCATATTAGCAGTCAGTCTCAATTCTAGAACAAACCACACAGTTAATGGTTGGAGGAAGGGAAAATGCATATTGGCTGAAATGATCAAATACATATTACAGTCTCTAAGGACAAACACACAAGACCTTCTCTGCTTGCAGCAGGGCGGCCTGGAGAACTGATTCACAAACTGGGGTCCAGTGATCCCCAGGTTTTCAAGAGGTCCCTGCAAAAGAACAATCAGCTTAACATCACTGCTATATTTCATTGACTACATATAAGATCATGTGAATGACTGTTTGTTACTGATTGAGTTTCAGTCTCCATTGTTATCATTCCACTACAGCAGAGACATCAATCTCTCGGGTTGGCTCCTAAAAATCTACAGTTGTCTACAGTGTATTAATCTGGGAGCCTTGACATGAAAACGATTGGGAACTAATGAATTATGTGTTTAAATTATGTGTTATTCATTTAACAGTAATATCAAACCTGTCCATGGAGACATTTAATAGCTTTAATGTGGATTTTGTTTGTTTGTTTGTTTTCCCTGTTGTTGTTGTTGTTGTTCATCACAGTTTGTCTCAATAAATATCTCATCTGTGTTAGGCACACACATAGGCCTATTCTGGGGGAAGAAAATGTTGGCAATCTGGCTTTTGGGCATTTTGCCTGCATCTTTGTATGTGGATGGATTATTAATTCTCAATGCATTGTCGTATGCCGTCGCTCACATGTTCTGCTCAGATGTTCAGACTTCAAAGTGATTCTGAAGTGTGGGAAGAGCTGAACTCGAGAGTTGCAATTCTCCCAGCAACCACAGGGGCATGGATGCTCATAAGAGAACTGGCTGTGTACAAATGAAGGCAACATGTAAAACAACTGGGAGACAAAAAAAAAGGGGGGGGGGGTGTAAATAAAAGATATACCTGAAATGATTGTTGGGTGTTGTGGTGTGTGTGCAGAGTCAATTCAGTAATGTTATAGGTCAAAGTGAATAGTCTGATACATGTGATGTGTTGTTTTAGTCTCTCCACTCCAACACAGTCTGAGTTGTAACTTGAGAAGTCAGCTCAGTTCAATCGAACAAACTGTTGATTTTCAGCAGGCTAATTTAATTTAGGTTTGATCTGGACCGAGCCCAACTCCACCGAGGGGAGGCGCAGCGTGGAGTCCGGCTCCACGCGCGGCGATCAAGTTATCCCTCTCAAGGGTTTGTGGGTCCAGCGAGCACGTCGGCTCTTCGTGGGAGGGGGGGAGTTGGAGCTCATCCAGGCAGCAAACATCCTCCATCTCTGGGAGGCCAAGTTGAGCTGATAGTGGAGGGAGGGGGTGGTGGTAGTGGAGACGTCTGAAGGTCTGAGTTTGCAGTGGAGACGTCTGAAGGTCTGAGTTTGCAGTGGAGACGTCTGAAGGTTTGAGTTTGCAGTGGAGATGTCTGAAGGTTTGAGTTTGCAGTGGAGACGTCTGAAGGTCTGAGTTTGCAGTGGAGATGTCTGAAGGTTTGAGTTTGCAGTGGAGACGTCTGAAGGTCTGAGTTTGCAGTGGAGACGTCTGAAGGTTTGAGTTTGCAGTGGAGACGTCTGAAGGTTTGAGTTTGCAGTGGAGACGTCTGTGGAAAAGTACTGGCAAGGATGTATTGGCAACAACAGCAAGCGGGTCGCCGTGACCTCGCCAGACGATTGTTGAATCCAGGCGTGCGTCATCATGAGGAAAAGCTAACGGCCTCTGTGCTGAATGTTCCATCTGGTCTCTTGTTTTGGCAAAAACAAGGAGGATGTTGAAACATTCCTCCAGAAGAGATTGGGGTTGGGAATGGGGGGGTATGAAGGGAAAGTTTAGTCTTCTCTTTTTAAGGAAACGTGTTGACTCTGATGGACTTTGTGCATCATGGCAATGTGGGCAGCCAGAGTCTATCAGACTGACCACTAATATGACTCTAGGACAGACAGCAGATATGTCAGGGTTCTTTACAGTCCAACTGATGTGAGAATGGAATTGGAGATGATTGATTGTAGGTGTCCAGATGACATTTGGGCTAATAATAATAATAATAATAATAATAATAATAATAATAATAATAATAATAATAATAATAATAATAATAATAATAATAATAATAATAATAAAGGTAATAATAATAATAATAATAAATATAGCCGCAAGCGGCGATGCGGGGTCCAAGCTTCCGGTGACTTGGGGGGTGTATGTCAGATAATATAGACATAGTTTTTGACGTGCATGCTGTTTTAGGGCGGAATAATAATAATAAACGTTTTGACTTGTGCAGTCAAAACAATGGTTTTGTGACATCACTGATGATGTCATCTATGATGTCATCTAT
>NC_139632.1:3294105-3451605 GCF_964638095.1 Poromitra crassiceps | reverse complement strand
ATAGATAGATAGATAGATAGATAGATAGATAGATAGATAGACAGATAGATAGATAGAGATAGATGTTAGTTTGATTGATTTTCACATGATATATGCTGCTAATCAAATCCATGGAGAGTGAGTGAACTCTTCAGTGTCCCAGCAAGAACAAATAACAGCTCCACAGCCCCAGCCCCCTCCCCCCCCCCCCCCCTTCTGTACCTCTGGAGTTTCCACATTCCACAGCCATGGCTTCTCACTGTACTCTGCATCTGATGAGGAGTGATGATTGGTTAAGGGAAGTCGAGGAATATCAGGGTAAGCCAATCAGAGGCAGGGTAGGGCGGGTCTTGACAAAAAAATGGGATGCTATCCATAATAACTCCTCAGACCCGTCTTGCATCGCTGAGGGTGAGTTGTGTGGAAACATACTGCTTTCTTTCTTTTCTGCATTCTTCACTTGTTTTCCTGGGAAATTGAACCGTTGATGTTGTAACCTTTATAAATGATGTTTACTGTTAATATTGACATAGTTAATGTTGTAACCTTTATACATGTTGTTTATTGTTAATACTGTTGTGTTAAGCAGCTGGTTTGTGTTGATGTTGACATTTTCATCTTCTACGCATCACTTTCTAACGTTATGCACTTTTACTCAGCAAACATTTCCTCGATCTGTGTCGATGTCATCGCATCCAATCGATGTCGGTTCAAGACGTGACTTTAATATTATCATTTGCTGGGATGAAAACATCTTAATGAGATGGTGATTTCTAGCAAATCATATTTTACACTGTGTATCTGAATAAAAACTCACAGGAAGCATTTCTGCCTTTATTTTGACCTTTTGCCGACATGAAAATATAAATCTTTGGGGGAAAATATAGATAATTAGTTGTAGCGTGAAAGAGAGGCAATATTGATTAGTTTGAAGACAGCATCACGACCCCCCCCCCCCCCCTTCCCATCTCATAAAGCCGCACACAGCTCACGTACGATATAACAATAATAATAATAAAAATAATAATAATAAAAATAATAATAATAATAAAAATGCTATTTTGACCCTCTGGTCTGATATTCTGACATTTCCCTCCTGGCAAACACTTCTAGACTGACCGGGACACAGAACTAAGTCCAGAGCAACAGCATGATGACGAATTGCAGGAGCGAGGTGATCTGCGCTTCACATAATGTTGTTGTAACAGACTGTATACCAGAGACCATTATGTTATTATAACAGACTGTATACCAGAGACCATTATGTTATTATAACAGACTGTATACCAGAGACCATTATGTTATTGTAACAGACTGTATACCAGAGACCATTATGTTATTGTAACATACTGTATACCAGAGACCATTATGTTATTGTAACAGACTGTATACCAGAGACCATTATGTTATTGTAACAGACTGTATACCAGAGACCATTATGTTATTGTAACAGACTGTAAACCAGAGACCATTATGTTATTGTAACAGACTGTAAACCAGAGACCATTATGTTATTGTAACAGACTGTATACCAGAGACCATTATGTTATTATAACAGACTGTATACCAGAGACCATTATGTTATTATAACAGACTGTATACCAGAGACCATTATGTTATTGTAACAGACTGTATACCAGAGACCATTATGTTGTTGTAACAGACTGTATACCAGAGACCATTATGTTATTGTAACAGACTGTATACCAGAGACCATTATGTTATTGTAACAGACTGTATACCAGAGACCATTATGTTATTGTAACAGACTGTAAACCAGAGACCATTATGTTATTGTAACAGACTGTATACCAGAGACCATTATGTTATGGTAACAGACTGTAAACCAGAGACCATTATGTTATTGTAACAGACTGTATACCAGAGACCAGTATGTTGTTGTAACAGACTGTATACCAGAGACCATTATGTTATTGTAACAGACTGTATACCAGAGACCATTATGTTGTTGTAACAGACTGTATATCAGAAACCATTATGTTATTATAACAGACTGTATACCAGAGACCATTATGTTATGGTAACAGACTGTATACCAGATACCATTATGTTATTGTAACAGACTGTATACCAGAGACCATTATGTTATGGTAACAGACTGTATACCAGAGACCATTATGTTATTGTAACAGACTGTATACCAGAGACCATTATGTTATTGTAACAGACGGTATACCAGAGACCATTATGTTATTGTAACAGACTGTATACCAGAGACCATTATGTTATGGTAACAGACTGTAAACCAGAGACCATTATGTTATTGTAACAGACTGTATACCAGAGACCATTATGTTGTTGTAACAGACTGTAAACCAGAGACCATTATGTTATTGTAACAGACTGTATACCAGAGACCATTATGTTGTTGTAACAGACTGTATACCAGAGACCATTATGTTATTGTAACAGACGCTATACCAGAAACCATTATGTTATTGTAACAGACTGTATACCAGAGACCATTATGTTATGGTAACAGACTGTATACCAGAGACCATTATGTTGTTGTAACAGACTGTATACCAGAGACCATTATGTTGTTGTAACAGACTGTAAACCAGAGACCATTATGTTATTGTAACAGACTGTATACCAGAGACCATTATGTTATTGTAACAGACGCTATACCAGAAACCATTATGTTATTGTAACAGACTGTATACCAGAGACCATTATGTTATGGTAACAGACTGTATACCAGAGACCATTATGTTATTGTAACAGACTGTATACCAGAGACCATTATGTTATGGTAACGGACTGTAAAGCTTCTGGCATACTCTTCGCGCCCAGCCAAGCGCATAGGGCGCGCGGCGATTATGACGTCATCGCACGGGGCGTGTCGGGGGTGAGGCCTGAGCACAGCGCGGCGTGTCCATGGAGATTTTTCTATCAGCGCGTCGGGTTTTGCTGCCTGTGCCTGTGAGATCTCCGTGGTAGGCTATCAGCGGATATCTGCTGTGATTGAGTCCTCACCGTCGTAAAGTCGCCTTTGAAGCATGACGTTCGATTATAGCGAACTAGTTGTGTGGCTTAGCCTTCCCAAATGTTGAGGGTCGTTTTTTAGAATTGAATACATAGAATTGGGAACGTTACATTCAATTTCATTCAGACTGCCTGGAGGAGCGAGCTGAGCACTGAGTATGTTCTGTTTTGGCCAGTGCAGAGTGCGTGCGCCCTCCTCGGAGCCCCGCCTCCACTGCGTGCGCGAAGAGTATGCCAGAAGCTTGAGCGTTCCAGCTGCACAAAGCTGTAATGTAGGCTATTGGGTGACGTCAGACAACTGATTCTCCGTGAAGTCAGGGTAGATTTCTTCCCCCGAATTTACACGTCGGGACGACTTTGAGTGGTGTTCCAGTGTACTTTCTCTAGTAGGAGAACAGAAAATCCCAGCGTCCGAGTTGTCTGGAATGCAGCATTAGTCCTGTCTGTCTGTCTTTGTCTGTCATACTGAACAGTTCAGATGCAGCCAGGGATGCTCTGTATATGTTAGGCAGGCATAAACTTTATATAGGCAGACAGAACGTCCGTTACATAATGTCACTATATACTGCAAAGGCTTGAATCAATGGACCATAGCCTCAATCAACATTGTGACAACATTATTTTTATTTTGATGAATCTGAATGTCGTGGGTCCCTAGATTTTTGCGATGTCAAAATAGGGTCACGAGCCAAAAAAGGTTGGGAACCCCTGCGCTATATAAATCCAATCAATTGAATCACTGGTCCACATTACTGGTTTATTGTGTATTAATTCCGATATTTTAATATTTATAATATATATAAAAATTACGATTTTAATACTGGTGTATGGGTTTTATCTAGGGCTGTCAATCGATTAGAATATTGAATCGCGATTAATCGCATGATTGTCCATACTTAATCGAGATTAATCGCAAATTAATCACCAAATTTTTTATCTGTTCTAAATCTACCTTAAACCGAGGTACCTTAAACATGGGAGCTTTGTGCAAAGATGCACTGTTGTATTAATATGGGTAGTAGCTATTATCATTAGTATGGGTAAGTATTTGGCCATTGGTAGATTGTTATTATTGCTACTAGTTACTGGGAATACACATCTCTCAGGCTGCACTGTGTAAGTTAACCGTGCTATCCAGGAGCAGCTGCGTGCCAGCTCTCTCTCCACCTCTCGCTTTCTCTCTCCCGATCTCCGTTGGTCTCTCTCTGACTCTGGTCTGATCGCCCTCCCGTCTTTCTCACTGTCTGTCTCGCTCGCTTTCTCTGCCTCTTTCCCTCTTTCTCTAGTCTCTCTCCCCCGCTCTCCGTCTGTGCGTGTGTGTGTGTGTGTGTGTGTGTGTGTGTGTGTGTGTGTGTGTCTCTGCAACGGTCTGATCGTGCTGAGGCGCTCTGTCTTTCTCTCCCTCACCCAAAATAAGGTAAAGTAAAGTCCCAACGATTGACAAACACCTGAGTGTGCGAAATTTGTTCTCAGCATTTGACCCATCCCCTGGGGGAGCGGTGAGCAGCAGCAGTGCTGCGCTCGGGAATCATATGGTGATCTAACCCCCCAATTCCAACCCTTTGATGCTGAGTGCCAAGCAGGGAGGCAAATGGGTCCCATTTTTATAGTCTTATGTATAACTCGGCCGGGGATCGAACTCACAACCTCCCAGTCTCAGGGCGGACACTCAAACCACAAGGCCACTTAGCTGGTGACAAAATGCAGGACACTTTCTAAATTTTAAGCTGAACTTGCCATTATACCCATTTTCTTCCTCCTTTTCTGCTCACGGAGATTTATTTCTGCTTGCTATCAATGTTACTGCTTCCTGATTTCCCAAACTACGGGTCGGACCAAGGCTCAAACATCACAGAAAGTGCATGCGTTAATCGCGCGTTTAAAAAAATAGTGGCGTTAAACGGAATTTGCGTTAATGCGTTATTATCTCGTTAACTTTGACAGCCCTAGTTTGATCTATTCATTGTGTATTCTTTAAAGCAGCTACGAGCAACTTTTTCGATTGTTATTAAACAGTATAAATTTAATATCAATGCATCACATCTTACCTCTAATAGTCTCCGCGGACCAACGCAGAGTAGTCTCGCTTGAACCCCGAGTGAATCGGCCAGTGTTAGTGTGTCTGTAGCCAGGGCAGATCAGGAAGTGAAATGAAACGGTTTGCAGCAGCCACTTCGGCCATAACCACAAAATAACTTCCAAAAAACCGGTTAGAATATAACGAGAGATGTTCCCGCGAGTATGCGTGGCGTTCACATTGTTTATGTTATGTTGCTAGGCAGCGCAAACGGCGGAGGAAGGCAGCTGCGTTTCACTTCCTGGTTTCACTTCCGCGTTTCACTTCCGGGTTACCCGGTCCGGTCGCTCTAGAGAGCCCCCTGTTGGCGCGAGTTTAGACAGACTATAGACTTAATAATCACCTAAGGGAGCAATCTCAGATACACATGGCTTTGGTCTCGTCGACTATTAGAGGTAAGATGTGATGCATTGATATTAAATTTATACTGTTTAATAACAATCGAAAAAGTTGCTCGTAGCTGCTTTAACATCTGTCACAAATAAATAAATAAATTCATAAATGCCATGCGCCCATGGCGCATCGTCTCCAGAGTCTCCACCCTAGAAACCGAGTGTTCGCAGCGCACGAGTTTGCTGATTTTAAGAAAGTGAATTATATGAGATGTCTGTTGGACAGCAGCACTTTTACTGTATTTCAATTCACATGAATGAAATGAATAATATTTCTTCAGTAGGTTTTAGTCTTCAGAGAACTATTTGGATCCTACAATCACTGCTTCAGCTACATTCTTCTTATTAGTAGGATTGTTTTTGTGGGTGTTCCCCGTCTTACCTTCTGTCTCTGTTTGATGATGTCAGAGCTGATTGGCAGAGAAGAAGAGACATCTGGCAGAGGAGGAGAGGAACGCTGTCAAGATGAATTCTTCAGAAGAGGTGAGACAAAAATATCACTGTTGTATCACTGATGTTGCAACACACACACACACACGCACGCACGCACACACGCGCACACACACACACACACACACACACACACACACACACACACACACACACACACACACACACACACACACACACACACACACACACATTCTCTCTGTCCTGATTCTTTCTTTATATCTTTTTATGGGAACAGAAAGACACCAGTGGACCCAGACGTCACCGCTGTGATCAGTGTGATAAAACATTCACAAGACTTCAGCTGTTAAAGCAACATCAGAGAGTTCACTCAGGAGAGAAGCGTTACTCCTGTCAGGAGTGTGGGAGCTGTTTCAGTCAGTTAGATCACCTAACAAGACATACACGCATCCACACTGGAGTTAAACCCTACAGCTGTGACCAATGTGGGAGCAGGTTCAGTCAGTTAGGTAACCTAACATCACATAAACGCATCCACACTGGAGTTAAACCCTACAGCTGTGACCAATGTGGGAGCAGGTTCAGTCAGTTAGCGCACCTAACATCACATAAACGCATCCACACTGGAGTTAAACCCTACAGCTGTGACCAATGTGGGAGCAGGTTCAGTCATTTAGCTAGCCTAACAAGACATAAACGCATCCACACTGGAGTTAAACCCTACAGCTGTGACCAATGTGGTAGCAGGTTCAGTCGGTTAGGTAGCCTAACATCACATAAGCTCATCCACACTGGAGTTAAACCTTACAGCTGTGACCAATGTGGGAGCAGGTTCAGTCTGTTAGGTAGCCTAACAAAACATAAACGCATTCACACTGGAGTCAAACCCTACAGCTGTGACCAATGTGGGAGCAGGTTCAGTCGGTTAGATAGCCTAACAACACATAAACGCATCCACACTGGAGTTAAACCCTACAGCTGTGACCAATGTGGGAGCAGGTTCAGTGAGTTAGGTAGCCTAACAAAACATAAACGCATCCACACTGGAGTTAAACCCTACAGCTGTGACCAATGTGGGAGCAGGTTCAGTGAGTTAGGTAGCCTAACAAAACATAAACGCATCCACACTGGAGTTAAACCCTACAGCTGTGACCAATGTGGGAGCAGATTCAGTGAGTTAGGTAGCCTAACAAGACATAAACGCATCCACACTGGAGTTAAACCCTACAGCTGTGACAAATGTGGAAGCAGGTTCAGTGAGTTAGGTAGCCTAACAAAACATAAACGCATCCACACTGGAGTTAAACCCTACAGCTGTGACCGCTGTAAGAAAGTGTTCAGACACTCAAATACTGTGAAGAGACACCGCTGCATCTAACCTGCTGAAGAGCGCCTCCACTGTCCGCAGCAGGAACAAGCTTCTCTCTGTTCTATACGAGGGAGCAGGATGTTGGTAAACAAAACACAAAGGGTCCAATCCGGCCCACAGGATGACTTTGCAAAGTGTCACATTTACTCTGAGATGTCAATTTTTCAAGCCTGAGATTTAACACCTAATATTGAGGCACTTGTGAAGGTTAAGAGGCAGCAGGTTTCAGGAGCAAGTTACAATACCAAGTGGCCTCTTCATGTTATTCATGACTAAATAATAGTCAACTATTTTCCACACCTTTGAATATAGAGAAGAAGTGCACAGTTGCCGTTAATTGCAATGCATAAGTTACAGACATTAGATTTCTGTCATCATAATAACGTCATCGTCATGAAGAAGAATGCTAATGTCTTCCTCTCCACACTCAAGCTGTTTCATTTCATTGGCTAAATGGTTGATGTAAACAGTGAACAGTGTGGGGGACAGAGCACCACCCTGTTTAACCCCTGATGGTGTAAGAAAGCAGTTTGTTAGGGTGTCATTTACTTTGACACAAGCTTAAAGAGAGCAGATTGCATGATAGAACCTTCCCTTTCCACCCCTTGAATTCATCTGTATAAAGATCTGTATTGGAATTCTGCCCCCTTCCATTCTGTTGACTGGTTTAAAAGCCAGATAAAGACCTACCTGTTCAAACAGGCCGTTACGTCAACTGTCAACTGCATTATATCTATTCACTGTTATTACCCTTTATGTACCAGGGCCATTTATCGCAGTGTGTATCATGCAATCTTATTGTTGTTTATTGTGTTTTATTCTCCTAATTTCATTGTCTACATTCTATATTTCTATGTGTATTGCTTGTTTTGCTCTGTCATATTATATGTGGCTCAAGCGCCCACTTTCATCGATGCTCATGTAAAGCACTTTGTGACTTGTGTCTGTGAAAAGCGCTGTATAAATAAAGTCTACTTTACTTACTTCTGGCTTTCTGAAAATCAACATGCAAATGTGGATTTATTTTCATTCAGTCTATTTCTTACTATTGTGGAGCCGCTTGATTTCATTGGCTAAATGGTTGATGTTGTACACAGTGAACAGTGTGGGGGACAGAGCACCACCCTGTTTAAAGATTGGCTTCCTCTACAGAAACAAGTATTGTTTTTCTTTCCTTAGTAGAAAGACCATTGTGCAATCTGTAATAATGTCCGTCTTTGATTACGGTGATGTACTTTACATTACTCATCACTCATCATTGTATTTTATATGAAAAAGTGCCATTTAAAGAGCTCAACACTGTCTTTGGTTTATTTATAAGGCCTTGTATGGCAAGCTTCCATTGTATTTGTCTTTGTTTTTTAAAAGAGAGCTTGATCTCAATGGTCTTCTCTGGATAAATAATGGTCAAATTAAATAAATAAAGCCCAGATGGTTTAGGAAACCAGTTGGTTAGGGTGTCAGTTACTTTGACACCATCAATATAGCCAATGTGGATTTATTTTTTATTCAGTCTATATCTTACTATTGTGGAGACAGTATAAATATTGTCAATACAGGCCCTGGCCTTACGAAAACCATTCTGCTGCTCTACCAACACTTGTTCCTTTTCCAGAAATACAATCAATCTGTCATTAAGCAAAGATGAAGACACTTTATAGACTGTACTCATGAAACTGATTGTGCTGTAATTGTGAGGCACTCTCAGGTCATCTTTCTGTCATTTTGGAATGGGGCTTATGATGGATTTAAAAGAAGGCTTTGCTGATTCTCAACCCGCTTTGTATCAATACAATGTGGGTCATATATACAGATGTGCAGCCTTTACCTTGTCTTCATGTTTTGTATCAATACAATGTGGGTCATATATACAGATGTGCAGCCTTTACCTTGTCTTCATGTTTTGTATCAATACAATGTGGGTCATATATACAGATGTGCAGCCTTTACCTTGTCTTCATGTTTTGTATCAATACAATGTGGGTCATATATACAGATGGGCAGCCTTTACCTTGTCTTCATGTTTTGTATCAATACAATGTGGGTCATATATACAGATGTGCAGCCTTTACCTTGTCTTCATGTTTTGTATCAATACAATGTGGGTCATATATACAGATGTGCAGCCTTTACCTTGTCTTCATGTTTTGTATCAATACAATGTGGGTCATATATACAGATGTGCAGCCTTTACCTTGTCTTCATGTTTTGTATCAATACAATGTGGGTCATATATACAGATGTGCAGCCTTTACCTTGTCTTCATGTTTTGTATCAATACAATGTGGGTCATATATACAGATGTGCAGCCTTTACCTTGTCTTCATGTTTTGTATCAATACAATGTGGGTCATATATACAGATGTGCAGCCTTTACCTTGTCTTCATGTTTTGTATCAATACAATGTGGGTAATATATACAGATGGGCAGCCTTTACCTTGTCTTCATGCTTTGTATCAATACAATGTGGGTCATATATACAGATGTGCAGCCTTTACCTTGTCTTCATGTTTTGTATCAATACAATGTGGGTCATATATACAGATGTGCAGCCTTTACCTTGTCTTCATGTTTTGTATCAATACAATGTGGGTCATATATACAGATGGGCAGCCTTTACCTTGTCTTCATGTTTTGTATCAATACAATGTGGGTCATATATACAGATGTGCAGCCTTTACCTTGTCTTCATGTTTTGTATCAATACAATGTGGGTCATATATACAGATGGGCAGCCTTTACCTTGTCTTCATGTTTTGTATCAATACAATGTGGGTCATATATACAGATGGGCAGCCTTTACCTTGTCTTCATGTTTTGTATCAATACAATGTGGGTCATATATACAGATGTGCAGCCTTTACCTTGTCTTCATGTTTTGTATCAATACAATGTGGGTCATATATACAGATGTGCAGCCTTTACCTTGTCTTCATGTTTTGTATCAATACAATGTGGGTCATATATACAGATGGGCAGCCTTTACCTTGTCTTCATGTTTTGTATCAATACAATGTGGGTCATATATACAGATGTGCAGCCTTTACCTTGTCTTCATGCTTTTATCAATACAATGTGGGTCATATATACAGATGTGCAGCCTTTACCTTGTCTTCATGTTTTGTATCAATACAATGTGGGTCATATATACAGATGTGCAGCCTTTACCTTGTCTTCATGTTTTGTATCAATACAATGTGGGTCATATATACAGATGGGCAGCCTTTACCTTGTCTTCATGTTTTGTATCAATACAATGTGGGTCATATATACAGATGGGCAGCCTTTACCTTGTCTTCATGTTTTGTATCAATACAATGTGGGTCATATATACAGATGGGCAGCCTTTACCTTGTCTTCATGTTTTGTATCAATACAATGTGGGTCATATATACAGATGGGCAGCCTTTACCTTGTCTTCATGTTTTGTATCAATACAATGTGGGTCATATATACAGATGGACAGCCTTTACCTTGTCTTCATGTTTTGTATCAATACAATGTGGGTCATATATACAGATGGGCAGCCTTTACCTTGTCTTCATGTTTTGTATCAATACAATGTGGGTCATATATACAGATGGGCAGCCTTTACCTTGTCTTCATGTTTTGTATCAATACAATGTGGGTCATATATACAGATGGGCAGCCTTTACCTTGTCTTCATGTTTTGTATCAATACAATGTGGGTCATATATACAGATGGGCAGCCTTTACCTTGTCTTCATGTTTTGTATCAATACAATGTGGGTCATATATACAGATGTGCAGCCTTTACCTTGTCTTCATGTTTTGTATCAATACAATGAGGGTCATATATACAGATGGGCAGCCTTTGCCTTGTCTTCATGTTTTGTATCAATACAATGTGGGTCATATATACAGATGGGCAGCCTTTACCTTGTCTTCATGTTTTGTATCAATACAATGTGGGTCATATATACAGATGGGCAGCCTTTACCTTGTCTTCATGTTTTGTATCAATACAATGTGGGTCATATATACAGATGAGCAGCCTTTACCTTGTCTTCATGTTTTGTATCAATACAATGTGGGTCATATATACAGATGGGCAGCCTTTACCTTGTCTTCATGTTTTGTATCAATACAATGTGGGTCATATATACAGATGTGCAGCCTTTACCTTGTCTTCATGTTTTGTATCAATACAATGTGGGTCATATATACAGATGTGCAGCCTTTACCTTGTCTTCATGTTTTGTATCAATACAATGTGGGTCATATATACAGATGGGCAGCCTTTGCCTTGTCTTCATGTTTTGTATCAATACAATGTGGGTCATATATACAGATGGGCAGCCTTTACCTTGTCTTCATGTTTTGTATCAATACAATGTGGGTCATATACAGATGGGCAGCCTTTACCTTGTCTTCATGTTTTGTATCAATACAATGTGGGTCATATATACAGATGTGCAGCCTTTACCTTGTCTTCATGTTTTGTATCAATACAATGTGGGTCATATATACAGATGTGCAGCCTTTACCTTGTCTTCATGCTTTGTATCAATACAATGTGGGTCATATATACAGATGTGCAGCCTTTACCTTGTCTTCATGCTTTGTATCAATACAATGTGGGTCATATATACAGATGTGCAGCCTTTACCTTGTCTTCATGTTTTGTATCAATACAATGTGGGTCATATATACAGATGGGCAGCCTTTACCTTGTCTTCATGTTTTGTATCAATACAATGTGGGTCATATATACAGATGGGCAGCCTTTACCTTGTCTTCATGTTTTGTATCAATACAATGTGGGTCATATATACAGATGGGCAGCCTTTACCTTGTCTTCATGTTTTGTATCAATACAATGTGGGTCATATATACAGATGGGCAGCCTTTACCTTGTCTTCATGTTTTGTATCAATACAATGTGGGTCATATATACAGATGTGCAGCCTTTACCTTGTCTTCATGTTTTGTATCAATACAATGTGGGTCATATATACAGATGGGCAGCCTTTACCTTGTCTTCATGTTTTCTATCAATACAATGTGGGTCATATATACAGATGTGCAGCCTTTACCTTGTCTTCATGTTTTGTATCAATACAATGTGGGTCATATATACAGATGTGCAGCCTTTACCTTGTCTTCATGTGTTGTATCAATACAATGTGGGTCATATATACAGATGGGCAGCCTTTACCTTGTCTTCATGTTTTGTATCAATACAATGTGGGTCATATATACAGATGTGCAGCCTTTACCTTGTCTTCATGTTTTGTATCAATACAATGTGGGTCATATATACAGATGAGCAGCCTTTACCTTGTCTTCATGTTTTGTATCAATACAATGTGGGTCATATATACAGATGTGCAGCCTTTACCTTGTCTTCATGTTTTGTATCAATACAATGTGGGTCATATATACAGATGTGCAGCCTTTACCTTGTCTTCATGTTTTGTATCAATACAATGTCGGTCATATATACAGATGGGCAGCCTTTACCTTGTCTTCATGCTTTTATCAATACAATGTGGGTCATATATACAGATGTGCAGCCTTTACCTTGTCTTCATGCTTTTATCAATACAATGTGGGTCATATATACAGATGTGCAGCCTTTACCTTGTCTTCATGTTTTGTATCAATACAATGTGGGTCATATATACAGATGAGCAGCCTTTACCTTGTCTTCATGTTTTGTATCAATACAATGTGGGTCATATATACAGATGGGCAGCCTTTACCTTGTCTTCATGTTTTGTATCAATACAATGTGGGTCATATATACAGATGGGCAGCCTTTACCTTGTCTTCATGTTTTGTATCAATACAATGTGGGTTATACAGATGCGCAGCGTGTTTTCCAAGTACAGAGGGACAAAATAGCAGCGGCATGCGTTAGGGCGTTAGGGACAAAATAGCGGAGCGGATAAATAGCGGAGCAGATTAAAAGAAATAATAACGCAAGACTCTTAACAGCTCTGGGCGACAGTCGAGTTTGTCTCAGAGCTCTGTGTTTCTCGGCGGCTCAGTGCCCACTTAATCAGAAGCTAACATATTTTCCTAACTTTTGATTGGGTGGGCAATACTCATGTCTGGGTGGGCATTGCCCACCTCTGCCCATGGCTAAAATCGGCCTCGCATACAGTAGTTTACTAAACTCAACATTTTTTAAACAAATGAAACAGAATTTCGGCTAAATTGGGTGATTTAAAATGTTCATTTCGTAGGGCTCCTATAATAGTTATGTTTTCAACTTGTCTCTATCACCTTGAGGACTTCAGCCAGAGATTTCAGTATTGACTTGAGGTCACCATTACTCTGGTAGAGACCCTCTGACATTTCTTTTTCAAGCTTGCTTTTCAGCAGACATATCTCTTGGTAAAAGTGGGCGGATCTACTAAATTGTGTAATAACCATGTAACAGCCGGAACAGTAATGTGACATCTATTTTTTAGATTTTGACATTGTCAACACCAAATTTGGTTTAGGTGCCGTGGGCCTGTACAGGAGCTGTACTTGTTCTTACTGCTCCACAGCTGCTCTCAGCAATTTGCATGACTGAAAATATTCTCACCCGGCATGACATTTTAATTTAATCAAATTATTGAAATAATGGTAAATGGCCTGCATTTATATAGCGCTTTTATCCAAAGCACTTTACAGTCAGTAGGTACATTCACCCATTCATACACCGATGGCAGCAGGCTACCACGCAGGGCGCTGGCACACCATCGGAAGCAATTTGGGGTTCCGTATCTTGCCCAAGGACACTTCGACATGCAGACTGGAGGCGGCAGGAATCGAACCACCAACCTCTTTTATCCAAAGCTATTAGTGGACAACCCGTTCTACCTCCTGAGCTACAGCCACCCCTAAATAATCTGTCCCTCTGCTTGTGTCTAGTCACAGCCAGTGACCTCCTGTAGTCAAGAGCGCCTTGGTCGAGTCCAAGTCGTGAGTTGAAAGGGTCGAGACTCGAGACTGATTCAAGTCCGACTCATGTTAAATACTCCACAGCCCTGGTTGAAAGATGAAACTCCATGAGCAGAGAGGTTAGTTTGGTTAAAATGGACAGCAGGGGGCGCCAATGTGTTGAGAATATCACGAAAAGCATTAGCAGTCAGTGACATCTCATTTCTAGAAACACTTCTTCACCACACAGTTGATGATGTGAGGTTGGAGGAAGGGAAAATGCATATTGTCTGAAATGATCAAATACACATTACAGTCTAAGGACAAACACACACTGCCTTCTCTCCTTCATAAACCAGAACCAGTGTGGGCAGCAGGGCGGGCTGGAACACTGCTTCCCAAACTGGGGTCCAGTGATCCCCCAGGGGTCCTCTAGAAGTTTTCAAGAGGTCCCTGCAAAATAACAATCAGCTTAACATCACTGCTTTTTCATTTACTACATATAAGCATAGTCATGGGAACTAGTTTTAAGTAGGGGTGCTGTGGAGATGCAGGGGGCGGGGGTATTCAGTCGCAAATCATGTAACGATTGGCACTGGCTCATGGAACCAGATTGACATAATAAACCATGATGATAAAATTGCAACCGACCATGTCATTTACTCGCTTGTAGCCAAGGCTCCTTCAAGGCAGGGCCGAGGGAGGCGGTTACGTGTCCTAGCTGGGCATGTAACCAGGAAAAGCTGGTGTGTCTGTGCTGGAGGACTGAAATGTTAATATTTTACATTTCTGTGGATTTAAAACATTAAGCTCATTAAGATGTTAAGATATTCCAAACTAAGTTGTTAGTAAAAGATCTTTGTTTTGAAGCTGTGCAGCTGTTTCTTTAAATGAAACATTTGTCCGTCCGTCCGTCCGTCCGTTACTCCACTCCAGCTCTCCGACCATGATGGTCCACTCCAGGGTCTGGATGAGGTCAAGTCTGCGGTCTCTCCCTCTCGCTCCCCGTTTGGATCTTCCTCCAGGGCCTCGGCCGCTATAAGGGTAGGGGTGGCGGTCCTGGTCCTTCCTACTGCAGGAAGCACACCTCTGCCTGCAGCAATGCATCTAACCCCGCCTCTCCCTCCTGTCACATGTCCATGTCCAACTTATCAATCAAACTGGTGTCTAGGGGCATTTTATCACCATCAGCTACTGTAACATGAAGAGCGTTGTGTGTCAGGAGGACTTAACAGTAATCCATATAGCCTACAGTACATTTCAAGAATTTTGCAAAGTTTTCAAGAGCTGTAAAAGATTGTTTTCCAGACCTGTGGAGGAAACCTGACAAAACCAGGACAGTGTCTAATTGTCAGTATTCCACTCTCTATCCACTGAGCTACAGAGCCACGATGATACTGAAAACAAAACAATGATCTATAGTAAATGCAGCGGTGAGCTGGCTCTATGCAGATAAGATGATCACAAGTCAAATCAGATGGATCTTAATGCTGACACAATAAGACCAGCAGATGAAAATAGATAGGTAGATATACATATATGTCAGTTTGATTGATTTTCCCATGACATATGCTGCCATGTGCTCCATGGAGAGTGACTGAATCCACAATGAGATTGTTGTGACGACTTGTTCCCTCTGCAACAGACCAGTTCAATATGAAGGACTTCACGCAACACATTTACATCGTCGGCTTCAAAATGATCCCTGAGCGCACGCGCCCTCGCGCACACACACACACGCACACACGCACGCACGCACGCACGCACGCACGCACGCACGCACGCACGCACACACACACACACACACACACACTCACCAAAATGCAAGGTAACAAGGTAACAAAAGTAATGAGAAATGCAGCCCTCCGCCAAGGCCAATACTCCAGCCTGCTGTGATGTTGTGAGTGGAAATAGGAAGCTTAACCCTTAAGTAAAGAATGTGTCTACTTTTCCCACCTGTGCTCCTGTAACTTCTCAATACATGCACTGATCTGCTCCAGGTTGAAACATACAGAGATGCTCCTTTAATTAAGAGTATGACAATAAAGTATGATAATTAAGAGTATGACAATAAAGTATGATAATTAAGAGTATGACAATAAAGTATGATAATTAAGAGTATGACACTACAGACACTTCTCCTGGCTGTAAGTCACCTGGTCTGAACTGGCAGGATGCCAGCACTATAACCTTGTCTGGTGTGGAATGACCCTGAAGAACAAGAACAAATACCAGCTGCACAGCCTCCCTCCTTCTGTATAATCTGCAGTTTCCACATTCCACGGCCATGATCATGGCTTCTCACTGTCAATGCTAAATGGACTGTATTTATAGAGCGCATTTTATATAGCTAGTCGACTTTACGTGGATACCTCCCATTCACCCATGCACATTTGCACACACTGACAGCATCTGCAGCCATGCAAGGCGCTAACTGCTCGTCGGGAGCAGTTAGGCGTTCAGTGTTTTGCTCTAGGACACTTCGGCACACTACCGGGAGGAGCCAGCCTCGAACCGGGAACCTTCCGATTCCCATGCGACAGCTCTACCTCCTGTGCTAATTTGGAAACATTTCCCTTTAAATGGGCTAGTGTGTACAGACGAGACTTGATGAGGTTCCATTCTTTTTTAATCTCTAAAGTTTAAACATAAGCCTCCATGGGAGAAACATTTGCACACATGGTGGTTGAATGCGGTACTGCATGGGGGGGGGGGCAGTTCTGTACAACGTGTGTTCTATAGACATAAGTGGAAGGTGAGGCGAGGTGTTTAGACAGGGGGGGGGCAAGCATGTACTGGAGGGCAAGGTTGCACATAGAAACGATTTAACTAATGCAAAACACAGCAAGTACCATCAATGGTCTCTATGGTGGAGTGCGTTAAGAGCTGGCTTTTGGTCCATGTTGCAGATTTCGAAGGCATGAGTTCAAATCCCAACAATCCATCTTTAGACGATTTTAACTTGACAATAGACATTCTAAATTGTCCCTAGCTTACTTCCAGTTGCAGTGTTTGCTAATACAATAACTGACAGGAATTAAGCTAGGTTTCAAACTGTTCCCTAGCAACATCGTTCCGTGAAAACTGTCTATATTTAGGGAGATTTGAAAATCTGAGGTAGCCTACTGCCTGCCTGTAAATGTAGCAGTGTTTTTATGGCCAGATGACACCTGGCGACTAAAATGCGGTACTACGGGAGGCAGGTCTGTCCAATGCATTTGGTTACATAGGGGGGGCGCGCATGTACAGGGGGGTGGATTTGCGCGTAACACCCGCCACCCACGGCTTAATGGGCATTTCTGCACTTCTCCAGTTTGCCCATGACATTATTCAGGTGTTTGCTGTTTTTCTTCCTTGGGGAAGAACCGCAGTGGGTTCCATAATAACGCGTTGCAGTCGCATATAGGCTATAATAATAACCCACAAAACACCCCTTGGAGAAGTGTGGGAATGCCGTCCCCCCGCACCAGCACTACACCTATGGTCCGCTCTTAGAAGAGTGTTTCTGCTCAGTGGTTTGCGGTAGATAGTGCTATAGACCTCTGTGTTTATTTTTTATAGATGGTACATGTAAGGTTGAGAAAGTTGATGTTGTTGTTGATTAATCTTTCTTCCCAGAACCCCATCAAACAAGCCGGGGCAAATGCACTGCCCACTTACACCTCGCCTCGGCAGATAGTAGCCTACGAACCTGCATTATTGGAAATAGTTTTTGGAAATAACTATTTCCGTGAGGGTCAATCAAAATGAATTGTCTGTCACTCACTGTTTGACTCTGAAGAAGACGCTGCTCGCGTCGAAACGTCAGTTTTTGTACCTTATTAAATTTGTTTGCCAGTGATTTCGTGTGCTCCAGTCATCTCTACCTTTCCACTATTCTGTCCTCATCCGAGAGCACCGATCTCCCCTTGTGGAGGGGCTGAAGCGCAAGAGATTCCTTCTACAACTTTAGTTAGGCTACTCTTTTTTTGTGTTTGTTCTGATGCATTTGTCCTGATGATGAATCAGCTACAACTTCCTCCATATATCTGTTGTTTGAACATGATAACAAAGACACATTGATAACAAACACCAAGTCACTGATATGGCCATTTTATTTGTGAGAATTTTATTTTGAAGGCAACGGCGCATAACCGGAAACGCATTTGTTAGTCTCTGCTAACATGCCGCAGCTGAAGTTGCTTCGGAAAAAAATGTGGGGGAGAACTGAAGGAGTTTGGCACCGCCCTGCAAAGCCCGGCTCTTTCCTTCCTCATTCAGGTCCGCAAAGAAGGTTTATGAACTGAAGCTGTCTGAGGTTTTGCATCAGTTTGTCTTTGCTTTGAAAGAAAACACATTGAAAAAATGAGTGGGCGTGGAAAAGGAGGAAAGGGACTCGGAAAAGGAGGCGCCAAGCGTCACCGTAAAGTGCTTCGTGATAACATCCAGGGAATCACCAAGCCCGCTATCCGCCGTCTGGCTCGCCGCGGCGGAGTGAAGCGTATCTCCGGTCTGATCTACGAGGAGACCCGCGGTGTGTTGAAGGTCTTCCTGGAGAACGTCATCCGTGATGCCGTCACCTACACCGAGCACGCCAAGAGGAAGACCGTCACCGCCATGGATGTGGTGTATGCTCTGAAGAGGCAGGGCCGCACTCTGTACGGCTTCGGAGGTTAACTTCATTTACCGACCAACAAAACAACACAAAGGCTCTTTTAAGAGCCGCCCAATTTCTCTAAGCAAAGAGTCTATTCCCGTTTCCTCTGAGTTGTGTTGTACGCTAACTATGTACATTTTAACACTGTTTTGCAACTGAAAAATAAAATGTAGCAGCCGCTAATGGGTTAATCTGAAATATAACTGCGTTGAATAGTAAACTACAGCTCTGCTGGGTGAATAGCGACCTGCCTACAATAATAATAATAGAATAAACTATATAGCACTTTTCAAAACAAATGTTACAAAGTGCTTAACAGGCAATAAAAATACATACGAGTACAGTAATGCAGGTGAAGGGATAGCAATGGTGGGCCGTTCAAAACCATCAGACACAGTTAAAACAATATAATACTATGTGCTGATTGTGAGATTATCAAATCAAGGTTATTATTGTGGTTAACTCAATCTGCTCTAGCTGTTTTAGATACACCCCCCTTCTGATAGCCCCTTCTTTTTTCTTAATTGTTTTCCAAAAGTAGCAGAGGGAATGCATTACATGTTAAGTGGGAACATGTGAGATTATTATTATTAGACCATGGCTAGATCTATATAGCCTATATGGTTACTTCACTATTATTAGATCTGTCCATAAAGTAGGCTACATCGACGACAGCATCATAGTGTTAAGACTACTTATCTTGTGATAGCTATTGTTCTGTTTCAAAAGGTCTAAATGGGACCATGCTTCAGTTTAGGAAAACCATATCACACATTTTTTAATAACAACACATTGCCTCGTCATAGTAGCCTACTGTATTTTGAGTTTTGTTCTGTTTTTGTATTTTTTTTTGTAAACCCCTCTGAGTCCTTTCTCTCGAAATGAAGATGTTCAGAAAGCGGAAAATATATAATGGAGCAAAGGTCCACAACAGACTTGTATTAGTTTGTGAAATGCACTTCATTCAGTTTCTGAAGAGAATAATGAAGGATATTGGAACAATAGTCAGAGTCCGCGCGCGGGAAGTGAAAATACAAATCTGGAGCTCAACCAATCAGAATACACACAGGCAGCCGCTCGTGCAGCCGAGTCGACAGGCACGCGCCGAAAGTCAACCAGTCACAGGCGGGGAACCGCATAGTGTTATTTGCATCAGCTGCCTATAAATAGGGTGCTTCTGTTAAACGGACTTCATTGATTTCTGATTGGCTAGCTTCGTGTGAGTGGCGGACGTGTTTTTTGAGGAGAGTCGTGTTGAGACGCTGATCAAATTGAACACTAGCTGACTGTGTCAAAAGAATAAATAAATAATGGGCAAGAACAAGCCTAAAAAGCACAAATCGGAAAACCAAGGCGGAGGGAGAGGCATGGAAGCCTGTGTTCAGAATAGTGAGCAAAGTGAGGCTGGAGTGGGGTTTGAAAAAATGGCGGGTGATAGTGACAGCGACGAAATGGAGTCTGAAGACACCGAAATACAAATTGAGGATTCAGGAGGAGCTTTAAAGAAAAGTGATTCCAGTAGATCAGTGAGGAGGAGTGAGTCGTTTGTGGTTGGAATGATTGCGGTACAAAAAGTTGATGGTATTTTCAGAGATGCACATGTTGTAGGTAAGTTTGTTGAAAGGAAATTAGGACAGGTTCGTTCGGTCAGGACAACAAGAAGCGGTATGGTTGTTATTGAATGTTTGTCAAAGAGGCAGCGAGATAAAGCTTTGAATATCAGTGAGTTTGGAACAGAAGGAGATGAGGATGATGAGGTGTCTTGTTTCCCACTTGGGTCAGAAGTCAGGAAAAAAGGAGTGGTAAGTAGCGTGCCTTTTTCTGTGGAAGCAGACTTGTTTTTGGATGTGTCAGGTGTATGTGAGGCCAGGAGGCTAACACGATTCAGTGAAGGGAAGAGGGAGGATAGTAAATCAGTGTGCCTCAGTTTTGAAGGGGAAATGCCAGAAAGGGTATATTTAGATTATGTGTGTTACAGGGTTAGGCCTTACGAGAGAGCTCCACTAAGATGTTTTTGTTGTCAGGAGTACGGCCATGTTGCAGCAGTATGTAGAGGACATACTATTTGTGCGAGGTGTGGGGGCGAGTATTGTGATGATGGAAGAAGGTGTAAGATAAAAAAAGATGAGGTGAAGTGCTTGCATTGTGGCGGAAATCATCATGTGGGGTCAGCACAGTGCCCTAAAAGAGTTGAGCAAAGAATAGTGAGCAAGATTAGAGAGGAAAATGGAATATCATATGCAGAGGCTGTTAAGATGTCAGAGGAGAGAAAGAAAGAACCAGAGCAAAAACAACCGGAGAGGGAAAAGGGACAAACTAACCAAAGTAATGTCATTTGCATGGAAAAGAAGCAATTCCTGGCTTTCATAGCCATGGTTATAAACTGTGCTGCTAATTTGAGTGGGAAGACGGAGAGGATTGAGATGGTGCTTGACGCTGCTAAGAGGTTCTTAAATGTGGTGGATGTGTCTGGAGCAGAAATCGATAAAATACTGAGGGACGCTTTTGCGGAAACTCGGACAACTGGGTCTGAGTGACAGTATGGACAATAATATATTAGTAACTGGAGCACGTTGGGGGGTGGTGGACACTATTTATTTTTTCATAATTGATTGATATCTTTCACCTGCGGAGGGCAGTAAGACGCCAAGTCTTATACTGCTGAAAATCTGAAAGAAGAAGAAGAAGAACTGTGAGAGGCAGCAATGTGCCGCAAGGCATCCAGTCTGCCGGAAATCTAATAGAAGAAGAAGAAGAACGGACTTCATTCTCTGCTACCGAGAAGTCGTCAGCATGCCTGAAGCCGCGAAGCCCGCCCCCAAGAAGGGCTCCAAGAAAGCCGTCACCAAGACCGCTGCCAAGGGCGGCAAGAAGCGCAGAAAGAGCAGGAAGGAGAGCTACGCCATCTATGTGTACAAGGTGCTGAAGCAGGTCCATCCCGACACCGGCATCTCCTCCAAGGCCATGGGCATCATGAACTCCTTTGTCAACGACATCTTTGAGCGCATCGCCGGTGAGGCGTCTCGCCTGGCTCACTACAACAAGCGTCGCACCATCACCTCCAGGGAGATCCAGACCGCCGTGCGTCTGCTGCTGCCCGGTGAGCTGGCCAAGCACGCCGTGTCCGAGGGCACCAAGGCCGTCACCAAGTACACCAGCTCCAAGTAAACCGCTTGTAGATACATCCACCCAAAGGTCCTTTTAAGGGCCACACACTACTTCCACAAAGAGCTTAACAATTCTTCACCTTCTCTGTAACCAACAGATTATTAATGCTTTTTACATGGAATTTGTAGCGTTGCCGTTGAACTAATGTTATAGTGTCACACTGACCGCCATGTAAAAGCCCTTTCATAATGGCACGACATGGCTCATGGTGTTCCTTCCAAATACTGGGTCATCAACCAAAATAAAGCCACATGTCTATCTACTGACCTACATTTAAAGTGAGTTGTTGCTATTTGTTTTAATGCCTAACCTTACCTGCACACCAGAGCAATCCGCTCCTATGACATGTTTTGCTGCTGGAAACCCTTATCCACCAGTTGCAGTGAATCAGTCTACAATAACTATGTTGATTGGAAACTCCATTTCCCATGATGCGTCCATCTTCTCCCCTACCCAGTATGTGAGGCATCTACTGTGTGAACCATACTGGACACATCTAGTCTTTTTTTCCCCCATACTAGACACATCTGATAATTCGTAAGGTCACTCTTGTGAATTTTGTAAATGAACAAGATGCGTACATGGTCTGAGCTTCGGCCTTTTAGCCCAAATATTACAAAAGACCCCACTGATTCATAACAGATCTAAAGTCATGATGTCATAGCAGTCAGGCACACATAGTGTACACTTAGTGACAAGCAAGACAACAGTAAAACAAGTTTTTGGATTGAGTTTGGCGTCAGTGGGCTTAACCCATAAGAGAGCGAGCCTCGTATCCCCAGCGTAGCGTAGCAACAAGACCAGAAGTAACTCCAGACTCTATATAAATCCAATCATTATTGCGATGTCATCATGTCTGACATCAGTGATGTCACTCAAGCACTCGATGTCATCAGTGATGGGTGATGGTCACTGAAATGTGATGTCATCAGTGAGTGATGTCATCAGTGATGCAAAGTTGAGCAAATTGTGTACTCCGCATTTAAAAAACTAAAAAAAAAACTGCCTGCCAGTAGAGCAGCCAAGCTGGCAAGCACGCGGGGTTTCTAGTAACTGATATCTGCCATAATAGACACATCTGATAGGCCTCTAACTGATATCTGCTCAATGTGAGCTCAAATCCCTCACTACCTCCTTACACCTGTGACAGAAGACAGATCAACCACGCTCTCATAATGTATTAATAGGGTGACCAGATCCCAGCAAACCAAATGTGGGACAAAGAGTATGTTTGTGAGGGACAATGTGGGACACGTTGCCAATGCTGAGTAGGGCTGCAACTAACGATTATTTTCATTATCGATTAATCTGTCGATTATGTTAGACTAATCGATTAATCGTTTGGTCTATAAAATGTCACCTTAAATGGCAATCCTTTTCCCCCCCAAAGCCCAAGATGACCTGCTCAAATGTCTTCTTTTATCGTGACCAACAGTCCACAACCCAAAGATACCCTGTCAAGACTAAAGACATCAGAAAGCCGGAACAAGATATTAGTCTGTCTGTCTGTCTGTCTGTCTGTCTGTCTGTCTGTCTCTCTCTGTCTGTCTGTCTGTCTCTCTCTCTCTCTCTCTCTCTCTCTCTCTCTCTCTCTCTCTCTCTCTCTCTCCAATTCAATTCAATTCAATTTTAATTCAATTCAAAGGGCTGTATTGGCATGATAAGGTGCATCTTACATTGCCAAAGCATACATTAGCAACACTTAGCAATTACAAAGAATCAAAAACAGAAAACAAGACATTTTGTTACCCAGTAACATAAATCACAAAATCTGAAGATATTCAAAGAGGAAGAGAAAAGAAAATTAAATGGAATGTGATGAGATAGAATATAATAGAATACTATTGTTGACCGGAATCTATTCAGAATAATAACAGAACAGTATCTCTCTCCTATTGAGAATAAGAATACTGTTTTTTAACAGAGTCCTGATATTGTATATGATTTTACTCAGAGTTGGCTGCTTCACTGCCTGTCATGCTCATGCAAAGATGAAAGAAGGTGTGCTCTGTTTCCAGACATATGAGACTGAAAACCACAAGTTGTTGTTGTGTGGAGCTACAAAGTTCTTTATTTTTGTTTTTTCTTTCTTATCTTTTCGTCTTCCTCACTATTTAAACAATTAAAACTGAAAAGTAAACTAATTTACCAAAATGCTAAGCAATTACATAACGCTCTGCTCATACTAGAAATGAAATCTAGGTCTACTATTTTCATTTCTATACTGCCTTACACTCTAGTTACTACATGGTGTGCAATGTCAATATATGTCTGTGTTTAGTCTTATGTTGATGTGTTTCTGTACAGTGTACATCAGTACTTTACTGTACTGTTATGTCCTACATGTTTGTATTATGTACGCATCTTCTGTGGAAAATAATTTCCTCTCTGAGGACAAATAAAGCTATATATTTATCTGTCTATCTATATCTATCTACCTACCTATAATTCTCAGTTTAAATACTGAGTATTCCATCCAGTTGTATTTGATATATTCAGATTGATTGATTGATTGATTGATTGATTCAGTTTAACAACACCCTTTAAGAATAGATCAGTCAGCGCCTGTGCCAGTTCACCAGTCCTCACATCATACACTGAGCAGCCAGCCTGGGAACTAAGGATCTATGGATAATACTGCCAACCCCATCTCACTGCACAAAGACAGCAATAAAGTACATCAGCTTACCACTCACAAATGTTAAATATCTTGCAAAGGATACTGAGGAGACTGCATTATGGCCCAAATAGGGCAGTGAGGGACCATGGGCCGATGATATACATGACAGAGAAATACAACAGCATTCAGCTGGAACATGCATGTTGAAGTTGTGCATTCTTGGCTCGTAATAGTAGGCTACTGTCGGAGGGTATGGAGCAATGTGAAGCCATGTCTCTGTATTATGGGGGTTGTGTTCAGTGTAGTTGAATAGGTGTGTGATGCAATGGGTTGCTTTTAATTAATAATTAATTTAATTCCTCACAGGGACAGTGAGCAGTATCATCACATTATTACAGAAC
Source organism: Poromitra crassiceps (assembly GCF_964638095.1). Classification (NCBI taxonomy): domain Eukaryota; kingdom Metazoa; phylum Chordata; class Actinopteri; order Beryciformes; family Melamphaidae; genus Poromitra; species Poromitra crassiceps. The sequence continues at coordinate 3,426,645 of NC_139632.1, read as the reverse complement.
TAAACACAACAATAGAAGGTGGAAAATAAGGCCTGTTATTCAAAGACCAGCACAGCCTGGCTGTAAAGAGTAGGCCTACTCATGGAAATATTATACTACCACAGTGCTAGTATGAAAACGTCAAATGCAAAATGATAGGCTATTTCAGTCTAGACTCTAGTGGACTCAAGCACAGCAAGTTGGATAGCACGGTATAAGTTTATTTGACAATCATATATTACATATCTCGAATGGAGAAAATACATGTTTGGCCTACATCAACATCAAACATCAAAAACATATTTTCAGTTCCATTGATCATGACTGCATCATTCACCTGAGTCACAAAGTTAATGCCTCAGGATCTCTCCCGCCTAAGTCACCGCCTGCCTCAGTGTGTTTACCGACACCACACATCTGACGATTAAAACAAAACTAATAGCAGCATTAGAGTACTTTGACTTGTATTCCCTCGTCAGACATCTCTGCTTACTGTAAAACTAGTGTTTGGAATGTAAAGCATATTCAACCATTTTATGAGTCGAAATGTGAGGAAATCCCACTGCGAGTAGAATACTGTGACCGGGTAATGGAGAGGTTTGAAGCTCCCCTGAATAAAAATAAAGTCTCCTCGTTGCTAAAAACGACTCCATTTCGGAAGGAAACAAGTTATCTAACATCTCGAATCAGATTTAGACTTCAAAACTGCTCCGATCGGTGTCTTTTATCCCTAAAATGTGGAAGAGAAAATCCAAGTGTCGCCACATTTCAACAGGACAGAGAGAGAGGCTGTGTGTGTTGAGTCTAGTATTTTGAAATTTGACTCTCTAACTCTCGGTTTCTCAGGAGTAGTTTTATTTTGAAAATCCAAAACACTGCACAGCGAAAGTGTTATTTGCTGTGTTAACTTGACACCAAAAATCTTCTGATTGGTCGAGGATCGCGAAGCTGCAACTGACCAATGAACAAGCAGCTCGAGAGGGATATAATCCGGGCTCCCGGCTGTTGTCATTCATTCTTTGATTCTATCTCAAATCATAAGAAAACACGCAAAATGAGTGGCCGAGGAAAAACCGGAGGAAAGGCTCGTGCCAAGGCAAAGACCCGCTCATCTCGTGCTGGACTCCAGTTCCCGGTCGGCCGTGTCCACAGGCTGCTGCGCAAAGGAAACTACGCCCACCGTGTCGGTGCTGGAGCCCCGGTGTATCTGGCGGCGGTGCTCGAGTATCTGACCGCTGAGATCCTGGAGTTGGCTGGAAACGCTGCCCGCGACAACAAGAAGAGCCGCATCATCCCCCGTCACCTGCAGCTGGCCGTCCGCAACGACGAGGAGCTCAACAAGCTGCTGGGCGGAGTCACCATCGCTCAGGGCGGCGTGCTGCCCAACATCCAGGCGGTGCTGCTGCCCAAGAAGACCGAGAAGGCCGCCAAGAAGTAACCTGCTCCAGCTTGTCTCCACAACAAACCAACGGCTCTTTTAAGAGCCACCCACTCACTGACAAAGAGCTCTCCTTTTATCTTTACTAGTTATAAGGTCTCATATTATTACTATCATAAAGCTTTTATAATGCTGTCGGTTTGTACACGAGAACTAACATTTGCTTTGGCACCAATTGGAAAACGACTTTGAGCTATAGATTATTATAGCAGTGATGCTATTAAGTTGCTGCACTTGGTCCCAAATGATCTGTGCTATTGCTTGTATTGTAATACTATTACAAATAACTCTGTAGCTAGACATTTGCTGTTTGTTGCCCACATTATAAGCACATTATATGAGGGATCAGCCAAGCAGCATTTTGGTAAACAAACTGCATCACTGGGTGGCAACGGCAATGGAACCCTATGGAGCATGAGCTTTGGCAGGCTTGTTAGTAGGGCACTTTTGAGGGGGTCCACGGGCACCCCCCTTATTTTTTTTCCTAGTCTGGATTTTTGGCATCCATAGGACCTCTAAAATAAAGATTGTGATGATCCCAAGAAAAAAAACCTGTCCAAAATGTTTTTTTTTCAATGTTTTATTACCCCTATGAGACGTGCAGGATTGCCGGCAGGAATGCGTCTTTCAGGTTTTTAAATGGCTTTATTCGAAAATTATTCAGATACAAGTTATGCAGTCAAAATATCAAAATAATAGTTTTTTTGTTTGTTTTTTACATAGTGCATCAATCAATTCAACCATATAAAATAAATTATAGTTTATGATTCATAAATATTCATATATTTATATATATTATATTTATATATATTATATTCATATATTCAGTTTAGCACCAGATACCTCTTCGTATAACTGAAGGTATTTATTTATTATAATAGTTCCTCTTGATTTTTTATGACTGTGACATCATCGGCATAGGCCAGGACAGTTACCCGGTGTCCACTACTTGTTCTTGTCCCCGAGACTGTCTTTCAGAGACTGTGGCACGCTCACATTTTGAGCTAGGTCAAAGGTAGGGATATCATTTGAAACTGGACAACCTAAGGTTTCCAATGGGGCCAAGCCTGTCATGCTAGCTTGTCGGGAAGGGGGGTAAATAACTAATTATTCAAAGTCAGACCAAATTTTGGCGAGGGAAAAAACGGCCATCACCATTTTCCAAATGGTCCCTTGACCTGTCACCTCAATATATCTGAATGGAGACCACACCAGGGTCCTTCTGTTTGATTATGGTTCAGTCTGGCACCAGATACCTCTTCATATGTCTTAAGGTGTTCGTTTATTATGTCTAGTTCCTTTTGACTTTTTACTATGACCGTGACGTCATTGGCATAAGCCAGAACAGTCACTCGGTCTCCACCACTGGTTCTCGTCCCACTCAGCCTGGTATCCTCCTTAATTATTATTATTATTATTTTGGTAACACTTCATAATACTGTAACACAAAAAATGGGTAGTTACTGAGGAACGAGTAAGGAACAAACCATTAGTTCATGAATAGTTAATGAGTAGTTAATGAGTAGTTGATAGGTAGTTCCTTATTGGTAGTTACTTAAGAACTGACCATTAGTTACCATGTTAACAAACCAGTAAGTAATGATTACTTCCCTAAAAAAAACTTTTTTTCATTTGTTTTCATTCACTAGTTCATTAATAGTTAATTGGTAGTTCCTTAATAGCATTAATGTGGATTTTGTTTGTTTGTTTGTTTTCCTGTTGTTGTTGTTCATCACAGTTTGTCTCAATAAATATCTCATCTGTGTTAGGCACACACATAGGTCTATTCTGGGGGAAGAAAATGTTGGCAATCTGGCTTTTGGGCATTTTGCCTGCATCTTTGTATGTGGATGGATTATTAATTCTCAATGCATTGTCGTATGCCGTCGCTCACATGTTCTGTTTAAAGTATATATAGGGAAATACTTCATATATGTTGATCAGAGTTGTGATTAAAAGGTTCTGTGGGCCCAGAAGATGTTCAGCTGAACTCGAGAGTTGCAATTCTCCCAGCAGCCACAGGGGCATGGATGCCCATAAGAGAACTGGCTGTGTACTAATGAAGGCAACATGTAAAACAACTGGGAGACAAAAAAAAGGGCGGGGGGGGGGGGGGGGGGGGGGGGGTGACCGAGCCCAACTCCCCCGAGGGGAGGCATTACATTACATTACGTCATTTTCTTTTATCCAAAGCGACTTAACACATTTTTGTCAGCAATAGAGCAATCAAATATGCAACACAGTCTATGACAACTACAACTTCTGAAGGAATAGTGGTAAAGTTAAGTTAGTAAGTAGTAGTTTTTTTTTTTTTTTTTTTTTAAGAGAGAGAAAGAAGTTAGTTCAAGAAGGGCCCAGGAGGCGCAACGTGGAGTCCGGCTCCACGAGGAGGCAGAGCGGGTTGTCCACTAATCGCTTTGGATAAAAGAGGTCGGTGGTTCGCTTCCTGCCTCCTCCAGTCTGCATGTCAAAGTGTCCTTGGGCAAGACACTGAACTGAGCCCCAAATTCCTCCTGATGGTGTATGAATGGGTGAATGTACCTACTGATCGTAAAGCGCTATATAAATGCAGGCTATTTGCCATTTACCTAATTTTAGGCCATTTACACACACACACACACACACACACACACACGCACACGCACACGCACACGCACACACACATACACACAAACTAACTATAACCATAACTTTTGTTTCCACTGACTAATTCTTCTGTCCAATTATGGTAAGAAAAGCTTTAGGGAAGGAGAAGATGGCATGTTATTGACTGCAGTAGTGATGGTTGTGGTCTGGATGCTGCCTGCAACTTGCTGATACATTGCTGCAGATATCTACAGAGAGCAGTGCATGGGTAAGTGGGACAACTGCTTTTGTGGTCTGTGGGAGGAAGCAAAAGTTCATGTTCAACAAGAATTGTTTCAACAGACAGGGGGGGGGGTTGTTGGGACCTGTGCGTGGGGCAGGGGAGGGGGGTGTTCCCCATAGAGCTATAGGTGCGTTCCCCCACTTCTCCAGATAGCACTACACCTCTGCTGGTAGGCTGTTAAACTAAACTAGACTAAAAGCTAGACTAAACTAGACTAAAAGCCCTCCATGTTGACTGGTAGGCTGTTTTACTGAAACCCCTCCATATCGACTGGTAGGCTGCAGAACAGAGAGATCATTCTTACCTTCAGCCTACATGATTGATTAATTGATTGATTTTCTTTATTTAAGTGATATGCTTCCAATGAAGCCCAGCCCATATGGGCTTACAGGACACTTTTACTGTTCATCATTTAAACAAGCGATCAAACATAAAACCAACAGGAACATCCTAAATACATACAGTGCAATCATATGAGCATGAAACAACAGCCTGAACCTATGAGCTGAGCTCACCTTCTATTCTAGGCCTTACAAATAAAATGAGCTGTCTTAAATAGGCTACTTCAGTCTTAAACAAACAACCACTCCAACTTCTGGCCATCATCTGCCCAGAAGAGCTCAGGTTTTTGATTTTGCATTTCATCAAATATAAGGACATCCTCAAATCATCATACATTCATTCTCAAATACACTACTGCCGCATGCGCTAGGACGTGTCATCAGTGATGTTATCTGGGGTCGTAAGGTGTTTCGGGTCTGTCAACATCATACACCCTCGCCCAGTAGACCCAGCCGAGGCCAATTAAGACCCCGACTCACGTCCCAGAAGCCGCTACGGATCAGCCTTACTACTCTATCTGCAACGTTGCCCGCGGGAGGGGTAAAAGAGAACCCAATCCGCTGCAATAGAGCTAGTGCTACGCCGCAGTATTGGCCCTTCGGTGCATGGAGGATCTAGGCTCTGTGGGTTTCTCCCGGCCGTGCTCCTCCTTCGTCTCACCAGACCCCCCTCATGTCAAAGGCAATCCAGAGGCTGAAGGGATGCCTCAAGGACGCCTCAAGAGGGCCTGTGCGCTGCACGTCATTTACCTGCGTCGAGCACCTCGCTCTAGCCTGGAGGACCCCAGGCCGCGCCGATCTTGCGCAGATTTTCAGGGGGCTAATCCGTAGCGTTTGTGGATTTCTCCCTCACGAGAGAGCCAAGATGGGGTGCTAATCCCATCCCGTACCGGGTTGCCGTGTCTCCGGCCGTCAACTGTCTCTCCAGCTCGTCACCAAACTATACTTGGTTGTCACCTAGTCTTTCCTAAGTGTCACTGGCCAGAGGCAAGCCAGGATTCTACATTCTCAAATACACTACTGCCGCATGCGCTAGGACGTGTCATCAGTGATGTTATCTGGGGTCGTAAGGTGTTTCGGGTCTGTCAACATCATACACCCTCGCCCAGTAGACCCAGCCGAGGCCAATTAAGACCCCGACTCACGTCCCAGAAGCCACTACGGATCAGCCTTACTACTCTATCTGCAACGTTGCCCGCATGAGGGGTAAAAGAGAACCCAATCCGCTGCAATAGAGCTAGTGCTACGCCACAGTATTGGCCCTTCGGTGCATGGAGGATCTAGGCTCTGTACATACAGAGCATAATAAAACATGAAATGAAACTAATTTTCAACATCCTTTAGCAGACATTGCATATCCTGTTCTCTTCTGGTATAGCTGAGAACCGCCCTACTTCAATGGCAAGAGGCAGGATACCAATTCTCATTTGAGCACATAGTGTAAGGAGCTCTGGTTTCTGGTGAGAGACGAAGTAACATATAGGGCTCAGGACCTAAACGCTGCTTCATCTGAACATATGATCTAAGCTTAGGTTTAGACCATATGTCGTTTGCCCATTTCTCTCTATAATTAAGAGAACATTTTTGTTTCAACATATTAACGTTACAGCAAAGCATGTTGTGAAAAATACATGCCAGGTCTGCCTCTCTAAGAGTAGAACAAATTCCTTTATCCAGGGGTGACTGTGAGCCTTTTCCCAATTGAAGACATTTTTTGTTAAGATACTCTATGGCATATTAATGATGCGGTTCCACAGCCGTATCATTTCTCCCTTTAGTCTAATCTCCACCGGTTCCCAACCCATATCACCCTGTATGGCAAGAGTAGGGGCAAATGCATGTACCCCAGCCCAAGGAAGCATCTTATGGCTCTATTCTGGATGGAATTTACTTTTTTGGCATCCTTGCAACCCCATACTCCAGCTACATACTGTAACAAAAAATAGGACAAACACATGCTCCATAGAGCTGTGAGTATGTGGAATAGCAAATGTCTTTACAAAATTTCACTTTACCTATTATTGCCCCTACAGCTCTCCCTGCAGAGTCTGATAGTATTCCAATCCCAGAATCATAGGGCATAAATTCATCCAGAGTAAAGCCCAAGTATTTGTATCTGTATATTCCAGATGCAGGGTTCCAAATGAGAAATTCTGCAGAGATCTTACAGTAGCCTTTTTTCTGAAGTGCATAATCTGAATTTTACTCTGGTTGAGCATAAGCCTTTTAGAGCACCAGTTATCAATATTCAGCATCTTCTGCAAGGTGTCTCCCGACTCTGACAGGAGAATTATATGATCCGCATAAAGTAAACATCTTCAAATGACATCGTCCAAGTATCTGTATTTGTTTTTGTTTTCTGTTTCTTTTTTTTTCTCCGATGTAATTTTAGCTATCTTATTTGTTAGTTTAGTTTAGTTTAGTTTAGTTTAGTTTATTTCGATCAGAAAGAAAAGGATATTCACAGAATAGAAAAAAAACAGAAAAAAACAAAAGATACATAAGGCTGACCGAAAGGGTTTAGGGCTGAAGCTAACTAGTTCATTATGTATTTTGTGTTGAGTACTGACATTTAATAATTTTGCACTTGCAATTGTACTAATTTGTTTGTATGTTTGGACCCCAGGAAGACTGGTTGCTATGGCACCAGCTAATGGGGATCCTTAATAAAATAAATAAAATAAATCAATTGTACCCCTAAACCAGAAATTTTGATCTCCAGGGCTAGATCATTAACAAAAATGGCAAACAAGTCGCTACTGTGGGCTTCCCCTTTCCAGCCAAAACATCTTGGGGGAGTATGAAACCTGCTGGGGGGCATGGATCACTCACATTTCAGAGCCTTGATAGGGAACCTTTGCCCTTGTTAGAATACAAATGTGCCTTTTTTCTCCCTCTCCCTTTTTTCTTTTTCTTTTACAAAAAACAGCAGCATACTACATGAGGAATAAACTCATAGGTTGAGTCAAAAATAAATGCAGGCCATTTGCCATTTACCAAATTTTAGGCCATTTACACACACACACACACACACACACACACACACACACACACACACACACACACACACACACACACACACACACACACACACACACACACACACACACACACACACACACACACACACAAACTAACTATAACCATCACTTTTGTTTCCACTGACTAATTCTTCTGTCCAATTATGGTAAGAAAAGCTTTAGGGAAGGAGAATATGTCATGTTATTGACTGCAGTAGCGATGGTTGTGGTCTGGATACCTGCAACTTGCTGAGAGTGTATAATATAGTGCTGCAGATATCTACAGAGAGCAGTGCATGGGTAAGTGGGGCAACTGCTTTTGTGGTCTGTGGGAGGAAGCAAAAGTTCATGTTCAACAAGAATTGTTTCAACAGACAGGGGGGGGGGGGGTGTTCCCCATAGAGCTATAGGTGCGTTCCCCCACTTCTCCAGATAGCACTACACCTCTGATTGTCACGTAAATTGCCAGTTAACAATACAACATTAAACCTTACATATGCCCATATATTAGCACAAATCTATATCGTAATAAGGTAGGTTGCAAAACTTTTCCTGTCTGATGGTGGCTGTCCATTCCCTGCCATCTGTATTTTGCTCAATATGTTTCTGAAAAATGGCGATTTCATTCTACTGTTGAAACTGGCAACATTTCCTCTACCATGTAGGAGGAGGCAACAAGCCTGTCCATCTCTGATTTTGATGTTACCTGGTGAAAAGAAAGCTTTTGCAGCTTGCTTGGGGTCGAGGCGGGCGACTCAGCTTGGGTCTGCAACCAGCTTTGTGTTTATAGCATGTTTCCACTGCAGATGCTTTGAGAGGTTTGATGTCTTGTCCTTCCGAGCAACAAAAAGTTGTTGTAGAAGACGGCGCTTGCAATCCAATTATTACTCAGATTGCTGGCAGATTATTACGGAGCATACCGCACTGCGCCTGTGACACGTTGAAAGGAATACATAGTAATACACTAATGGACTGTTAGACGTTTTAAAAACAGTAAATGCATGATCTGTAATAAGATTAAAATACTGTGATAAAGTTTTAAAAGATCATCTCGTCATAAAAAAAACTATAAGATGTCAAAATGGTTAAAAACAGTAAGAATTCATATCCTGTTATCAGGGGTAAAAATGCTAAAAGGCGTTCAATTCATTTGTTTATTTCATCATTTATCTGTTCAAAGTTAAGCTAAAAAGAGTATTATTCAGTGATCTGCAATGTCCCCTTAATCAACTAGCTTGAGATCGATTGCTTTTGTCTCCGCCCACATATCTAGGAGAAGGGCTCTATTTCCTCATTCAGTAAAACGCTGTCACAGAGGAAACACACTCTCATCACTCTCGTGATTATTCTCTCCTTTACAGGTATGTTGTCGCTCTTTCACACTGCTAAGCGGTTGTATTCTGTTCAGAACATGTTTTGAGTGTAAAGAGATGGTGCACGTGACGTTTTGACTGAGTTAAAATAACGTTTGTCGAGTATGGTAAAGTGCTTGTTGTGTTATAGGAGTTTCAGGCCCTGCTGGTTTACAGAGTTCAACCTGTGTTCAGCCCAGTGCTGCCGCCCTGTGGCGGATTCACGCATGCACAGGAGTAAATAGGCTATTTAGCACAGTTGATGGCATTTGTTTATTTGGTGAATTTGATGCAGCTGTGTCAATGCATTTTCCACAGTAGTTTGTTTATTGTTATTTTGTGACTTTTGTACGTTTTCTGAGAGTTTATTTACCACATTTATGCACATCTTATGTACCAGTAACAGTGGGGGAAAATGGGAATTATGTCTCTGATAAATACAAGCTGTAACTTGAACATGATACTGCTATTGCAGCTAATTTGTTGAATGTATATTTGTAAAATGTGTATATGTTTATGATGTTTGATTCAGTAAAACGCTGTCACAGAGGAAACACACACTCATCACTCACGTGATTATTCTCCCCTTTACAGGGGTACAACACGCCCACTTCACTATTTGGTTTGGTTTGGTTTATTTCGGATCAAGAATGCATACAAACCATTTCAAATTTACAATTAATACAATAGTAAAAAAAAGTACACAATATGTAAATCGAAAGTAAAGTATCAGACGTTCTATTTGCGAGGGGCATTTTACAGACCCCATCGCTGTATGTGGCTTTCTCTTATGGTTTACTTTTACATTTCATTTCATTTTATTTTGTCCAATATTCAGATATTCCAGAATTGCATGTTGTGTTAAAATACATATTATTATTTCTATCTCACACTTTTTAGCCTGATTTAATTGTAAAACCGAGTGTAAAAAGTTATGCAAAGCCTTCTGGGAAATTTAACCTGTGGAAGAGGAAAGTGGACGGAGTTCCCAGCATGCCCTGGGGGTACTGTGTTTTTGTGTCAATTGTTTGTTTGTCAATGTGTTTTGGAGGTTAAAATGATTTCTTGTTCTATATGCATGATGTTAGTTATCTGATAAGTTATGTGTCGACTAATAGTGCTGTTCTGCATGCTAATACAAAGTTGAAATATTGGCACCATGGGTGATTCTGCTGTGCAGTTAAATGACCTCTCTGATGGGACACAGGATGTGTTATTAAAACGGAGATCTTTTCTCTCTATACTTATCTTGCTAGTACGCAAGTAATCAGTTTGATTACGGTAGTAACTGTAATGTGATTACTGAACTTAGCTACAGTAGTGCCTTACACTACTCGTTAATTACAAAAGTAATGTGATTACAGTAACCCCAACACTGCTGTTAATATTGTTATGTTAAGCAGCTGGTTTGTGTTGTTTTGACATAGTTATTGTTGTAACCTTTATAAATGTTGTTTACTGTTAATACTGTTGTGTTAAGCAGCTGGTTTGTGTTGATGTTGACATTTTCATCTTCTACGCATCACTTTCTAACGTTACGCACTATTACTCAGCAAACATTTCCTCGATCTGTGTCGATGTTATCGCATCCAATCGACGTCGGTTCAAGACGTGACTTTAATATTATCATTTGCTGGGATGAAAACATCTTAATGAGATGGTGATTTCTTGCGAATCATATTTTAGAGTGTGTATCTGAATAAATACTCACAGGAAGCATTTCTGCCTTTATTTTGACCATTTGCCGACATGAAAATATAAATCTTTGGGGAAAATATTGATACTTTGTTAGCTTGAAAGGGAGGCGATATTGATGTGAAGGCATTTCTGCATCTCTTTACAGAACAGGAGGCACAGTGGCACTCTGGTATGACAATTTGAGATGTCCCTCCTGGCAACACTGATTCTAGACTGACCGGGATGCAGAACTGAGTCTGAAGCAACAGCATCGTGACAAACTGCAGGTGCCAGGTGATCTAAACCACACAGGTACCCTAGTTACATATGAACTATTTGTAATTACACATGAACACCAAATGTAATTACACAGTAATTACCAATAGTTATAAATGATGTTCATATGTAGTTACATTGTAACAGACCTGTAAAATGGAGTGAGTCTGTTCAACTGTAGTTCATATGTAGTTACATTGTAACGGACCTGTAAAGTGGAGTGAGTCTGTTCAACTGTAGTTCATATGTAGTTACATTGTAACGGACCTGTAAAGTGGAGTGAGTCTGTTCAACTGTAGTTCATATGTAGTTACATGGTAACAGACCTGTAAAGTGGAGTGAGTCTATTCAACTGTAGTTCATATGTAGTTACATGGTAACAGACCTGTAAAGTGGAGTGAATGAATGAATGAATGAATGAATATTTTATTTTCGTGTCAGGACAATTACATGACCCATCCCACATGGGATTATCAGACACATCAACATTCAATATTTAACAAAACATAACATTCTGGTATGTTACCCAACCAGAAGCTTTCAGTGCAGCCCAAATTAGAGAATATATATACATGCAGACATAATATGCCTATACATATACATACATATACATTCATACATACCTGCACTGAATACGAAAATAAAACGAAAAAAATAAATAGAAAATAAACTCTACTTTATCAGTTGTACGTCAACCTTCTCCTCCTGTCCCATGCTTTAGAGAGAAATTCAGAGAATGCAAAAATATTATCAAAAAGAAATTCGAGTATTACTCCGTTCTCACTATCTATCATATTTAGCTCAGGAGTATGGACTCTTTTAAACATTGTTTCTCTCAAGTCATGATACAAAGGACAATATAAAATGAAATGAATTTCATTTTCCACCTCATTCAACTCACAATATTCACATATTCTATCCTCCTCAGCTACCCCTCTGTATCTTCCTGTTTCAATATGTAATGGTAGGATGCCACATCTTATCTGTGCACAGAGTGATCTCTGACTTTTTGGCAAATTATACAAAACATATTTTTCACATTTATAGTCTTTTTTAAATAAACAATATGTTCTTAATTTTGGCTTTTGCCAAATTTCTTCAGCCCAGGATTGTAGACATTTAACCCGGATTCGATTTTTAAATTCCTCCACATTCACAGTTTTTCTTTGGAAATAATGGTCTTCCAGACCACATTCCTGTAGTAAGTCATACAGTTCAGAGACCCATTCCCCATCAACAAACAAATCCCAAAAGAAAATATGGCTAGCCACCCTGTTGGGTGGTAAACCCAGCAGCCTGTTCCAAAGACCCACCATACTGGCCTTCCACCTAATTTCACAGGAGTCCCACCCCATATCTCCATTTGAGTCTATTTAACTGTAGTTCATATGTAGTTACATGACACCGGACCTGTAAAGACTGGGCCTGGGACAGAGATTGCTAAAAGCCAGTTGGGGATTCGAACCACTGAACTTCAGATTGCAAAGCTGGCGGCTTTAACCACTCAGCCACGAGGGCTTTCCAACTTTCTTAGTTGAGTTTGGGAGGATAACTGTATGTCAGTCAGATGTAGTTGTCACTTCCTATCTTTGTTATTATAAGCATAGACTTGGGGGAAAATGTTGATACTTTGTTAGTTGTAGCTTGAAAGACAGGCAATATTGATTAATGTGAATGCATTTCTGCAGTGTGACTGTGTGTGACATACAGTCAGTCAGATTTTATTGAATGTAAAAAGGGCTCGTACAGAGTATGGTAAAAAGGCGTTTCAGTTCTCAGCACCGACGGCATGGAATGAGCTCCAGAAGGACCTGAAATTGCAGGAGCTGGTCTCATTAAATGTTTTTAAAACGATGGTTAAAGGTAGGGAGGACGGTGAAAGTTGCAACTGTTTTTTTTCTTCATAGTTTAACTTGCTTTTATGAATCACTGAATGTGTGTGTGTACCATGTAGTGTTGTAATGTTATAAGATGTTTGTTGTGGCGTCTGCAACTTGTGTAAATTGTATGCTGCTTTTCTTGGCCAGGTCCCTCTTGAAAAAGAGATTCTTAATCTCAATGAGGCTAACCTGGATAAATAAAGGTTAAATTAAAATTAAAAATTAAAAAAGTTATCCTCTTAAACTCCACCATGAAATTTGGAAAGCCCTCGTGGCTGAGTGGTTAAAGCCGCTTGCTTTGCAATCAGAAGTTCAGTGGTTCAAATCCACCACTGGGTTTTAGCAATCTCTGTCCCAGCCGGGAGCTTCTTTACAGGTCCGGTACCATGTAACTACATATGACCTACAGTTGAAAAGATTCACTCCACTTTACAGGTCCGGTACCATGTAACTACATCTACAGTTGAAAAGATTCACTCCACTTTACAGGTCCGGTACCATGTAACTACATATGAACTACAGTTGAACAGACTCACTCCACTTTACAGGTCCGGTACCATGTAACTACATATGAACTACAGTTGAACAGTCTCACTCCACTTTACAGGTCCGGTACCATGTAACTACATATGAACTACAGTTGAACGGTCTCACTCCACTTTACAGGTCTGTTACAATGTAACTACATATGAACTACAGTTGAACAGACTCACTCCATTTTACAGGTCTGTTACAATGTAACTACATATGAACTACAGTTGAACAGACTCATTCCATTTTACAGGTCTGTTACAATGTAACTACATATGAACGTAATTTAGAACTATTGGTAATTACTGTGTAATTATATTTGGTGTTCATGTGTAATTACAAATACCGTAAATTTCGGACTATAAGCCGCGGCTTTTTCCCCGTTTTTTGGCCCTGCGGCTTATATAACGGTGCGGCTTATCTATGGATTTTTTCGGAAAAAAAAACAAAAACAAAACGGAATTCTCTCTTTTTTAGCACTCTTTCTAACTATAAATCCACTTCTGTTTTAATTTCCTCTCTTGCCCTCTTTTCACCACACCGCGGACACTGTGTGCACTGTAAAAAAAAACACAGGTGGTGTTGTGTTATGTTGTTTTGTTGAAATGTTAATAAATGGGAGCTTCCTCAAACAGCCATCTCTTTCCCGACAATCCCCTCTGTGCATGAACCCTTACATATGGTAATTAAACATTAAAACACAATTAAAAAAAAAAAAACATTAAAACACCTGCGGCTTATAGTCCGGTGCGGCTTATATATGTAACAAACAGGCAATTTTGCTGCTGCGGCTTATACTCCGGTGCGGCTTATAGTGCGGAAATTACGGTAGTTCATATGTAACTAGGGTACCTGTAAAATAAAGGGTTACCACAGATTGTATACCAGAGACCATTATGTTATTGTAACAGACTGTATACCAGAGACCATTATGTTATTGTAACAGACTGTATACCAGAGACCATTATGTTATTGTAACAGACTGTATACCAGAGACCATTATGTTATTGTAACAGACTGTATACTTAACCCTGAGTTATCTGTCCACCCACTCTATATGAACAGCCAACACACCATCGAGGATAGTTTGAGACAAACCTTCTCAAGATTCCGCCTGTCATCCCACCGGTTGCGCATTGAACTGGGAAGGTGGAGCCGCACACCCCGAGAACAGCGTGTGTGCTGGTGTGGCACTGGAATCCAGGACGAACAACACCTTCTCTTGTGCCCCCAGACCCAGGATATCCGCGACAGTTTTGATTGTCAGTCTACTGACCTACAGGTATTATTTCAAAATATGGACAAGAAAATGCTATCTATGCTGAGTAAATGCTTAGCTATCTTGGAACGTGAACAAACATCTTAGTTTTATGTATCTGTTATGTGATTGGACCCATTGTTTTTATTTTTCGTATTTTATATGATTATTTTAATAGTTTGTGTGAATATTTCTATGGTTGTCAATAAACTAACTAACTAACTATACCAGAGACCATTATCTTATGGTAACAGACTGTATACCAGAGACCATTATGTTATGGTAACAGACTGTATACCAGAGACCATTATGTTATTGTAACAGACTGTATACCAGAGACCATTATGTTACTGTAACAGACTGTATACCAGAGACCATTATGTTATGGTAACAGACTGTATACCAGAGACCATTATGTTATTGTAACAGACTGTATACCAGAGACCATTATGTTATTGTAACAGACTATATACCAGAGACCATTATGTTATTGTAACAGACTATATACCAGAGACCATTATGTTATTGTAACAGACTGTATACCAGATACCATTATGTTATTGTAACAGACTATATACCAGAGACCATTATGTTGTTGTAACAGACTGTATACCAGAGACCATTATGTTATTGTAACAGACTATATACCAGAGACCATTATGTTATTGTAACAGACTGTATACCAGAGACCATTATGTTATTGTAACAGACTGTATACCAGATACCATTATGTTATTGTAACAGACTATATACCAGAGACCATTATGTTGTTGTAACAGACTGTATACCAGAGACCATTATGTTGTTGTAACAGACTGTATACCAGAGACCATTATGTTATTGTAACAGACTGTATACCAGAGACCATTATGTTATTGTAACAGACTGTATACCAGAGACCATTATGTTGTTGTAACAGACTGTATACCAGAGACCATTATGTTATTGTAACAGACTGTATACCAGAGACCATTATGTTATTGTAACAGACTGTATACCAGAGACCATTATGTTATTGTAACAGACTGTATACCAGAGACCATTATGTTGTTGTAACAGACTGTATACCAGAGACCATTATGTTATTGTAACAGACTGTATACCAGAGACCATTATGTTACTGTAACAGACTGTATACCAGAGACCATTATGTTATGGTAACAGACTGTATACCAGAGACCATTATGTTATTGTAACAGACTGTATACCAGAGACCATTATGTTATTGTAACAGACTATATACCAGAGACCATTATGTTATTGTAACAGACTATATACCAGAGACCATTATGTTATTGTAACAGACTGTATACCAGATACCATTATGTTATTGTAACAGACTATATACCAGAGACCATTATGTTGTTGTAACAGACTGTATACCAGAGACCATTATGTTATTGTAACAGACTATATACCAGAGACCATTATGTTATTGTAACAGACTGTATACCAGAGACCATTATGTTATTGTAACAGACTGTATACCAGATACCATTATGTTATTGTAACAGACTATATACCAGAGACCATTATGTTGTTGTAACAGACTGTATACCAGAGACCATTATGTTGTTGTAACAGACTGTATACCAGAGACCATTATGTTATTGTAACAGACTGTATACCAGAGACCATTATGTTATTGTAACAGACTGTATACCAGAGACCATTATGTTGTTGTAACAGACTGTATACCAGAGACCATTATGTTATTGTAACAGACTGTATACCAGAGACCATTATGTTATTGTAACAGACTGTATACCAGAGACCATTATGTTATTGTAACAGACTGTATACCAGAGACCATTATGTTGTTGTAACAGACTGTATACCAGAGACCATTATGTTATTGTAACAGACTGTATACCAGAGACCATTATGTTATTGTAACAGACTGTATACCAGAGACCATTATGTTGTTGTAACAGACTGTATACCAGAGACCATTATGTTATTGTAACAGACTGTATACCAGAGACCATTATGTTATTGTAACAGACTGTATACCAGAGACCATTATGTTATGGTAACAGACTGTAAGCGTTCCAGCTGCACAACACTGTAATGTAGGCTATTGGGTGACATCAGACAACTGATTCTCCGTGAAGTCAGGGCAGATTTCTTCCCCCGAATTTACACGTCGGGACGACTTTGAGTGGTGTTCCAGTGTACTTTCTCTAGTAGGAGAACAGAAAATCCCAGCGTCCGAGTTGTCTGGAATGCAGCTTTAGTCCTGTCTGTGTGTCTTTGTCTTTCATACTGAACAGTTCAGATGCAGCCAGGGATGCTCTGTATAGGTTAGGCAGGCATAAACTTTATATAGGCAGACAGAACGTCCGTTACATAATGTCACTATATACTGCAAAGGCTTGAATCAATGGACCATAGCCTCAATCAACATTGTGACAACATTATTTTTATTTTGATGAATTTGAATGTCGTGGGTCCCTAGATTTTTGCGATGTCAAAATAGGGTCACGAGCCAAAAAAGGTTGGGAACCCCTGCGCTATATAAATCCAATCAATTGAATCACTGGTCCACATTACTGGTTTATTGTGTATTAATTCCTCTGCGATTTTAATACTGGTGTATGGGTTTTATCTAGGGCTGTCAATCGATTAAAATATTTAATCGCGATTAATCGCATGATTGTCCATAGTTAATCGTGATTAATCGCAAATTAATCACATAATTTTTTATCTGTTCTAAATCTACCTTAAACCGAGGTACCTTAAACATGGGTGCTTTGTGCAAAGATGCACTGTTGTATTAATATGGGTAGTAGCTATTATCATTAGTATGGGTAAGTATTTGGCCATTGGTATATTGTTATTATCAGTGTTGGGGGTAACTCATTACAAAAGTAACATATTACATGTAATATATTACTTTTAGCAGTAACTCAGTAATATAACTTATTACTTATAGGATTTCAGTAATATTATACCAGTTACTTTGTCAAGTAACTCAAGTTACAAATTGAGTTACATTTTATTAAATACATTACATTAAAAAAAAAATTGTTTTTACATATTTAAAAAAGATACAATCATTTCCTAATCAAACTGTGTTTTTATGCAAATAACCACTGTAGATGACAATAACAAAGGAAAATAATAACATTTAGAATTTTGGACAGTTTACACTGACTTCAAGGCGGTTGAAATTATTTTTCGGAATGGTCCCGGGGCGGCGATTAGGGATGGGCATTTTAAGCAATTTAAATACTCGAGTACTCTCCTTCTATTATGAACGAGTACTCGAGTACTTGCGTGGAGGGGGGGGCGGGGGGTCTGTGTGATTACTATGGTAATGACGGAGCAGGGGTAATCTGCTGTGTGTGGGGCTGTTCACACATAACGTTTGCATTTTTGCATGGAGAAAGCGCTACCTGGAGCATGTGAGGAGAGGGACTGACTGACTGTGATATTAGGTGAGGTGACGCTCAGCTAACGTCTAAAGCCTACCTCAGACAGCATCTCCGATGGTTGGATGGATGGCATTAGCGCTTCGGAGCGGACAATATTGTTGTGAAACAAGCGAAGGCTCAATTCCAATACATGTCCATTGTCCAGTATCATCAATTTTACTTACACTAACGTAAATCCACGGATTACAAGGTCCGGTGTTCTGCCAAAAAGTGAAAACTGACCACTGACCAGTGTGATTAACGTTACAGCTGCAGCTAAATAGTGATCACCATGAAACGATTGTCTCCCAAAAAGCGATTCTTTCTCCACATTTCTTGTGACTAACGTTATGGGAAACGACAGTGTAGTCAGTAAACTACTGCAAAGTTTTGAATGAGTTTTATCGGGCGTGCGCTATGAAGAAGCGTGCATCTGTCTCCTTCGGGAGCATATCTTCAGCCACCATTTTCGGGATAAGCTGGAAAACTTCCGGTTAAAACTTTCAAAATAATGTTACTTAAACAAAAGTAAATAGCTTATTTATGCACGTTGGAGGAGAAAAGGGTATTTCAACGAACGAAGCAGCAAACCTTGTATCAAAATACTCGTGATGTTATATGGCGTGAAACTATGGCTGTAACGCATTACTCAAAGTAGATAAGGTTACAACTTGCGTTACAATAAGCCGACTTGTGGCTGACTTGACGCCCGTGCAGTTCATGCTGGCAGATCCACATAACGATGCATGCGTAGATTTAGACCATTTTTAAAGGGGTGGGGAGTGGGGCGAGTACCTGGACAGCGCAAACGTTACTCGAGTACTGACGTTATGAACGAGCACTCGAGTACCCGAGTACTCGCGCCCATCCCTAGCGGCGATGTCATTCTGCTGCTGCTGTTGTTTTGGTAAAAGTAATGCAAAAGTAGTGTAATAAGTAACGAGTTACTCTACACATAAAGTAATATTGGAAAGTAACTTATTACTTTCAAATGAAAGTAACTAGTAATATGTAGTATATTACATTTTGAAAGTAACTTGCCCAACACTGGTTATTATTGCTACTAGTTACTGGGAATACACATCTCTAAGGCTGCACTGTGTAAGTTAACCATGCTATCCAGGAGCAGCTGCGTGCCAGCTCTCTCTCCCCCTCTCCTCTCGCTTTCTCTCTCGGTCTCTCTCTCCCGCTCTCCGTTGGTCTCTCTCTGACTCTGGTCTGATCCCCCTCCCGTCTTTCTCACTGTCTGTCTGTCTCGCTCGCTTTCTCTGCCTCTCTCTCTAGTCTCTCCCTCTCTCCCCCCCGCTCTCCGTGTGTGTGTGTGTGTGTGTGTGTGTGTGTGTGCGTGCGTGCGTGTGTGCAACGGTCTGATCGTGCTGAGGCTCTCTGTCTTTCTCTCCCTCACCCAAAATAAGGTAAAAGTAAAGTCCCAACGATTGTCAAACACCTGAGTGTGTGAAATTTGTTCTCCGCATTTGACCCATCCCCTGTGGGAGCGGTGAGCAGCAGCGCCGCCGCTCGGGAATCATTTGGTGATCTAACCCCCCAATTCCATCCCTTTGATGCTGAGTGCCAAGCAGGGAGGCAAATGGGTCCCATTTTTATAGTCTTATGTATAACTCGGCCGGGGATCGAACTCACAACCTCCCAGTCTCAGGGCGGACACTCAAACCACAAGGCCACTGAGCTGGTGACAAAATGCGGGACACTTTCTAAATTTTAAGCTGAACTTGCCATTATACCCATTTTCTTCCTCCTTTTCTGCTCACGGAGATTTCTTTCTGCTTGCTATCAACGTTACTGCTTCCTGATTTCCCAAACTACGGGTCGGACCAAGGCTCAAACATCACAGAAAGTGCATGCGTTAATCGCGCGTTTAAAAAAATAGTGGCGTTAAACGGAATTTGCATGAACGCGTTATTATCTCGTTAACTTTGACAGCCCTAGTTTGATCTATTCATTGTGTATTTTTTAACATCTGTCACAAATAAATAAATAAATTCATAAATGCCATAACATGCTGCGCCCATGGCGCATCGTCTCCAGAGTCTCCACCCTAGAAACCGAGTGTTCGCAGCGCACGAGTTTGCTGATTTTAAGAAGTGAATTATATGAGATGTCTGTTGGACAGCAGCACTTTTACTGTATTTCAAATCACATGAATAAAAACCTTAATATTTCTTCAGTAGGTTTTAGTCTTCAGAGAACTATTTGGATCCTACAATCACTGCTTCAGCTACATTATTCTTATTAGTATGATTGTTTTTGTGGGTGTTCCCCGTCTTACCTTCTGTCTCTGTTTGATGATGTCAGAGGTGATTGGCAGAGAAGAAGACACATCTGGCAGAGGAGGAGAGGAACACTGTCAAGATGAATTCTTCAGAAGAGGTGAGACAAAAATATCACTGTTGTATCAGTGATGTTGCAACACACACACACACTCACTCACTCACTCACTCACACACACACACACACACACACACACACACACACACACACACACACACACACACACACACACACACACACACACACACTCTGTCCTGATTCTGTCTTTATATATTTTTATGGAAACAGAAAGACACCAGTGGACCCAGACGTCACCGCTGTGATCAGTGTGACAAAACATTCACAAGACTTCAGCTGTTAAAGCAACATCAGAGAGTTCACTCAGGAGAGAAGCCTTACTCCTGTCAGGAGTGTGGGAGCTGTTTCAGTCGGTTAGGTAGCCTAACAAGACATAAACTCATCCACACTGGAGTTAAACCCTACAGCTGTGACCAATGTGGGAGCAGGTTCAGTGAGTTAGGTCACCTAAAAACACATCAACGCATCCACACTGGACTTAAACCCTACAGCTGTGACCAATGTGGGAGCAGGTTCAGTCAGTTAGGTCACCTAACAAGACATAAACGCATCCACACTGGGGTTAAACCCTACAGCTGTGACCAATGTGGGAGCAGGTTCAGTCGGTTAGGTAGCCTAACAACACATAAACGCATCCACACTGGAGTTAAACCCTACAGCTGTGACCAATGTGGGAGCAGGTTCAGTAAGTTAGGTAACCTAACATCACA
Organism: Poromitra crassiceps; assembly: GCF_964638095.1. Classification (NCBI taxonomy): domain Eukaryota; kingdom Metazoa; phylum Chordata; class Actinopteri; order Beryciformes; family Melamphaidae; genus Poromitra; species Poromitra crassiceps. The sequence goes on along the minus strand of NC_139632.1, from coordinate 3,405,531 downwards.
TAAACTCATCCACACAGGAGTTAAACCCTACAGCTGTGACCAATGTGGGAGCAGGTTCAGTCAGTTAGGTAACCTAACATCACATAAACGCATCCACACTGGAGTTAAACCCTACAGCTGTGACCAATGTGGGAGCAGGTTCAGTCACTCAAGTCACCTAACAACACATAAACGCATCCACACTGGAGTTAAACCCTACAGCTGTGACCAATGTGGGAGCAGGTTCAGTCGGTTAGATAGCCTAACAACACATAAACGCATCCACACTGGAGTTAAACCCTACAGCTGTGACCAATGTGGGAGCAGGTTCAGTGAGTTAGGTAGCCTAACAAAACATAAACGCATCCACACTGGAGTTAAACCCTACAGCTGTGACCAATGTGGGAGCAGGTTCAGTCTGTTAGGTAGCCTAACAACACATAAACGCATCCACAGTGGAGTTAAACCCTACAGCTGTGACCAATGTGGGAGCAGGTTCAGTGAGTTAGGTCACCTAACAAGACATAAACGCATCCACACTGGAGTTAAACCCTACAGCTGTGACCAATGTGGGAGCAGGTTCAGTCGGTTAGGTAGCCTAACAACACATAAACGCATCCACACTGGAGTTAAACCCTACAGCTGTGACCAATGTGGGAGCAGGTTCAGTGAGTTAGGTAACCTAACATCACATAAACGCATCCACACTGGAGTTAAACCCTACAGCTGTGACCAATGTGGGAGCAGGTTCAGTCAGTTGGCTCACCTAACAACACATAAACTCATCCACACTGGAGTTAAACCCTACTACTGTGTCCGCTGTAAGAAAGTGTTCAGACACTCAAATACTCTGAAGAAACACCGCTGCATCTAATCAAAGCAAAGTCGTCCTTCAAGGTGAAGCCGCGGTCAGCCAAGATCTGAAACAAAGGAAGAAGAAATAAACAACAATTAAACAAATGAAAGAACAAGACAAAAAGACCAACAATATCTTTGTGCTGTGGTGATGGATATTGTTGGTCAGCTGTAGACCGGCCACCTTGTTCCGATATTGATGTTATTTATGTTGCTGAGTTGCTGAATGAATTGTGTTGGCCTCTAATTGCCTGTTGAGGCTCAAATAAACTATTTTTGAATTGAATTGAGTTTATTGTAATTATCTATCTTGTCATATTGCTGAATGCTACAATATTGAAGTAAACAGTGTTTAGATTATGAAGTAAATGGTAAATGGACTGCATTTATATAGCGCTTTTATCTTAAGCGCTTTACAATGTGCCTACATTCACACACCGAAGGTGGCAAGCTGCCACGCAGGGTGCTGGCACAGCCATCGGGAGCAATTTGGGGTCCAGTGTCTCTTGCCCAAGGACACTTCGACATGCAGACTGGAGGAACCGGGGATCGAACCACCGACCTTCTGATTAGTGGACGACCCGCTCTATCTCCTGAGCCACAGCCGCCCCACAGTACACATTCCAGGTCACCTAATTTGCAACCTGGAGGGGCTGCAAACTAGGCGACTTGGAATGCACAATACATTACCTGATCCCCTGGATGGTGGTATGATGGTGAGATGAAGCCTGACTCTCTGACAATCTTCACATCAGAGGCCCTTCCACCCCAGCCTTTTGAAAGGAAGGTGATGCTGCCGGCTGGATGACATGATGCAATTAAGTATTTCACAGTTGTCCAGTTTTGGTAGTTGGAGTATGATTTTGCCCTGTGAACAAATGAATGCAAACACCCATGTTGTCTCAGTAAACAGTTTTGTTTATATGTTAGAACAGCAATTTTTGTACATTATCTGGTTTTATTATGCACGTACCTTGCGTTCAGCTTTTTGGAATGTTCAATACGAATTTCAAAGCAGTCAATTATACAAGTGAGGCGAGGGAACTTTGCTTTCATGTCTGGTGGTATTGTGCTTGACATGGATTTCCGCTCTGGTCAGTGAATCAGATGAGTAATTTTGCTGGACATCAGGTTGATCCATCTTTGGAACATGGCTTGTATAGTGCTTTTAGCAAGGTCCAAGATGGCGGCACAGCAAGGCAAAGGATGGATTCTGTCGTAACTTCAGCAGTGTTATGAATAGATGGTCTTCAGTGGATAGCTTACATTTTTGATCAGGCCTTACAAACTGAACCAGGTAAGAATGCAATCCTACAAACACATTCCATGTGAGCGCAGTCATGGCTTTGCATTGCAGATCGTCCCCTTGCACAGACTTGGCAGACACCCGCTCCTTGGCACCCCTCTCCTTTAAAGCCTCATCCCTCTCTCTTCTCAAATTGTCCATTTCGGCAAACATCTGGGCCCTTTCACCTTCTGCTAGAGCAGGGGTGGGCAACTATTTTTCATGGGGGGCCACATGAGAAACCCAGATTGTTGCCGGGGGCCGAACAAATATTGTCATGCCGTAACCCATGGATGGGCAACTTTGATGGTAGAGAGGGCCACAAAAAAATTCCTCGCTACCAGATTTTGCTGAGGGCTGAACGGCGCCAGCGTGAAAAATTTGGGGCATTTGAAGCCAGGTTTAGAGGAATAACTCATTTTAAATTAACAATTGTGATGTCATTATTCAGTCTTAACCACCAATATTTGATCCTTTTCCTCACTCACTCCTATGTCACCATCTGCTCTCCCTTCAGGGCTTGAAATTAACTTTTTTCACCACCTGCCAATATGGCTGCTAGATTTTAAAGTTACCAGCCATTAGCCATTAGAATTTCCGCTAGCCGAAATGTTTTTCTTGAAATAAACCAGAATATGAGTGGGTTAATTTAAGCATAAGTATCAGTAAGTGGCCCGGGATTCTCAAAGCCTGTGTTGAGGGTCACACAGGAACAAATGCACTCTTGAAGCTAAATAAATCCAAAACCAACAAGTTAATTATTTAAATTTCTACTTCAATGTAGAACAGTCATTTCTTACACATGAGATTACTTTTAGCCTTTTAGTCATAAATATTATTGAAATATATTCCATATTCCAGACTGAAATGCTATAACAAAAGAGTATTGCCCAGAATGACATGAACATTTGGACACTTACTCAGCGGGTATATTGCATGTTGCATTCAAGTGCACTGTAAAAAAAATAAAAAAATAAATGCAATTCCATCGCGGGCCACACAGGGGGCCGTATGTTGCCCATGTATGTGCCAGAGGCCTTAACAAACCTTTACTTGTACTTGGCTCTGATGGCGGGGCGGGGGGGTGGCGGGTCGTTATCTTCCACAACTTCACTGGATGTCTTGGAGAGCCTGCTTCTTTTAGTAGAGGTAAAGTGAGGGGCTAACTCTCGCTTCCTTGCATTTTTTAAACGATTCAGTTTTCTGTGGAGTGTAGAAGCATATGCAGGTTGATGGGGACAGATTGATGGGACATCATCTGGGTGTGTATGATCATTGACCTGGAACCCTAAAAATATGAAGGGGGGAAATAGTTAAGGTCACAAGCAACTTGGTTACTCAACTAACAGTAACATACCTAGCTTAGCTCCTAAATAATGTTAGGCTAAGCTACTAGATAAGTAACGCAATAAATAACAACAAAACACAAACAAATCGTCACTAACAACTATTAAAGTTTAGTAGGCTACTAAGCCTTCACTAACTAACGTTAGTTAGTATCAAACAAAGTGAGGATCTGGATATGTAATGTATACAAGAACATTAGGGTATATATAAACAAGACCAAAAAGGTAGATAACGTTAGTTTGAGTGACATTAACCTACCAGTTATGAAGTGTTTACCACACACATACACATGGGAAGACGCTGGTTCCCAAAGCTTCCCTTTCTTGTCTCGTCTTCTGATTGCCTGAAGCCATAACGTTCTCCTTTGTGGATCTCTTTCTTTTCCAGGAAGAATGGGGAACCGGAGATCTGGATTTGAGTGTTTGTTTGAAATGCAACCCGCAACACAACTAACCTGACGCTGCCAGATGGATGAGTTTGCTTCACATTCTGTGGGATTGTGAATTTGTGGAACAATGCCGCCCCCGTCTGGCGGAGTCAGGCTACTCCTCCGTCTAGCTATAGACCAAATCACCGTGACGTCACCATGTAAACAAATTTACTTCCGGGTACCACTTGGGAAAGGCGGCAGGTTTAAATGTGCGTGTTGTCATATAAATGCTGTCAAACCCTCTCGTTGTTTTCGGCCGACTACTTTCAATTTAAATGGTTAAACGGTTGGTAAACATGCTTGTCCGACGTATCTAGCCTTTCTTCTGTGTTTGTTTTATGTAGTGTTAGCTAGCTAATAAAGTTTGTTTGTCTGTCAAACTCGCTGTTTTTTTACGTTACAGACAGAGTAACCTCGCGTCACCAGGCTCTTCTCGGCGAGAAAGAGCCTGGTACAGACAGAGCTACTGACGCCAGGTCAATTTAATTTAGCTTCAAGTCTACTCTAGTCTGGTCCAACAGGTAAATTAGCTAGTCTGGTCTCCACTAACGTTAGTGAAAGTGTTGTTATGAATGATATTAAACAACAACACAACACGGACGAACCATTTTTGTCTTCTTTGTCTGTTTTTGTCTTCAACATGTCAGTTTGTGCCGTCCACCGCCATTATAATGTGTGGACCTCAGGGGTACCCGGAAGTAAATGTAAACATCCCGCTGATTTGGTCTATTGCTAGTAGCACAAGGTAGACAGCAGCAAAGAGGATTTCCGCATTCCCCCAAAAAGGGGCGTGGCCGTCGCGCTCGTGACGTGATGACGCGTTGCAGTTCTGGTGTATGTAGGAGGAGGCAACAAGCCTGTCCATCTCTGATGTTGCTTGGGGTCGAGGCGGGCGACTCAGCTTGGCTCTGCAACCAGCTTTGTGTTTATAGCATGTTTCCACTGCAGATGCTTTGAGAGGTTTGATGTCTTGTCCTTCCGTGCAACAAAAAGTTGTTGTAGAAGACGGCGCTTGCAATCCAATTGCAATTGCAATTATACTTCCTTGACTACTATGTAATGTATATTTTGTTTATTTAGGTGGAGGTTCCCTATAAGCCCCCTGGGTTTTTTTTACCTCTCCCTGCACAGTATCCTTTCTATTGTACAGCTGTCATTGATGTGTATAATTTATTGTCTTGTTTTTACTGTGCGAATAAATAAACAAAACAAAACAAAACTAATTATTACTCAGTTTGCTGGCAGATTATTACGGAGCATACCGCACTGCGCCTGTGACAGGTTGAAAATAATACATAGTAATACACTAATGGACTGTTAGACTTTTTAAAAACAGTAAATGCATGATCTGTAATAAGATTCAAATACTGTGATAAAGTTTTAAAAGATCATATATCGTCATAAAAAAACAATAAGATGTCAAAATGGTTAAAAACAGTAAGAATTAATATCCTGTTATCAGGGGTAAAAATGCTAAAAGGCGTTCAATTCATTTGTTTATTTCATCATTTATTTTGTTAAAAGTTAAGCTAAAAAGAGTATTATTCAGTGATCTGCAATGTACCCTTAATCAACTAGCTTGAGATCGATTGCTTTTGTCTCCGCCCACATATCTAGGAGAAGGGGTCTATTTCCTCATTCAGTAAAACGCTGTCACAGAGGAAACACTCTCATCACTCTCGTGATTATTCTCTCCTTTACAGGTATGTTGTCGCTCTTTCACACTGCTAAGCGGTTGTATTCTGTTCAGAACATGTTTTGAGTGTAAAGAGATGGTGCACGTGACGTTTTGACTGAGTTAAAATAACGTTTGTCGAGTATGGTAAAGTGCTTGTGTTATAGGAGTTTCAGGCCCTGCTGGTTTACAGAGTTCAACCTGTGTTCAGCCCAGTGCTGCCGCCCTGTGGCGGATTCACGCATGCACAGGAGTAAATAGGCTATTTTGCACAGTTGATGGTATTTGTTTTGGGTGACTTTGATGCAGCTGTGTAAATGCATTTTCCACAGTAGTTTGTTTATTGATATTTTGTGACTTTTGTACGTTGTCTGAGAGTTTATTTACCACATTTATGCACATTTTATGTACCAGTAACTAGGGATAGGCGGGAGTACTCGGGTACTCGAGCACTCGTTCATAACGTCAGTATTCGAGTAACGTTTCTGCTGTTCCCTTTAAAAATGGTATAGAAGATCTATGCACGCATCGTTATGTGGATCTGGCAGCAACCAGCAGCAAACTGCACCAACATCATGTCAGCCAGAATGTACAAGTATGTCATCCGCTTTGTTGCTTTCAAAATAAAACGCTTATTGTAACCTTATTTATTTTGAGTAATGCGTTACAGCCACAGTTTCACGCCATATAACATCACAACGAGTATTTTGATACAAGGTTTGCTGCTTCATTCGTTGAAATACTTTTTCTCCTCCAACGTGCATCAATAAGCTTTTTACTTTTGTTTAAGTAACATTATTTTGAAAGTTTTAACCGGAAGTTTTCCAGCTCATCCCGAAAATGGTGGCTGGAGATATGCTCCCGCACGCTTCTTCACAGCGCACGCCCGATAAAACTCATTCAAAACATTGCACGAGTTTACTGACTACACTGTCGTTTCCCATAACGTTAGTCACAAGAAATGTGGAGAAAGAATCACTTTTTAGTTGACAATCGCTTCATGGTGATCACTATTCAGCTGCAGCTGTAACGTTAATCACACTGGTCAGTTTTCACTTTTTGGCAGAACACCGGACCTTGTAATCCGTGGATTTACGTTAATGTAACAGTGATCATAAAGTAAAATGGATGATACTGGACAATAACCTGACATTGCTGGACAAGACATGGAAATGCCTTCGCTTGTTTCACAACGTGTCTGCTCCAAAGCGCTATGCCATCCATCCAACCATCGGAGATAGGCTACTGTCTGAGGTAGGCTTTAGATGTTAGCTTAGCGTCACCCAATATCAGTAATGTGTGAACAGCCCCCCACACAGCAGATTACCCCTGCTCAGTCATTACCATAGTAATGACACAGACCCCCCCCCCCCCCCCTGCGTGAGTGCTCGAGCACTCGTCCGTAATAGAAGGAGAGTAGTAGAGATTTAGTAGTAGAGATTTTTTTGGAGCACCCCTAGTTATCTGATAAGTTATGTGTCGACTAATAGTGCTGTTCTGCATGCTAATACAAAGTTGAAATATTGGCACCATGGGTGATTCTGCTGTGCAGTTAAATGACCTGTCTGATGGGACACAGGATGTGTTATTAAAACGGAGATCTTTTCTCTCTATACTTATCTTGCTAGTACGCAAGTAACGATTACTGTAATGTGATTACTGAACTTAGCTACAGTAGTGCCTTACACTACTCGTTACTGACAAAAGTAATGTGATTACAGTAACCCCAACACTGCTGTTAATACTGTTATGTTAAGCAGCTGGTTTGTGTTGTTTTGACATAGTTAATGTTGTAACCTTTATAAATGATGTTTACTGTTAATATTGACATAGTTAATGTTGTAACCTTTATAAATGTTGTTTACTGTTAATACTGTTATGTTAAGCAGCTGGTTTGTGTTGATGTTGACATTTTCATCTTCTACGCATCACTTTCTAACGTTACGCACTATTACTCAGCAAACATTTCCTCGATCTGTGTCGATGTTATCGTATCCAATCGACATCGGTTCAAGATGTGACTTTAATATTATCATTTGCTGGAATGAAAACATCTTAATGAGATGGTGATTTCTAGCAAATCATATTTTAGAGTGTGTATCTGAATAAATACTCACAGGAAGCATTTCTGCCTTTATTTTGACCATTTGCCGACATGAAAATATAAATCGTTGGGGAAAATATTGATACTTTGTTAGCTTGAAAGGGAGGCGATATTGATGTGAAGGCATTTCTGCATCTCTTTACAGAACAGGAGGCACAGTGGCACTCTGGTATGACAATTTGAGATTTCCCTCCTGGCAACACTGATTCTAGACTGACCGGGATGCAGAACTGAGTCTGAAGCAACAGCATCGTGACAAACTGCAGGTGCCAGGTGATCTAAACCACGCTATGTTATTGTAACAGACTGTATACCAGAGACCATTATGTTATTGTAACAGACTGTATACCAGAGACCATTATGTTATTGTAACAGACTGTATACCAGAGACCATTATGTTATTGTAACAGACTGTATACCAGAGACAATTATGTTATTGTAACAGACTGTATACCAGAGACAATTATGTTATTGTAACAGACTGTATACCAGAGACCATTATGTTATTGTAACAGACTGTATACAACAGAATGTACAAGTACGTCATCCACTTTGTTGCTTTCAAACTAAAATGCTTATTGTAACGTAACCTTATTTATTTTGAGTAATGCGTTACAGCCACAGTTTCACGCCATATAACATCACAACGAGTATTTTGATACAAGGTTTGCTGCTTCATTCGTTGAAATACTTTTTCTCCTCCAACGTGCATCAATAAGCTTTTTACTTTTGTTTAAGTAACATTATTTTGAAAGTTTTAACCGGAAGTTTTCCAGCTCATCCCGAAAATGGTGGCTGGAGATATGCTCCCGCACGCTTCTTCACAGCGCACGCCCGATAAAACTCATTCAAAACATTGCACTAGTTTACTGACTACACTGTCGTTTCCCATAACGTTAGTCACAAGAAATGTGGAGAAAGAATCACTTTTTAGTTGACAATCGCTTCATGGTGATCACTATTCAGCTGCAGCTGTAACGTTAATCACACTGGTCAGTTTTCACTTTTTGGCAGAACACCGGACCTTGTAATCCGTGGATTTACGTTAATGTAACAGTGATCATAAAGTAAAATGGATGATACTGGACAATAACCTGACATTGCTGGACAAGACATGGAAATGCCTTCGCTTGTTTCACAACGTGTCTGCTCCAAAGCGCTATGCCATCCATCCAACCATCGGAGATAGGCTACTGTCTGAGGTAGGCTTTAGATGTTAGCTTAGCGTCACCCAATATCAGTAATGTGTGAACAGCCCCCCACACAGCAGATTACCCCTGCTCAGTCATTACCATAGTAATGACACAGACCCCCCCCCCCCCTGCGTGAGTGCTCGAGCACTCGTCCGTAATAGAAGGAGAGTAGGCTACAAGGAGAGTACTCGACTATTTAAATTGCTCAAAATGCCCATCCCTACCAGTAACAGTGGGGAAAAATGGGAATTATGTCTCTGATAAATACAAGCTGTAACTTGAACATGATACTGCTATTGCAACTAATTTGTTGAATGTATATTTGTAAAATGTGTATATGTTTATGATGTTTGATTCAGTAAAACGCTGTCACAGAGGAAACACACTCTCATCACTCACGTGATTATTCTCCCCTTTACAGGGGTACAACACGCCCACTTCACTATCAGACATTCTATTTGCGAGGGGTATTTTACAGACCCCATCGCTGTATGTGGCTTTCTCTTATGGTTTACTTTTACATTTCATTTTATTTTATTTTGTCCAATATTCAGATATGCCAGAATTGCATGTTGTGTTAAAATACATATTATTATTTCTATCTAACACTTTTTAGCCTGATTTAATTGTAAAACCGAGTGTAAAAAGTTATGCAAAGCCTTCTGGGAAATTTAACCTGTGGAAGAGGAAAGTGGACGGAGTTCCCAGCATGCCCTGGGGAACTGTGTTTTTGTGTCAATTGTTTGTTTGTCAATGTGTTTTAGAGGTTAAAATTACTTCTTGTTCTATATGCATGATGTTAGTTATCTGTAGGGGTGCTCCGATCCGGCTAAGCCACGATCCGATCTGATTCCGATTCCTGGGGTCACGATCCGATTCCAGAATCGATTCTCGATTCCAACGATTCTCGATTCCAGAATCTAGAATCGATTCTCAATTATGTAGTTTTATATTGCAATAACACACAAAGGTACGGTAAATATAAGACAAAAAATGACAAGTGTATGAACTTCAAATTCAACTTCTGTATTACAGTCAGGGCCTAAATTCATTTTGCAAACTAGGGGGGAATTCCCCCCTTATATAAGATGGATAAGATAAGATAGGATAGGATAAGATGGATTTGTAGGCTGGGGGGGATCTGTAGACTTTGAGAAGGATTTATAGATTTTGGGGGGAATACATTAACCAGAGTTCTTAAGTGCAAGAGGTGGTGGCACCATGGCAGTACAGTACACAAATAACATGAACATTTGGACACTTATTCAGCCGGTATCTTGCATGTTGCGTTCAGGTTAGGGATGTCAATTTTCGGTTAATTTCACTTTCGATTAACCGACGCTAATAATCGATTAACCTATCGGTTAATTCATAATTTTTTAATATTATTATTATTATTATTATTATTTTTTTTATTATTTTTTTTTTTTGTCTATTTACTCAATGAGCTCATGCCCAAACAAGGCGTGTCTATTTAGATGCTGAAATGTTAATGCTTTTTGTGTTAGAATTTCTAACACAAAAAGCATTAACAAGCATTAACAAAAAGCATCAACATTTCAGCATCTAAATAGACACGCCTTGTTTGGGCATGAGCTCATTGAGTAAATACACAAAAAAAAAAAAAAAAAAAAAAAAAAAATAATAATAATATTAACTGATAGACCGACAGCAATAACCGAACAACGACGTTAGCGACGGTTAATCGATTAACGGTTAACCGTTGACATCCCTAGTTCAGGTGCATTGTAATTATTATTATATATTTTTTTTTTTACGATTTTAAGAATCGATTCTTGGGAGTTTGGAATCGATCCAGGAATCGTGGCATTAAGAATCGCGATCCTTTCAGAATCGATTTTTTTGGAGCACCCCTAGTTATCTGATAAGTTATGTGTCGACTAATAGTGCTGTTCTGCATGCTAATACAAAGTTGAAATATTGGCACCATGGGTGATTCTGCTGTGCAGTTAAGTGACCTGTCTGATGGGACACAGGATGTGTTATTAAAACGGAGATCTTTTCTCTCTATACTTATCTTGCTAGTACGCAAGTAACGATTACTGTAATGTGATTACTGAACTTAGCTACAGTAGTGCCTTACACTACTCGTTACTGACAAAAGTAATGTGATTACAGTAACCCCAACACTGCTGTTAATACTGTTATGTTAAGCAGCTGGTTTGTGTTGTTTTGACATAGTTAATGTTGTAACCTTTATAAATGATGTTTACTGTTAATATTGACATAGTTAATGTTGTAACCTTTATAAATGTTGTTACTGTTAATACTGTTGTGTTAAGCAGCTGGTTTGTGTTGATGTTGACATTTTCATCTTCTACGCATCACTTTCTAACGTTACGCACTATTACTCAGCAAACATTTCCTCGATCTGTGTCGATGTTATCGTATCCAATCGACGTCGGTTCAAGATGTGACTTTAATATTATCATTTGCTGGGATGAAAACATCTTAATGAGATGGTGATTTCTAGCAAATCATATTTTAGTGTGTGTATCTGAATAAATACTCACAGGAAGCATTTCTGCCTTTATTTTGACCATTTGCCGACATGAAAATATAAATCGTTGGGGAAAATATTGATACTTTGTTAGCTTGAAAGGGAGGCGATATTGATGTGAAGGCATTTCTGCATCTCTTTACAGAACAGGAGGCACAGTGGCACTCTGGTATGACAATTTGAGATTTCCCTCCTGGCAACACTGATTCTAGACTGACCGGGATGCAGAACTGAGTCTGAAGCAACAGCATCGTGACAAACTGCAGGTGCCAGGTGATCTAAACCACGCTATGTTATTGTAACAGACTGTATACCAGAGACCATTATGTTATTGTAACAGACTGTATACCAGAGACCATTATGTTATTGTAACAGACTGTATACCAGAGACCATTATGTTATTGTAACAGACTGTATACCAGAGACAATTATGTTATTGTAACAGACTGTATACCAGAGACCATTATGTTATTGTAACAGACTGTATACCAGAACCATTATGTTATTGTAACAGACTGTATACCAGAGACCATTATGTTATTGTAACAGACTGTATACCAGAGACCATTATGTTATTGTAACAGACTGTATACCAGAAACCATTATGTTATTGTAACAGACTGTATACCAGAGACCATTATGTTATTGTAACAGACTGTATACCAGAAACCATTATGTTATTGTAACAGACTGTATACCAGAGACCATTATGTTATTGTAACAGACTGTATACCAGAAACCATTATGTTATGGTAACAGACTGTATACCAGAGACCATTATGTTATTGTAACAGACTGTAATGGTTCCAGCTGCACAACGCTGTAATGTAGGCTATTGGGTGACGTCAGACAACTAGGGCTGTCCCAAACGATTATTTTCTTATCGATTCGACTAACGATTATTTTTTCGATTAGTCGATTAATCTAACGATTATTTTTTATTTAAATTTTCAATAAATTTACCCAAAACAAATAAATAACCAAAAACTTCTCAATTTCAGTAGTTTATTTAACCATCTCATTCTCAACAGTCCAACATAAAATCTCTCAAATAAAATTAAAGCAAGAGCTTGTCCTCAAATAAAAAAAGTGCAATTCAAAATAAAATGGTAGAATAAATAAAATGCAAGTCACTTTCAGGACAGGAGGAATACCAAAAACCTTGTGCAATTGAGTTTAGCAGCAGTCCAACATAAAATCATCTTACGGTACAGTACAATGGTGTGCAATTTTCAGTAACAGTGCAACACTGAATAGTTTTTTTTAATAACCGGTACCGGTATATTATTCTCATGGACCCATAAAAAAACATGATGATTAATGTGGACGTGGTATACATTCAAAAACATGAATAAGAGATGTCTACACAATTTCTGTAACACAACCAGCCAGGCACTTCTCTCTCCCCCTCTCATCCTCTCTCTCCCCCTCTCATCCTTTCTCTCCCCTCCCTCCACATCTGTTTGCCTTCTCTCTCCCTCGCCCCCTCATAGTTACTAGGGATGGGCATTTTAAGCAATTTAAATAGTCGAGTACTCTCCTTCTATTATGAACGAGTGCTCGAGTACTCGCGCGCGCGCGGGGGGGGGGGGGGGGTCTGTGTGATTACTATGGTAATGACGGAGCAGGGGTGATCTGTGTGTGGGGCTGTTCACACATAACGTTTGCATTTTTGCATGGAGAAAGCGTTACCTGGAGCATGTGAGGAGAGGGACTGACTGACTGACTGACTTACTGATATTAGGTGAGGCGACGCTAAGCTAACGTAAAGCCTACCTCAGACAGCATCTCCGATGGTTGGATGGATGGCATTTGCGCTTCGGAGCGGACAATGTTGTGAAACAACCCAAGCGAAGGCTCAATTCCAATACATGTCCATTGTCCAGTATCATCCATTTTACTTTATGATCACTGTTACACTAACGTAAATCCACGGATTACAAGGTCCGGTGTTCTGCCAAAAAGTGAAAACTGACCAGTGTGATTAACGTTACAGCTGCAGCTGAATAGTGATCACCATGAAGCGATTGTCTCCCAAAAAGTGATTCTTTCTCCACATTTCTTGTGACTAACGTTATGGGAAACGACAGTGTAGTCAGTAAACTAGTGCAAAGTTGTGAATGAGTTTTATCGGGCGTGCACTATGAAGAAGCATGCGTCTCATGCGGGAGTATCTCTAGCCACCATTTTCGGGATGAGCTGGAAAACTTCCGGTTAAAAGTTTCAAAATAATGTTACTTAAACAAAAGTAAATAGCTTATTGATGCACGTTGGAGGAGAAAAGGTATTTCAACGAATGAAGCAGCAAACCTTGTATCAAAATACTCGTTGTGATGTTATATGGTGTGAAACTGAGGCTGTAACGCATTACTCAAAATAAATAAGGTTACGTTACAATAAGCATTTTAGTTTGAAAGCAACAAAGTGGATGACGTACTTGTACATTCTGGCTGACTTGACGCCCGGCCGTGCAGTTGCTGCTGGTTGCTGCCAGCTCCACATGACGATGCGTGCGTAGATCTTCTAGACCATTTTTAAAGGGGTGGGGAGTGGGGCGAGTACCCGAACAGCAGAAACGTTACTCGACTACTGACGTTATGAACGAGTGCTCGAGTACCCGAGTATTTGCGCCCATCCCTAATAGTTACAGAAACATATTAGTGCAATTTTGAACAATTAACTGTTTCTAACAGGAATAAAACTAAGGCAAGCTGATTCTGAATCAAATCTCAGCAACACTTGTGTGACTTGTCATGTGTCACTCACTAACACACTGTCACAGCACATACCCAACCCAACAACTCCTCTGTCCTCCCCACCCTCCCACCCACCCACCCTCTCCCTCCCTTCTCTCTCTCTCCTCCCCCCTCCACAACATCTCCCTTCCCCTTCCTCCCCTTCTCTCTTGCTCTTGCATTTTTATTTATTTTGGCTTGAACTGCAAGACTGAAGTTTGACTTGAGCCCTTTTCCCACATGCGCTTTGTACCGCAAAATGACCGGTACGTGGTCTAATGCCTGCATGTGAGAAAGGCGCCGTGCCGGTATAAGCGCGACCCCGTCGTCCCTGACATTTCACCAGTTTCGACCCAGTCAGAAGACCGGTATGCTCTTAAGGAGACGCAAGTGGAAACGGTTCCAGTCATTTTCCGCGACAGCGGTCCTTCAATCATGGGCGAGGAGTAGCCTACACACGTTGCTTAATGTTCCAGCGGGCATAATCTAATCATTCGCGCACATTAAAGCAAACTGGCGAAATGATCTTGTGATAGCCTAATAAGAGCAGTATGTCAGCTTGCTGATTTCCGAAGGCAACCCCGGACACATCAAACGATCCAGTCTGTAAAAAGTGCTTCAACGCAACGCAGGTGAACGGATAAACATCGAACCAGCAACTATTTCTCTCAGACACGGATCCCAACTTCTTCAAAGTGCATCAACTAATCATTCGCGCACATCAAAGCAAACTACTTCCACGGATTTCGCTTGTGCATTTGCTGTGTCATTCGCTGTGTCTGTCCGTGGCTGCTGCTCTCGAGCAGAGAGGGGAGGGGGAAATCGGCTGTGTTGATTACGCTGGCGGCTTGACGCTGCTCTTAAGTCAAACGAGTGTGATTTATTGTGTGACAACTGACAAGCAAACTTATTTCGAGTTTTGCCGACCCCCCAAATAAGCTCCCCCCTCCCCCCGCCCCCCCCAACATACAGGAAAATTCGCTGATAGATTCCCACATGCGCGAGCCGAAGTGTGAAGGGAAATGTCCGATATTGACTTACAGGTAATTTTCCGGTACGCATGTGGGAAAAGGGCTTTGTACTTTTAAGACTTGTCATGTCACTCACTTAGTATTAACACACAGCACATACCCAACACAACAACTCGTCTCTGTCCTCCCCTCCCTCCCTCCCTCCCACCCACCCACCCTCTCCCTCCCTCCCACCCACCCACCCTCTCCCTCCCTCCCACCCACCCACCCTCTCCCTCCACCCACCCACCCTCTCCCTCCACCCACCCCCTCCCTCCCTCCCTCCTCCACAACATCTCCTCCCTTCCCCTTCCTCCCCTTCTCTCTTGCTCTTAGGCTGTGGTCTCTTCATGTGTCCTGAGTTGGAGAACAGTTATTTAGGCGTTGTAGTGGAGGAATGTGAGCATGTCTACATGCTCTGCAGTCAGGCTGGCTCTTTTCTTTGACACGATGTTCCCAGCAGCAGAGAAGAGGCGTTCAGATGGCGTCGATGTTGCAGAGACTGCCAGGTATGACCTGGCCAGAATAGCCAGGGTGGGGAACCTTCTTGCATTGTCCTTCCACCATTGGAGGGGGCTCTTGTCCCTTGCAATGCATTGTTCAGCACAATACATGAGCACCTCATTCTTCACCATTTCACTGTCATCTTCCGGGTCATTGTCTTCCTCATTGCTCTGCCCCTCTGAGTCGGAGGAGGAGCCCAGCAAAGCGTCCAGCACAGACATTTCCCTCCTCCTCTTTGGAACTTGTGGCTGTTCACTGTCTGAGTCATCCTGCTCCAGCAGCTCCACACTTTCCTGTTGAAGCTGTTCCATCTCATTTCTTTTGGCTTGAACTGCAAGACTCTGAAGTTTGACTTGCACTTTTAGGGTATCAGCTGATGACAGGAACTTGAGCTTGCGGAACCTGGGGTCAAGGACTGCAGCGATGAGACACACATTTCGACCACCTTCTACGAATGTGGTCTGGCCCTCCCACCTTGAAGCTATCTCCTGTGCTGCAGCTCTTTGGAAAGCGTTGACAGGAGCAGACTCATATGTTGTTTTCTGTGTGGACCTCTGGAGGCCCTTTATTATCACTGGAGGTAGAGCAGAGATGGTAACATATGACTGTCCACTCAGGAAGACAGTGGCTTTCTCAAAGGGCTTGAGAACTTGCTCCAGGTCCTCCAGTAGGGCCCACTGGTCACTTTTCAGATCCAGGTAGTGCTTTCCTCGTGGCGTGATCTCTGGGTCTGAAATGGCTGCGGTCACCGGCCACCGCTGCTCTACGAGGCGCTGCACCATGTAGTAAGAACTGTTCCATCTTACGGCTACATCCTGGATCAATTTATGTGGCTTCTCATCCCCCCTAGCCCCCCTTATCTGTGCCCATCTGCTTCTGCTTGACTTTGAGCTTGCTGCTGGCCAGCTCACTCCTCCTGAAATGTTCTACCAGGGACCTTGCAGCCCCAAGTGCCTTGTTTATCTGGGGATCCTTCTTCAGGGCGTGGTTGACCACTAACTGCAGTGTATGGCCAGCACATCGGTGTGAAGCAACTCCATGCCTCTCTTGCAAGACCCTGAGAGCTGCCACAACATTGGCAGCATTATCATGCACAACAGCCAGCACATCACTGAGAGAAAAACCAAACTTCTCTGCTGCCTGTTCCACCCAGGCAGCAATGTTTTCCGCTGTGTGGCGCTCCTCAAGCGGCATCATGGTCAGGCTGTATGAAGTCAGCTTCCAATCTTGATTGATAAAGTGGCACGTGACTCCTAAGTATGCCTCGGTGGCGATGCTTGTCCAAGCATCTGTGCTGAGTGTGATTTTTGATTTAACCTTTTTCAGTTCAGCTTTCACCTTCTCAAGAGTAGCCTCATATTTTTTCTCCATCAAATTTGTGATGTAGTGCCTGGAGGGCAGTGTATACCCTGGGTGAAATGTGTTGATCATCTCACGGAAGCCTTGACCCTCCACGATTGCAATGGGTCTCATGTCCTTTATTATCATCTTTAAGATGCTGTCACTCAGCTCTGCTGACATCTTGGGTGTGCAGTTTCGTTTGGGGAAAAACTGTTCCACACTGGGTTGCTTGCTGAAAAGAGAGAGAAATAATAATATAATACTGTAGGGACATATTTAAAATTAGTCTAAGTCTAATTTACATGTCTGTTATTATGATATGATCACATGAATTATTATTATTATTAATATTAATCTTATTATTATAATAGATAGTGCCTGCCTATTTGTCAGTTGCCTGCTCTCATCACGAAAATACTGGACCACCTGACACATAGATTAAATTGATCATCATCATGATTCATCACTGTATGTATGAACCCTTTCCCTAAACTGAGGAGGATCAGTATTTTTACAGGACATGGATTTATTTAATCACTGGAGTAATGTGCATTCATTGTGCAGCTAACTCCGCCAAATGTATTTAATGTTTTCATCAGTGTGGGGTAAGGAAATAAATAAATAATACAAAACGATTTACAGACTAACAGTCACAGACTGTAACAATGGTCTGTAACGTTAGTTTTTGACCTCATCTTACATGGCCGTGAACGCAAACAGAAGAATGTAAACAGTCGAATAGCACTGTTAAATGATGCACGCACACAGTAAATTAACGTGAGCAGCAACAGACTAACAATGGTCTGTAACGTTAGTTTAATCAATTTTCTACATGTTAGCCGTGAAAGCAAACGGAAATATGTACGTTAACGTTAAACGGCAGAATAACACCGTTAAATGGTGTGTTCGCTGCGGTGCAGAAATTACTTTCAACATGACGGTCATGGTTTAGAAACTACAATGGTAAGTGACTACCACTATCAGAAACACGTTCCATGTTAACGCTAATATATCATGCTTAGACAAACATTAAACATGACTTACGGTGCTGCTGCTGCTTGTGTTTCGTTCCTGTCGTCTTGAAAAAGCGCTCCCGCGTGTCTTCTCTTCAAGTGTTCGTTCATTGCAGAAGTACTGCTGTGATAAGCCATCTCCATTTTGCACAGCCGACAGAGCACCACATTGTTTGGTTTCTGCGAGAAGTATTCCCACACTTTAGACGATCGTGCTCGTGGAGTAGCAGTAGGATGAGTTTTAGCTGCATCGCCAATAGTTGTTGCCCTAGTTTCTGGAAGATCAGCCAAGACAGCCACGCGACCACTACTTTCTCCAGCCATCTTTTTTCTTTTGTGACGATTGGGACGCGTGTCGACGCACGTAGCGTGCGTCGACGTAATTACGTAGTCGACGTCATCGATTACGTCGACTCGCTGGGACAGCCCTACAGACAACTGATTCTCCGTGAAGTCAGGGTAGATTTCTTCCCCCGAATTTACACGTCGGGACGACTTTGAGTGGTGTTCCAGTGTACTTTCTCTAGTAGGAGAACAGAAAATCCCAGCGTCCGAGTTGTCTGGAATGCAGCATTAGTCCTGTCTGTGTGTCTTTGTCTGTCATACTGAACAGTTCAGATGCAGCCAGGGATGCTCTGTATATGTTAGGCAGGCATAAACTTTATATAGGCAGACAGAACGTCCGTTACATAATGTCACTATATACTGCAAAGGCTTGAATCAATGTACCATAGCCTCAATCAACATTGTGACAACATTATTTTTATTTTGATGAATTTGAATGTCGTGGGTCCCTAGATTTTTGCGATGTCAAAATAGGGTCACGAGCCAAAAAAGTTTGGGAACCCCTGCGCTATATAAATCCAATCAATTGAATCACTGGTCCACATTACTGGTTTATTGTGTATTAATTCCTCTGCTATTTTAATACTGGTGTATGGGTTTTATCTAGGGCTGTCAATCGATTAAAATATTTAATCGCGATTAACCGTGCTATCCAGGAGCAGCTGTGTGCCAGCTCTCTCTCCCCCTCTCGCTTTCTCTCTCGGTCTCTCTCTCCCGCTCTCCGTTGGTCTCTCTCTGACTCTGGTCTGATCGCCCTCCCGTCTTTCTCACTGTCTGTCTGGCTCGCTTTCTCTGCCTCTCTCTCTCTAGTCTCCCTCCCCCCCCCCCCCTGAGCTGGTGACAAAATGCGG
Source organism: Poromitra crassiceps (assembly GCF_964638095.1). Classification (NCBI taxonomy): domain Eukaryota; kingdom Metazoa; phylum Chordata; class Actinopteri; order Beryciformes; family Melamphaidae; genus Poromitra; species Poromitra crassiceps. The sequence continues at coordinate 3,386,343 of NC_139632.1, read as the reverse complement.
GACACTTTCTAAATTTTAAGCTGAACTTGCCATTATACCCATTTTCTTCCTCCTTTTCTGCTCACGGAGATTTCTTTCTGCTTGCTATCAACATTACTGCTTCCTGATTTCCCAAACTACGGGTCGGACCAAGGCTCAAACATCACGGAAAGTGCATGCGCTAATCGCGCGTTTAAAGAAATAGTGGCGTTAAATGGAATTTGCGTTAACGCGTTATTATCGCGTTAACTTTGACAGCCCTAGTTTGATCTATTCATTGTGTATTTTTAACATCTGTCACAAATAAATAAATAAATTCATAAATGCCATAACATGCTGCGCCCATGGCGCATCGTCTCCAGAGTCTCCACCCTAGAAACTGAGTGTTCGCAGCGCACCAGTTTGCTGATTTTAAGAAAGTGAATTATATGAGATGTCTGTTCAAATCACATGAATGAAATGAATAATATTTCTTCAGTAGGTTTTAGTCTTCAGAGAACTGCTTGGATCCTACAATCACTGCTTCAGCTACATTCTTCTTATTAGTAGTATTGTTTTTGTGGGTGTTCCCCGTCTTACCTTCTGTCTCTGTTTGATGATGTCAGAGCTGATTGGCAGAGAAGAAGAGACAGAGGAGGAGAGGAACGCTGTCAAGATGAATTCTTCAGAAGAGGTGAGACAAAAATATCACTGTTGTATCAGTGATGTTGCAACACACACACACACACACACACACACACACACACACACACACACACACACACACACACACACACACACACACACACACACACACAGCCTCTCTGTCCTGATTCTTTCTTTATATCTTTTTATGGAAACAGAAAGACACCAGTGGACCCAGACGTCACCGCTGTGATCAGTGTGACAAAACATTCACAAGACTTCAGCTGTTAAAGCGACATCAGAGAGTTCACTCAGGAGAGAAGCCTTACTCCTGTCAGGACTGTGGGAACTGTTTCAGTCGGTTAGGTCACCTAACAAGACATACACGCATCCACACTGGAGTGAAACCCTACAGTTGTGACCAATGTGGGAGCAGGTTCAGTCAGTTAGGTAACCTAACATCACATAAACGCATCCACACTGGAGTTAAACCCTACAGCTGTGACCAATGTGGGAGCAGGTTCAGTCGGTTAGATCACCTAACAACACATAAACGCATCCACACTGGAGTTAAACCCTACAGCTGTGACCAATGTGGGAGCAGGTTCAGTGTGTTAAGTAGCCTAACAACACATAAACGCATCCACACTGGAGTTAAACCCTACAGCTGTGACCAATGTGGGAGCAGCTTCAGTCGGTTAGGTGACCTAACATCACATAAACGCATCCACACTGGAGTTAAACCCTACAGCTGTGACCAATGTGGGAGCAGCTTCAGTCGGTTAGGTGACCTAACATCACATAAACGCATCCACACTGGAGTTAAACCCTACAGCTGTGACCAATGTGGGAGCAGGTTCAGTCAGTTAGGTAGCCTAACATCACATAAACTCATCCACACTGGAGTTAAACCCTACAGCTGTGACCAATGTGGGAGCAGGTTCAGTCGGTTAGGTAGCCTAACATCACATAAACGCATCCACACTGGAGCTAAACCCTACAGCTGTGACCAATGTGGGAGCAGGTTCAGTGAGTTAGGTAACCTAACAAAACATAAACGCATCCACACTGGAGTTAAACCCTACAGCTGTGACCAATGTGGGAGCAGGTTCAGTCGGTTAGGTAGCCTAACAACACATAAACGCATCCACACTGGAGTTAAACCCTACAGCTGTGACCAATGTGGGAGCAGGTTCAGTGAGTTAGGTAACCTAACAACACATAAACGCATCCACACTGGAGCTAAACCCTACAGCTGTGACCGCTGTAAGAAAGTGTTCAGACATTCAAATACTGTGAAGAAACACAGCTGCATCTAACCTGCTGAAGAGCGCCTCCACTGTCCACAGCAGGAACAAGCTTCTCTCTGTCCTATACGAGGGAGCAGGATGTTGGTAAACAAACGGCTTCAACAGACTTCTGGGTGGAACTGCTGTTTCTTTTAAACAGCAGTTCAAGGTGAAACCATGCCCTCTTTAAGCTGTAATGACTCGTTCATACTTTAAGCTAGAGACACTCCATTCATGAGTCACCACTTTAAGGACTCTATAATATTCATTCAGCTTTAATTGATCTTTTGCACTGTTTGAGATTTCACGGAAAAATAAAAACTCCACAAACTGAATAAAAATCCAAGACAGCAGAGAAAGGTTAAATTTGCTGTTACACAGCCTTTAATGGGACCCATATGGAGCCACCCTTGAGTGTGTCTCACTCTAGCAGGCTGGACTTTTTACTAAATTCACACATTTCAACACTGCGACAGTTCACACAACTTTAACACTATACATACATAGAACCCTATAGCTACTTCTGCTCTCACTCAGAATGTCAAAATATAAGCAATGTGATGCATAGTTTTTGAGATATTAACGTTTGTTTGGCACAAGCTTTTCAGCTTTATTTCATACCGCAGTGGCACCCAGAAGTGTTTTTGTTGTTGTTGTGATGTCACGCTGATTCCTCCTATAGGACACCAGTGATATTCAACTAGAGAGACAAAGTGACCGCCTACTTCCTGCTTCAGCACTGAGATTTTCATCCGCCATTTATTTTCCCATACACATTTCATAAAATGTGTATAAAAATTGTTTTACTGGTTCAAACCAAACGCTACAGATATATTTAGAAACAGGAGAGATCGCATAACATTTCACTGGGAGCAAAACGTAAAAAAAATGCGGGTTTAAAGAACATATTTTTTCGATGTTTTTCTTATCTGGTACAGTGCTGAAGCAGGAAGTGACGTTCCACTTTGCCACTCTCTTGCAGTGGGGCCAGATGCGGCCTGCCAAGTGGCCCCCCAAACATTTTCTAATTCACAATGAAAACTAACATTAAATCAAGTTTGACTGAGCTCCAGCTGAATTGTCAAATATCGCCGCCTGCTCGCAGTGTTGTTGGGGGTAACGCCTTACAAAAGTAACATACTGCATTACATGTAATCATGTAAATCACATGTACATCACTGAGGATACGTCCCAGTTATGCATCCATGCAATGTTTTTTCTTTATTAGTTAGCCTGGCTTAGCCAGTGACTCATAGGAATAGACTACGTGACAACCAGGAAAGACTAGTGACTACTGGAGAGTCAGTTGACAGCCAGAACAGGGACGGCACCCGGGTAGCAGTATGGGTTAGCTCCCCAGCCTGCGTCTTCCCTTGAGGAAGAAGCCCAACAACCCTCGAGAGGCCTTTTAGGAGGGCCATTCAAGCCGCAAGTGGAGACTGCAGTGCCACCAAGTACTGGTACTGCATGGTATCCACCAAGATACCATCACCTCGGAATGAGATGTTTGGAGCGGGGGAGTGTGGTGCAGCGCACAGGTCGTAGACCTGGTGAGACGAGGGAGGAACCCGGCCGGGTGGCAACCCACAGAGCCCGGTCCCTCTACGTACCAGAGCCCTCCCCCTCCCCCGGTCCCGGCAGAGTAGTTCCGGAGCAGCGGATTGAGTGGCCCTGACCGCGTGACCACCTTCGACCCTCCCTATAGGGCTGACCGTGGGTAGCTACTGGGACGTAAGTTGGGGCTTGGCCAGCCCCGGCTGGGTCACCTGGGCGAGGGTGTATGATGTTGCGAGACCCGAAACATCCTATGACCCCAGGGTACATCACTGAGGATACGTCCCAGTTATGCATCCATGCGATGTTTTTTCTTTATTAATATATCACTTTTACCAGTAACTCACTATTCAAACGTATTACTTATAGGAGTTCAGTAATATTATACCAGTTACTTTGTCAAGTTACACATTTAGTTACTTTTTCAAAGGATATATTTTAATAAAGATACAATCATTTCCTAATCAAATTGTGTTTTGTTTATGCAAATAACCACTATAGATGACAATAACAAAGGAAAAGGATAACATTTAGAATTTTGGATGGTTTACAATGACTTCAAGAAGGTTGACATTATTTTTGGGGATATTCAGTGGTGACGATGTCATTCTGCTACTGCTGTTATTTTGGTGAAAGTAATGCAAATGTAGTGTAATAAGTAATGAGTTACTCTAATCAAATGAAAGTAACTAGTATGTAGTATATTACATTTTGCTATGTGAAAACATGTTATTAACTCATTGAGTGCCATTGACGACAGCTGTCGTCAATTCAAGCATGGGAGGAGGGGGGGGGGGGAGGAGGGGGGGGCGCAGAGCAGCACACAGCAGCACACACACAACACCCAGACAGACCCAGGCAGCAGGACAGGGTTGGCAAACGCTTCAGAGTCAGTGATGTGTTTGAAATGTTTAATTTCACAAAAGGGCCATTATCTCAGCTTCTAGAAAAAAAAGGCTCTTTTTTGTTAAATCAAGCTATCTTCTCCGGCTGATAACTAAAGAACGGAAAATGATATCAATAAACCTGTTTTTGCTGATGATAGAAAAGAGTCTCATCGTTCTTTTTGCGTGTTCATTGTTTACATAGTAATATCACACAATATTCTGTGGGCCTCGAGAAATCACTGAAAAAAGCTCTGAAACTCTGGCACTGGGAGCGTCCGTTCTCCAAAAGTGGCTGGCACTCAATGAGTTAAAATGTACCCGTAGGCCTAATCTGTACACTAAAAGTCTCAGAAAAATGTGGAGGTGTTGTTATTTATAGGTTTTTATGCATTGATTTTCTTTGTCTGGCTTGAGACCAAATTGGGTACATGGCCTAAAATAAGTTTGACCCCTGCCCTAAAGAGTTTTTGTTTGAGACAGCAGAGTCGTATGTCTTGGACAAGTCCAAGATATTTATAATTCTTTGTATAGTTCAGCTTCTTATCCCCAAATTGAAATGGAAAAACACTTGTATGCTTGTTTGGGTTTTTAACATGCATCATTTCCTACACAAATTATCTGCACATGTCAACATCTTTTGTAAATCAACTTGTGTTTCTGTCATCATAATAATGTCATCGGCATAAAGAAGAATGCTAATGTCTTCCTCTCCACATTTAACCCCACACTCACAGCGTCGTTGTACCCGGCTACTTGGCAGCTATACTAGACTGACTGACTGAGTCACGGGGCTGTAAAAAAGAGAACGTCACATGTGACATAAGTCACATGATTTTAGGTCAAAGTAATATTTCCGGTGTATCTTTCCATTCTATGGCAAGACGAGTTATAAAATATTCTCATGTCATGGTGTTTTGGGGTCAATAATAAACTAAATTGATTTTGTTATTTTTCTATAATTTTTTTGGGTAGTGCTATTTCACATTGAAGTCAACGGTGAAAGGCTTGTGTTTTCCCCGTAAAAGGGGGCGGGAACATGTGCCGCCTACAAAATTACATATTGCCGATCTGATGTATAAGATGCGAAGTTGTGACATCATCAGTGATGTCATAAGAGAAAGTGAACCCGCACAGAGGCCCCACCGTGGCATTGTGACATCATCAGTGATGTCATCAGTGATGTGAACTTGTGACATCATTAGTGATCGTCAGTGATGTCATAAGAGCAAGGGGGCCTGCACAGAGGTTGAGCTGCGTATGCGAGCTTCAGGGCCAGCTCGACGAGCCTATAGTGACTCATACCAGCTGGGGGCGGAGTTTCTGCAGGCAGAGAACAGATATTTCTGAGCTGTGGAAAACATATAGAGAAGCTAAGCACTGTCCATCTGCTTATATTACCGAGATTATAATTATATACAAAGTGGGTTGAAAATCAGCAAAGCAAGTCATACAGTAGTCTACTAAACTCAAAACATTTGTTAAACAAATCAAACAGAATTTGGGATAACTTCAGTGATTTCCCAATTTGGTAACACTTTCTCTGAAGCCCATGTCGATAACGCATTATAAACATGCTTATAATGCGTTATAATCTGCTAAAGCACTGTATAACTATTATAGTCATAAGCACTCATACATGTTCATAATGCTGTATAACTATAATCATAACACAGTATAAAGCATTTTATATTGACTTATATAAGGTCAAGTACTATACATTATAATTGCTGGTAATTCACATAATTTTCTTTCGGCAAGGATCATATAATTCTAATACATTATAATACATTTTACAATGCAATATAATCACTTATAATGCATTACAATGTAATTATAAGTTACTCTAAGAGTCTAAGTGGTCATTGTACAGTATGCTTTAAGTAAAGACAGTGCGGAAATAATCCTGAGGTTAGGTATTATAGGCAGATGATCTAATACATTACAAACTGGTTATAAGTCAGTACTGTAAGTGGTCATTGCCTTGGTCGAGTCCAAGTCGAGACCAAGACCGGGGGGAGTTGAGAGTCCGACTCTTGTTAAATACCCCACAGCCCTGGTTGAAAGATATAAGTATGAGCAGCCAGAGACGTTAGTTTTGGTTAAATTGGACAGCAGGGGGCGCCAAAGTGTTGGGAATATCACAAAAAGCATATTAGCAGTCAGTCTCAATTCTACAATCAGCTTAACATCACTGCTATATTTCATTGACTACATATAAGATCATGTGAATGACTGTTTGTTACTGATTGAGTTTCAGTCTCCATTGTTATCATTCCACTACAGCAGAGACATCAATCTCTCAGGTTGGCTCCTAAAAATCTACAGTTGTCTACGGTGTATTAATCTGGGAGCCTTGACATGAAAACGATTGGGAACTAATGAATTATGTGTTTAAATTATGTGTTATTCATTTAACAGTAATATCAAACCTGTCCATGGAGACATTTAATAGCATTAATGTGGATTTTGTTTGTTTGTTTGTTTTCCCTGTTGTTGTTCATCACAGTTTGTCTCAATAAATATCTCATCTGTGTTAGGCACACACATAGGCCTATTCTGGGGGAAGAAAATGTTGTCAATCTGGCTTTTGGGCATTTTGCCTGCATCTTTGTATGTGGATGGATTATTAATTCTCAATGCATTGTCGTATGCCGTCGCTCACATGTTCTGTTTAGGGAAATACTTCATATATGTTGATCAGAGTTGTGATTAAAAGGTTCCGTGGGCCCAGAAGATGTTCAGATTTCAAAGTGATTCTGAAGTGTGGGAAGAGCTGAACTCGAGAGTTGCAATTCTCCCAGCAACCACAGGGGCATGGATGCTCATAAGAGAACTGACTGTGTACAAATGAAGGCAACATGTAAAACAACTGGGAGACTAAAAAAAAAGGGGGGGGGGGGGGTAAATAAAAAATATACCTGAAATGATTATTGGGTGTTGTGGTGTGTGTGCAGAGTCAATTCAGTAATGTTATAGGTCAAAGTGAATAGTCTGATACATGTGATGTGTTGTTTTAGTCTCCACTCCAACACAGTTGTAACTTGAGAAGTCAGCTCAGTTAAATTGAACAAACTGTTGGTTTTCAGCAGGCTAATTTAATTTAGGTTTGATCTGGACCGAGCCCAACTCCACCGAGGGGAGGCGCAGCGTGGAGTCCGGCTCCACACGCGGCGATCAAGTTATCCCTCTCAAGGGTTTGTGGGTCCAGCGAGCACGTCGGCTCTTCGTGGGAGGGGGGGAGTTGGAGCTCATCCAGGCAGCAAACATCCTCCATCTCTGGGAGGCCAAGTTGAGCTGATAGTGGAGGGGGGAGGGAGGGGGTGGTGGTAGTGGAGACGTCTGAAGGTCTGAGTTTGCAGTGGAGACGTCTGAAGGTTTGAGTTTGCAGTGGAGACGTCTGAAGGTTTGAGTTTGCAGTGGAGACGTCTGAAGGTTTGAGTTTGCAGTGGAGACGTCTGAAGGTTTGAGTTTGCAGTGGAGACGTCTGAAGGTTTGAGTTTGCAGTGGAGACGTCTGAAGGTTTGAGTTTGCAGTGGAGACGTCTGAAGGTTTGAGTTTGCAGTGGAGACATCTGTGGAAAAGTACTGGCAAGGATGTATTGGCAACAACAGCAAGCGGGTCGCCGTGACCTCGCCAGACAATTGTTGAATCCAGGCCTGCATCAACATGAGGAAAAGCTAACGGCCTCTGTGCTGAATGTTCCATCTGGTCTCTTGTTTTGGCAAAAACAAGGAGGATGTTGAAACATTCCTCCAGAAGAGATGGATGGGGGGGTGTAGCTTTTGGGTTTGAAGGGAAAGTTTAGTCTTCTCTTTTTAAGGAAACATGTTGACTCTGATGGACTTTGTGCATCATGGCAATGTGGGCAGCCAGAGTCTATCAGACTGACCACTAATATGACTCTACGACAGACAGCAGATATGTCAGGGTTCTTTACAGTCCAACTGATGTGACAATGGAATTGGAGATGATTGATTGTAGGTGTCCAGATGACATTTGGGCTAATAATAATAATAATAATAATAATAATAATAATAATAATAAAGGTAATAATAATAATAATAATAATAATGGTAATAATAATAATAATAATAATAATAATAATACATACTGTAGCTGCATATGAGACATCGTCGGACTGTAAATAATGAGAGAAGGGGCGGGACGTCTCCTCTACAGCAGAAACTCTGAAATATGGGACGTCTGTCCCAGAGTCATATTAGTCGTCAGACTGATGACTGACTCTGGGTGCCCAGATTGTGTGCATGGCAATAACGTCTTGGGCAGACATCTCCCAGAATGAGATCTCTTGGCTAAGTGTCTTTTCATCTCATCTCCTGGTCAATAAATATTCATCTTTGTTTTTTCTTTCTTCTAAATGATGCTGCTGGGCTCAAGTCTATCATAACATTGGTGAGAGATTTACATTTTATGTGCAACAGTGGCTGGCTGGAACTCAAAAGCTCCTGCATGGCAGGTGGATGCTCTAGTGAGGAGGCTGAAGCGCATGGTGCTCTGGTGTCTGTCGCTAGAGCATCTCTTTATGATCTAGCTGATAGAGCATCAAGTGCATGTGGATGCATGTGGAACGGTAGAGAAATGTCAGGTTTATGGCTATCTCAATCAATCAATCAATTTCATATTTATATAGCACCAAATCATAACAAGAGTTATCTCAAGCCGTTATGTAGAATATGAATGTTTCTGAACGAAAATATGTAAGAGCTTAGTGTGTCAGGAGGACTGAACAACAGTATTCCATATAGCCTACAGTACATTTCCAGAATTTTGCAAAGTTTTCAAGAGCTGTAAAAGATTATTTTCCAGACCTGTGGAGGAAACCTGACCAAACCAGGGCAGTGTCTAATTGTCAGTATTCCACTCTCTATCCACTGAGCTACAGAGCCACGATGATACTGAAAACAAAACAATGATCTATAGTAAATGCAGCGGTGAGCTGGCTCTATGCAGATAAGATGATCACAAGTCAAATCAGATGGACCTTAATGCTTACACAATAAGACCAGCAGATGAAGATACATAGATATAAACAGATAGATAGATAGATAGATAGATAGATAGATAGATAGATAGATAGATAGATAGATGTTAGTTTGATTGATTTTCCCATGATATATGCTGCCAATCAAATCCATGGAGAGTGAGTGAACTCTTCACAGTGTTCCAGCAAGAACAAATAACAGCTGCACAGCCCCCCCCCCCCCCCCCCCCCCTTCTGTACCTCTCGAGTTTCCACATTCCACAGCCATGGCTTCTCACTGTACTCTGCATCTGATGAGGAGTGATGATTGGTTAAGGGAAGTCAGGGAAATCAGGGTAAGCCAATCAGAGGCAGGGTAGGGCGGGTCTTGACAAAAAAATGGGATGCTGTCCATAATAACTCCTCAGAGCCGTCTTGCATCACTGAGGGTGAGTTGTGTGGAAACATACTGCTTTCTTAATTTTCTGCATTCTTCACTTGTTTTCCTGGGAAATTGAACCGTTGATGTTGTAACCTTTATAAATGATGTTTACTGTTAATATTGACATAGTTAATGTTGTAACTTTGATAAATGTTGTTTACTGTTAATACTGTTATGTTAAGCAGCTGGTTTGTGTTGGTGTTGACATTTTCATCTTCTACGCATCACTTTCTAACGTTACGCACTATTACTCAGCAAACATTTCCTCGATCTGTGTCGATGTTATCGTATCCAATCGACGTCGGTTCAAGATGTGACTTTAATATTATCATTGGCAGAGGGGGGGTTAGGTCTACCAGACCCTGAATTATATTTCTGGGCTGCCCAGACTAGGCCCTTGTGTCATTGGTTCAGTAAGGAACACCGTCCTGCCTGGACACAAATTGAAGGACACATCCTTAAGATGCACGATTTATCATACATCCCGTATTGTTTTACATCAAAAAATATTAAGCTTTTTATTTACAGTTAACCCCATTCTTAGTCATTCAGTGAAGATCTGGGAGGATGTTCATAAATATATGAAACAACAAATTTCCCTCTCCCCAATGACACCCATCACGCTCAATAGCACCTTGCCATCAGCTTTAAGGGACCACTCCTTTGCGGTATGGTCGCAGAAAGGCATTAGGAAGATTGAGGACCTATACCATCAAGATACTTTGATGTCGTTTGGGGAACTAAGAGACACTTTTCAACTTCCAGCCACACATTTTTTCAGATATTTACAGATACGACATTTTATACAATCCAAACAGAGTGGCTCCTTGAACAAGCCCGAATTTTCTTTATTGGAATCATTAATGCTTAAAGATAGTCAAATTAAACATATATCACAAATTTATAAATTACTGTCTATATATTCTAAGACTAATACAACAGCTCTAAAACAGAAATGGGAAAGAGACCTAGATATTCAGATTACAGACGATCTCTGGAGTGAAATCAACGAACAATCACAGACAATTTACATTAATACCAGGTATAAACTCTGCAATTACAAAATTATACATAGAGCTTATTTTACACTGGAGAGAATGAATCGTATTAAAGCTGACTCATCTCCACTGTGTCCTCGCTGTAAATTGGAGACTGGTACGTTAATACATATGATATGGTCTTGTTGTAAGCTTAGACGATGGTGGCTGGAAATTGAACATACTCTCGAGGAGGTTTTGTTGCAAGTTACACCTTTAACCCCTATGATTGTAATGCTGGGAGACTTGACTAGTCTGAACCTTCAATCCCAAAGGATAAAGCATTTTGTTAGCTTGGCCATCACGGCAGCTAAAAGATGTATCACATCCAAATGGATTCATGAGGATCCTCCTTGTATTTCACAGTGGATCAATGAGGTCAACTCCTGCGCTCCTCTAGAGAAAATAACATACGGTATGCCATAAGAGGTAGCCCACAGCAGTTTTACAATACATGGGGTCCATGGACAACATATATGAACTCTAACTAACTCACTAAATACCTTATTGTTATTCTGTTTTTTTTGTTGCTGCTTTTTTATTTATTTCTTTTCTTTTGATCTCCTCTGTGATAGGCTCAATCCGTATTGGGAAGGGGTGTGTATGAACAGCATATGATAAAGATTGTAATGTAGTATATTTCGGCATTGGTCTTGTGTTTTATGTTTCATGTTTTATGGTTTATGTTATGTCTTGTGTACTGAATGTCCTGTTGTATTGTGAAAATGGAAAAAGAAATTTTCCAAAAAGAGATGGTGATTTCTAGCAAATCATATTTTAGAGTGTGTATCTGAATAAATACTCACAAGAAGCATTTCTGCCTTTATTTTGACCATTTGCCGACATGAAAATATAAATCTTTGGGGAAAATATTGATACTTTGTTAGCTTGAAAGGGAGGCGATATTGATGTGAAGGCATTTCTGCATCTCTTTACAGAACAGGAGGCACAGTGGCACTCTGGTATGACAATTTGAGATGTCCCTCCTGGCAACACTGATTCTAGACTGACCGGGATGCAGAACTGAGTCTGAAGCAACAGCATCGTGACAAACTGCAGGTGCCAGGTGATCTAAACCACGCTATGTTATTGTAACAGACTGTATACCAGAGACCATTATGTTATTGTAACAGACTGTATACCAGAGACCATTATGTTATTGTAACAGACTGTATACCAGAGACCATTATGTTATTGTAACAGACTGTATACCAGAGACCATTATGTTATTGTAACAGACTGTATACCAGAGACCATTATGTTATTGTAACAGACTGTATACCAGAGACCATTATGTTATTGTAACAGACTGTATACCAGAGACCATTATGTTATTGTAACAGACTGTATACCAGAGACCATTATTGCAAATTAATCACCACATTTTTTATCTGTTCTAAATCTACCTTAAACCGAGGTACCTTAAACATGGGAGCTTTGTGCAAAGATGCACTGTTGTATTAATATGGGTAGTAGCTATTATCATTAGTATGGGTAAGTATTTGGCCATTGGTATATTGTTATTATTGCTACTAGTTACTGGGAATACACATCTCTAAGGCTGCACTGTGTAAGTTAACCGTGCTATCCAGGAGCAGCTGCGTGCCAGCTCTCTCTCCCCCTCTCGCTTTCTCTCTCGGTCTCTCTCTCCCGCTCTCCGTTGGTCTCTCTCTGACTCTGGTCTGATCGCCCTCCCGTCTTTCTCACTGTCTGTCTCGCTTGCTTTCTCTGCCTCTCTCTCTAGTCCCCCCCCCCCCCCCCGCTCTCCATCTGTGTGTGTGTGTGTGTGTGTGTCTCTGCAACGGTCTGATCGCGCTGAGGCTCTCTGTCTTTCTCTCCCTCACCCAAAATAAGGTAAAAGTAAAGTCCCAACGATTGTCAAACAGCTGAGTGTGTGAAATTTGTTCTCCGCATTTGACCCATCCCCTGGGGGAGCGATGAGCAGCAGCAGTGCTGCGCTCGGGAATCATATGGTGATCTAACTCCCCAATTCCAACCCTTTGATGCTGAGTGCCAAGCAGGGAGGCAAATGGGTCCCATTTTTATAGTCTTCTGTATAACTCGGCCGGGGATCCAACTCACAACCTCCCAGTCTCAGGGCGGACACTCAAATCACAAAGCCACTGAGCTGGTGACAAAATGCGGGACACTTTCTAAATTTTAAGCTGAACTTGCCATTATACCCATTTTCTTCCTCCTTTTCTGCTCACGGAGATTTCTTTCTGCTTGCTATCAACGTTACTGCTTCCTGATTTCCCAAACTACGGGTCGGACCAAGGCTCAAACATCACAGAAAGTGCATGCGTTAATCGCACGTTTAAAAAAATAGTGGCGTTAAACGGAATTTGCGTTAACGCGTTATTATCACGTTAACTTTGACAGCCGTAGTTTGATCTATTCATTGTGTATTTTTTAACATCTGTCACAAATAAATAAATAAATTCATAAATGCCATAACATGCTGCGCCCATGGCGCATCGTCTCCATAGTCTCCACCCTAGAAACCGAGTGTTCGCAGCGCACGAGTTTGCTGATTTTAAGAAGTGAATTATATGAGATGTCTGTTGGACAGCAGCACTTTTACTGTATTTCAAATCACATGAATAAAAACCTTAATATTTCTTCAGTAGGTTTTAGTCTTCAGAGAACTATTTGGATCCTACAATCACTGCTTCAGCTACATTCTTCTTATTAGTAGGATTGTTTTTGTGGGTGTTCCCCGTCTTACCTTCTGTCTCTGTTTGATGATGTCAGAGCTGATTGGCAGAGAAGAAGAGACATCTGGCAGAGGAGGAGAGGAACGCTGTCAAGATGAATTCTTCAGAAGAGGTGAGACAAAAATATCACTGTTGTATCACTGATGTTGCCACACACACACACACACACACACACACACACACACACACACACACACACACACACACACACACACACACACACAGCCTCTCTGTCCTGATTCTTTCTTTATATCTTTTTATGGAAACAGAAAGACACCAGTGGACCCAGACGTCACCGCTGTGATCAGTGTGACAAAACATTCACAAGACTTCACCTGTTAAAGCGACATCAGAGAGTTCACTCAGGAGAGAAGCGTTACTCCTGTCAGGAGTGTGGGAGCTGTTTCAGTCGGTTAGGTCACCTAACAAGACATAAACGCATCCACACTGGAGTTAAACCCTACAGCTGTGACGAATGTGGGAGCAGGTTCAGTGAGTTAGGTAACCTAACATCACATAAACGCATCCACACTGGAGTTAAACCCTACAGCTGTGACCAATGTGGGAGCAGGTTCAGTCGGTTAGATCACCTAACAACACATAAACGCATCCACACTGGAGTTAAACCCTACAGCTGTGACCAATGTGGGAGCAGGTTCAGTGAGTTAGGTAGCCTAACAACACATAAACGCATCCACACTGGAGTTAAACCCTACAGCTGTGACCAATGTGGGAGCAGGTTCAGTGTGTTAAGTAGCCTAACAACACATAAACGCATCCACACTGGAGTTAAACCCTACAGCTGTGACCAATGTGGGAGCAGCTTCAGTCGGTTAGGTGACCTAACATCACATAAACGCATCCACACTGGAGTTAAACCCTACAGCTGTGACCAATGTGGGAGCAGCTTCAGTCGGTTAGGTGACCTAACATCACATAAACGCATCCACACTGGAGTTAAACCCTACAGCTGTGACCAATGTGGGAGCAGGTTCAGTCAGTTAGGTCACCTAACAACACATAAACTCATCCACACTGGAGTTAAACCCTACAGCTGTGACCAATGTGGGAGCAGGTTCAGTGAGTTAGGTAGCCTAACAAAACATAAACGCATCCACACTGGAGTTAAACCCTACAGCTGTGACCAATGTGGGAGCAGGTTCAGTCAGTTAGGTAACCTAACAACACATAAACGCATCCACACTGGAGTTAAACCCTACAGCTGTGACCAATGTGGGAGCACGTTCAGTGAGTTAGGTAGCCTAACAAAACATAAACGCATCCACACTGGAGTTAAACCCTACAGCTGTGACCAATGTGGGAGCAAGTTCAGTCGGTTAGATAGCCTAACAACACATAAACACATCCACACTGGAGCTAAACCCTACTACTGTGTCCGCTGTAAGAAAGTGTTCAGACACTCAAATACTGTGAAGAGACACCGCTGCATCTAACCTGCTGAAGAGCGCCTCCACTGTCCGCAGCAGGAACAAGCTTCTCTCTGTCCTATACGAGGGAGCAGGATGTTGGTAAACAAACGGCTTCAACAGACTTCTGGGTGCAACTGCTGTTTGTTTTAAACAGCAGTTCAAGGTGAAACCATGCCCTCTTTAAACTGTAATGACTCGTTCATACTTTAAGCATTCATGAGTCACCACTTTAAGGACTCTATAATATTCATTCAGCTTTAATTGATCTTTTGCACTGTTTGAGATTTCACGGAAAAATAAAAACTCCACAAACTGAATAAAAATCCAAGACAGCAGAGAAAGGTTAAATTTGCTGTTACACAGCCTTTAATGGGACCCATATTGAGCCACCCTTGAGTGTGTCTCACTCTAGCAGGCTGGACTTTTTACTAAATTCACACATTTTAACACTGCGACAGTTCACACAACTTTAACACTATACATACATAGAACCTATAGCTACTTCTGCTCTCACTCAGAATGTCAAAATATAAGCGATGTGATGCATAGTTTTTAAGATATTAACGTTGGTTTGGCACAAGCTTTTCAGCTTTATTTCATACCGCAGTGGCACCCAGAAGTGTTTTTGTTGTTGTTGTGATGTCACGCTGATTCCTCCTATAGGACACCAGTGATATTCAACTAGAGAGACAAAGTGACCGCCTACTTCCTCCTTCAGCACTGAGATTTTCATCCGCCATTTATTTTCCCATACACATTTCATAAAATGTGTATAAAAATAGTTTTACTGGTTCAAACCAAACGGTACAGATATATTTAGAAACAGGAGAGATCGCATAACATTTCACTGGGACCAAAACATAAAAAAATGCGGGTTTAAAGAACATATTTTTTCGATGTTTTTTTTCTCTGGTACAGTGCTGAAGCAGGAAGTGATGTTCCACTTTGCCACTCTCTTGCAGGCTGGGGCCAGATGCGGCCTGCCAAGTGGCCTCCCAAACATTTTCTAATTCACAATAAAAACTAACATTAAATCAAGTTTGACTGAGCTCCAGCTGAATTGTCAAATATCGCCGCCTGCTCGCAGTGTTGTTGGGGGTAACGCCTTACAAAAGTAACATACTGCCAGTGTTGGGGGTAACTCATTACAAAAGTAACATATTACATGTAATATATTACTTTTAGCAGTAACTCAGTAATATAACTTATTACTTAAAGGATTTCAGTAATATTATACCAGTTACTTTGTCAAGTAACTCAAGGTACAAATTGAGTTACATTTTATTAAATCAAAGCACATACTGTATTTAAAAAAGATACAATAATTTCCTAATCAAACTGTGTGTTTTTATGCAAATAACCACTATAGACGACAATAACAAAGGAAAAGGATACATTTTAGAATTTTGGACAGGTTACACTGACTTCAAGGCAGTTGAAATTATTTTTCGGAATGGTTCAGGGGCGGCGATGTCATTCTGCTGCTGCTGTTGTTTTGGTAAAAGTAATGGAAAAGTAGTGTAATAAGTAACAAGTTACTCTACACAGAGAGTAATATTGTAAAGTAACTTATTACTTTTAAATGAAAGTAACTAGTAATATGTAGTATATTACATTTTGAAAGTAACTTGCCCAACACTGCATACTGCATTACATGTAATCATGTAAATCACATGTACATCACTGAGCATACGTCCCAGTTATGCATCCATGCGATGTTTTTTCTTTATTAGTTAGCCTGGCTTAGCCAGTGACTCATAGGAATAGACTATGTGACAACCCTAACTCACTATTCAAACTTATTACTTATAGGAGTTCAGTAATATTATACCAGTTACTTTGTCAAGTTACACAAGTTACACATTTAGTTACTTTTTCAAAGCATATATTTTAATAAAGATACAATCATTTCCTAATCAAATTGTGTTTTGTTTATGCAAATAACCACTATAGATGACAATAACAAAGGAAAAGGATAACATTTAGAATTTTGGATGGTTTACAATGACTTCAAGAAGGTTGAAATTATTTTTCCGCATTTTTGGTGAAAGTAATGCAAATGTAGTGTAATAAGTAATGAGTTACTCTAATCAAATGAAAGTAACTAGTATGTAGTACATTACATTTTGCTATGTGAAAACATGTTATTAAAATGTACCCGTAGGCCTAATCTGTACACTAAAAGTCTCAGAAAAATGTGGAGGTGTTTTTATTTATAGGTTTTTATGCATTGATTTTCTTTGTCTGGCTTGAGACCAAATTGGGTACATGGCCTAAAATATGTTTGACCCCTGCCCTAAAGAGTTTTTGTTTGAGACAGCAGAGCCGTATGTCTTGGACAAGTCCAAGATATTTATAATTCTTTGTATAGTTCAGCTCCTTATCCCCAAATTGAAATGGAAAAACACTTGTATGCTTGTTTGGGTTTTTAACATGCATAATTTCCTACACCAATTATCTGCACATGTCAACATCTTTTGTAAATCAACTTGTGTTTCTGTCATCATAATAATGTCATCGGCATAAAGAAGGATGCTAATGTCTTCCTCTCCACATTTAACCCCACACTCACAGCGTCGTTGTACCCGGCTTATATTACCCAGATTATAATTATATACAAAGTGGGTTGAAACTCAGCAAAGCAAGTCATACAGTAGTCTACTAAACTCAAAACATTTGTTAAACAAATCAAACAGAATTTGGGAAAACTTCAGTGATTTCCCAATTTGGTAACACTTTCTCTGAAGCCCATGTCGATAACGCATTATAAACATGCTTATAATGCGTTATAATCTGCTAAAGCACTGTATAACTATTATAGTCATAAGCACTCATAAATGTTCATAATGCTGTAGAACTATAATCATAACACAGTATAAAGCATTTCATATTGACTTTGTGGTGGAATTTTGCTAGACGCACAGGCATGGAACAGTGAAATGGTTTCTCTGAAGGAAGTTGTGAACAGGTCTTATCTCGGGAAGCAGAGGGCCGCCTCAGAGCAACAGGGTGGTCCCTGTGACTTCCTGAATGAGACTTGCGTGCCAGGAGGCCTATATAAGAGTTGTGAACTGACAATAAAGCAGACCAACTATCTATTCCAGGACTGTGTGACTGTCTCTTTCTTAGAGGGTTTCTGAGGGTATCTGAGGGTTTTTCTTAGATTAGGTTTTTAGCTTCCACAACTTATATAACTTAATTGCTGGTAATTCACAGATTTTTTTTCCGGCAAGGATCATATAATTCTCATACTAATACATTATAATAAATTATATAATGCAATATAATCACTGTTATAATGCATTACAATGTAATTATAAGTTACTCTAAGTGGTCATTGTACAGTATGCTTTAAGTAAAGACAGTGGGGAAATAATGCTGAGGTTCGGTATTATAGGCAGATGATCTAATACATTACAAACTGGTTATAAGTCAGTACTGTAAGTGGTCATTGTCTTGGTCGAGTCCAAGTCGAGACCAAGACCGGGGGGAGTTGAGAGTCAGACTCTTGTTAACACATTGAGTGCCAGCCATTTTTTCAATCCTGTAGGTAAGTTGTGCCAGGTTTTTTTTTGAGGATTCTGGCTCATTTTACAAGAGCCGAGGATTATTTTCTGTTAAGAATTCGTGAACACCAATCATCTAAAAATAACTAATAAGCCGTTTTCCCACATGCGTACCGGAAAATTACCTGTAAGTCAATATCGGACATTTCCCTTCACACCTCTCCTCTGGCATGTGGGAATCTATCAGCGAAATTGCCTGTATGGGGGGGGGGGGGGGGGGGGGGGGGGGGGGGGGGGGGGGGGAGGGGGGGGGGGGGGGGGGGGGCGGCACTGCAGAGCCGGGTGGGGAGTGACGTGTCGGCAAAACTCCGAATGGTGAAATAAGTTTGCTTGTTTAACATTAAGCAACGTGTGTACACCTCGCCCATGAGAGTGTCGCGCAGAATATGAAGATAGACTAAACCGGGGACAGATCATGACTGATGATTATGTACCTCTGCGCTGCTGCGTGAGACTAGAGCCGTCTGGAAGCGAGAGAGACCAGGAGGGAATTTATTTTGGGAAGATGCTCTGAACAATTTTGACGACGTGGAATGGAAGCGTCATTTTCGCATGTCCCGGTATTACGTGCTGAGTCTGGTCCGACCCGCACGCAAGATCACCCGGTGGCGAAAACCACTGGAAGCGCGTTTGCGACTGGCAATAGTCCTTTGGTGGTACGCAACACCAGGGGAATATCGAACAATCAGCTGTGTATTTGGTGTTGGACTGTCTACTGTGTGCATTGCAACCTGGTCCACGAAGTCACAGCCCACTGATAGCGGAAAATGCCTTCGGAAATCAGCAAGCTGACATACTGCTCTTATTAGGCTATCACAAGATCATTTCGCCAGTTTGCTTTAATGTGCGCGAATGATTAGATTATGCCCGCTGGAACATTAAGCAACGTGTGTAGGCTACTCCTCGCCCATGATTGAAGGACCGCTGTCGCGGAAAATGACCTGAACCGTTTCCACTTGCGTCCCCTTAAGAGCATACCGCTCTTCTGACTAGGTCGAAAGTGGTGAAATGTCGGGGACGACGGGGTCGCGCTTATACCGGCACGGCGCCTTTCTCACATGCAGGCATTAGACCACATACCGGTCATTTTGCGGTACAAAGCGCATGTGGGAAAAGGGCTATAGAATGTGTGCTTTCTCTGTCTAAAAGAGTTAGTTTGCAGAGTTAGTAGTTATGTAGATATTAGCCGTTGAGTACAGCATGGTTTCAGAGATTTTCAGAGAGTTTGGAGATAAATGGATTTTTAGAACCACCTCACGTGCCTGTGATTATGGGTGCCCTTGTCTCCCACTCTGTGCGCTCTCTCTCTCTCTCTCTCTCTCTCTCTCTCTCCTCTCTCTCTCTCTCTCTCTCTCTCCTCTCTCTCTCTCTCTCTCTCTCTCTCTCTCTGAGAGAGAGAGAGAGAGAGAGAGAGGAGAGAGAGAGAGGGAGAGAGCGAGAGGGAGAGTTGCTTCAACTCCTCCCTCCGTGGGCGTTCTTCTTGGCTGCAGCGGCCGTCACAAGCTTGTCACCAGTCTCAGTGCTTTGCTGCTGTCCTGTGCCTGTGGCTGCGCGGCCGCTGTTTGAGGAAGTCGGGATGGACTCGCTCGCTTCTTGGAGTTTTGGTTGAGAGAAGCTTTTGCGATTCTGGTCATATTTATGCTGCGTGTTTCAAAGTGTGTTCCACCTGTAATCTATTATGTAAATTTGCAATCCCGCATCGCCAGCAATCAGCGCGAAAACGAAAGCGTTTTCCCCCATCCATTTTCATGAGAATGGCTGGGGTGAGAATGGCGTGACAAGTTAAAAAAATGCTTGCCTTCCTCTAGTCAGGAGAGCACTGTCGCCACTTAGTGGTCGGTAAAATAGATTATACACATTCTCTTGCTCCAATAGTGAACTCGAAGATGTAAAAGGGGTTGATTGATGTCCCACCGTCAAAAAAAAAAAATGTTTATGTAAGACGAGATATCTCGGCTTTGGCACTCAAGCGTTGGATTATGTAAGACGAGATATCTCGGCTATGGCACTCAACGTGTTAAATACCCCACAGCCCTGGTTGAAAGATGTAAGTATGAGCAGCCAGAGACGTTAGTTTTGGTTAAATTGGACAGCAGGGGGCGCCAAAGTGTTGGGAATATCACAAAAAGCATATTAGCAGTCAGTCTCAATTCTAGAACACACACCACACAGTTAATGGTTGGAGGAAGGGAAAATGCATATTGGCTGAAATGATCAAATACATATTACAGTCTCTAAGGACAAACACACAAGACCTTCTCTGCTTGCAGCAGGGCGGCCTGGAGCACTGATCCACAAACTGGGGTCCAGTGATCCCCAGGTTTTCAAGAGGTCCCTGCAAAAGAACAATCAGCTTAACATCACTGCTATATTTCATTGACTACATATAAGATCATGTGAATGACTGTTTGTTACTGATTGAGTTTCAGTCTCCATTGTTATCATTCCACTACAGCAGAGACATCAATCTCTCGGGTTGGCTCCTAAAAATCTACAGTTGTCTACGGTGTATTAATCTGGAGCCTTGAAATGAAAACGATTGGGAACTAATGAATTATGTGATTAAATTATGTGTTATTCATTTAACAGTAATATCAAACCTGTCCATGGAGACATTTAATAGCATTAATGTGGATTTTGTTTGTTTGTTTGTTTGTTTTCCCTGTTGTTGTTCATCAAAGTTTGTCTCAATAAATATCTTATCTGTGTTAGGCACACACACATAGGTCTATTCTGGGGGAAGAAAATGTTGTCAATCTGGCTTTTGGGCATTTTGCCTGCATCTTTGTATGTGGATGGATTATTAATTCTCAATGCATTGTCGTATGCCGTCGCTCACATGTTCTGTTTAAAGTATATATAGGGAAATACTTCATATATGTTGATCAGAGTTGTGATTAAAAGGTTCCGTGGGCCCAGAAGATGTTCAGACTTCAAATTGATTCTGAAGTGTGGGAAGAGCTGAACTCGAGAGTTGCAATTCTCCCAGCAGCCACAGGGGTATGGATGCCCATAAGAGAACTGGCTGTGTACAAATGAAGGCAACATGTAAAACAACTGGGAGACAAAAAAAAAGGAGTGGGGGGGGTAAATAAAAAATATACCTGAAATGATTGTTGGGTGTTGTGGTGTGTGTGCAGAGTCAATTCAGTAATGTTATAGGTCAAAGTGAATAGTCTGATACATGTGATGTGTTGTTTTAGTCTCCACTCCAACACAGTCTGAGTTGTAACTTGAGAAGTCAGCTCAGTTAAATCGAACAAACTGTTGATTTTCAGCAGGCTAATTTAATTTAGGTTTGATCTGGACCGAGCCCAACTCCACCGAGGGGAGGCGCAGCGTGGAGTCCGGCTCCACGCGCGGCGATCAAGTTATCCCTCTCAAGGGTTTGTGGGTCCAGCGAGCACGTCGGCTCTTTGTGGGAGGGGGGGAGTTGGAGCTCATCCAGGCAGCAAACATCCTCCATCTCTGGGAGGCCAAGTTGAGCTGATAGTGGAGGGGGGAGGGAGGGGGTGGTGGTAGTGGAGACGTCTGAAGGTCTGAGTTTGCAGTGGAGACGTCTGAAGGTCTGAGTTTGCAGTGGAGACGTCTGAAGGTTTGAGTTTGCAGTGGAGACGTCTGAAGGTCTGAGTTTGCAGTGGAGACGTCTGAAGGTTTGAGTTTGCAGTGGAGATGTCTGAAGGTTTGAGTTTGCAGTGGAGACGTCTGAAGGTCTGAGTTTGCAGTGGAGATGTCTGAAGGTTTGAGTTTGCAGTGGAGACGTCTGAAGGTCTGAGTTTGCAGTGGAGACGTCTGAAGGTTTGAGTTTGCAGTGGAGACGTCTGAAGGATTGAGTTTGCAGTGGAGACGTCTGTGGAAAAGTACTGGCAAGGATGTATTGGCAACAACAGCAAGTGGGTCGCCGTGACCTCGCCAGACGATTGTTGAATCCAGGCCTGCGTCAACATGAGGAAAAGCTAACGGCCTCTGTGCTGAATGTTCCATCTGGTCTCTTGTTTTGGCAAAAACAAGGAGGATGTTGAAACATTCCTCCAGAAGAGATGGATGGGGAGATATAGCTTTTGGGTTTGAAGGGAAAGTTTAGTCTTCTCTTTTTAAGGAAACATGTTGACTCTGATGGACTTTGTGCATCATGGCAATGTGGGCAGCCAGAGTCTATCAGACTGACCACTAATATGACTCTAGGACAGACAGCAGATATGTCAGGGTTCTTTACAGTCCAACTGATGTGAGAATGGAATTGGAGATGATTGATTGTAGGTGTCCAGATGACATTTGGGCTAATAATAATAATAATAATAATAATAATAATAATAATAATGATAATAATAATAATAATAATACATACTGTAGCTGCTGAGACATTGTCAGACTGTAAATAATGAGAGAAGGGGCGGGACGTCTCCTCTACAGCAGAAACTCTGAAATATGGGACGTCTGTCCCAGAGTCATATTAGTCATCAGACTGATGACTGACTCAGGGTGCCCAGATTGTGTGCATGGCAATAACACCTTGGGCAGACATCTCCCAGAATGAGATCTCTTGGCTAAATGTCTTTTCATCTCATCTCCTGGTCAATAAATATTCATCTTTGTTTTTTCTTTCTTCTAAATGATGCTGGGCTCAAGTCTATCATAACATTGGTGAGAGTTTTACATTTGATGTGTGACAGCGGCTGGCTGGAACTCAGAAGCTCCGGCATGGCAGGTGGATGCTCTAGTGAGGAGGCTGAAGCGCATGGTGCTCTGGTGTCTGTCACTAGAGCATCTCTTTATGATCTACCCGGTAGAGCATCAAGTGCATGTGGATGCGTGTGTAACGGTAGATAAATGTCAGGTTTATGGCTATCTCAATCAATCAATCAATCAATTTCATATTTATATAGCACCAAATCATAACAAGAGTTATCTCAAGCCGTTATGTAGAATATGAACGTTTCTGAACGAAAATATGTCACATATCAACATTTGTAGATAGAGCTTAGTGTGTCAGGAGGACTTAACAACATTGTATTCCATATAGCCTACAGTACATTTCCAGAATTTTGCAAAGTTTTCAAGAGCTGTAAAAGATTATTTTCCAGACCTGTGGAGGAAACCTGACCAAACCAGGACAGTGTCTAATTGTCAGTATTCCACTCTCTATCCACTAAGCTACAGAGCCACGATGATACTGAAAACAAAACAATGATCTATAGTAAATGCAGCGGTGAGCTGGCTCTATGCAGATAAGATGATCACAAGTCAAATCAGATGGATCTTAATGCTGACACAATAAGACCAGCAGATGAAAATAGATAGGTAGATATACATAGATGTCAGTTTGATTGATTTTCCCATGACATATGCTGCCATGTGCTCCATGGAGAGTGACTGGATCCACAATGAGATTGTTGTGACGACGTGTTCCCTCTGCAGCAAACCAGTTCAATATGAAGGACTTAACGCAACACATTTACATCGTCGGCTTCAAAATGATCCCTGAGCGCATGCGCCCTCGCGCACGCACACACACACACACACACACACACACACACACACACACACACACACACACACACACACACACACACACACACACACACCAAAAAGCAAAATGCAAGGTAACAAGGTAACAAAAGTAATGAGAAATGCAGCCCTCCGCCAAGGCCAATACTCCAGCCTGCTGTGATGTTGTGAGTGGAAATAGGAAGCTTAACCCTTAAGTAAAGAATGTGTGTCTTTTCCTATCTCTGCTCCTGTAACTTCTCAATACATGCACTGATCTGCTCCTGTAACTTCTCAATACATGCACTGATCTGCTCCAGGTTGAAAGATACAGAGATGCTCCTTTAATTAAGAGTATGACAATAAAGTATGATAATTAAGAGTATGACAATAAAGTATGATAATTAAGAGTATGACAATAAAGTATGATCATTAAGAGTATGACACTACAGATACTTCTCCTGGCTGTAAGTCACCTGGTCTGAACTGGCAGGATGCCAGCACTAGAACCTTGTCTGGTGTGGAATGACCCTGAAGAACAAGAACAAATACCAGCTGCACAGCCTCCCTCCTTCTCTATAGTCTGGAGTTTCCACATTCCACGGCCATGATCATGGCTTCTCACTGTCAATGCTAAATGGACTGTATTTATAGAGCGCATTTTATATAGCTAGTCGACTACCCAAAGTGCTTTTACATGGATACCTCACATTCACCCATGCACATTCGCACACACTGACAGCATCTGCAGCCATGCAAGGCGCTAACTGCTCGTCGGGAGCAGTTAGGCGTTCAGTGTTTTGCTCTAGGACACTTCGGCACACTACCGGGAGGAGCCAGCCTCAAACCGGGAACCTTCCGATTCCCAGGCGACAGCTCTACCTCCTGTGCTAATTTGGAAACATTTCCCTTTAAATGGGCTAGTGTGTACAGACGAGACTTGATGAGGTTCCATTCTTTTTTAACCTCTAAAGTTTAAACATAAGCCTCCATGGGAGAAACATTTGCACACATGGTGGTTGAATGCGGTACTGCAGGGGGGGGGGAGCAGTTCTGTACAACGTGTGTTCTATAGACACAAGTGGAAGGTGAGGCGAGGTGTTTAGACAGGGGGGACAAGCATGTACTGGAGGGCAAGGTTGCACATAGAAACGATTTAACTAATGCAAAACACAGTAAGTACCATCAATGGTCTCTATGGTGGAGTGGGTTAAGAGCTGACTTTTGGTCCATGTTGCAGATTTCGAAGGCATGAGTTCAAATCCCAACAATCCATCTTTAGACAGTTTTAACTTGACAATAGACATTCTAAATTGTCCCTAGCTTACTTCCAGTTGCAGTGTTTGCTAATACAATAACTGACAGGAATTAAGCTAGGTTTCAAACTGTTCCCTAGCAACATCGTTCCGTGAAAACTGTCTATATTTAGGGAGATTTGAAAATCTGAGGTATAGCCTACTGCCTGCCTGTAAATGTAGCAGTGTTTTTATGGCCAGATGACACCTGGCGACTAAAATGCGGTACTACGGGAGGCAGGTCTGTCCAATGCATTTGGTTACATGGGGGAGGGCGCATGTACAGGGGGGTGGATTTGCGCGTAACACCCGCCATCCACGGCTTAATGGGCATTTCTGCACTTCTCCAGTTTGCCCATGACATGATTCAGGTGTTTGCTGTTTTTCTTCCTTGGGGAAGAACCACAGTGGGTTCCATAATAACGCGTTGCAGTCGCATATAGGCTATAATAACGCACAAAACACCCCTTGGAGAAGTGTGGGAATGCCGTCCCCCCGCACCAGCACTACACCTATGGTCCGCTCTTAGAAGAGTGTTTCTGCTCAGTGGTTTGCGGTAGATAGTGCTATAGACCTCTGTGTTTATTTTTATAGATGGCACATGTAAGGTTGAGAAAGTTGATGTTGTTGTTGATTAATCTTTTTTACCAGAACCCCATCAAACAAGCCGGGGCAAATGCACTGCGCATACTTACACCTCGCCTCTGCAGATAGTAGCCTACGAACCTGCATTATTGGAAATAGTTTTTGGAAATAACTATTTCCGTGAGGGTCAATCAAAATTCATTGTCTGTCACTCACTGTCTTCACTGTTTGACTCTGAAGAAGACGCTGCTCGCGTCAAAACGTCAGTTTTTGTACCTTATTAAATTTGTTTGCCAGTGATTTCGTGTGCTCCAGTCATCTCTACCTTTCCACTATTCTGTCCTCATCCGAGAGCACCGATCTCCCCTTGTGAAGGGGCTGAAGCGCAAGAGATTCCTTCTACAACTTTAGTTATGCTACTCTTTTTTTGTGTTTGTTCTGATGCATTTGTCCTGATGATGAATCAGCTACAACTTCCTCCATATATCTGTTGTTTGAACATGATAACAAAGACACATTGATAACAAACACCAAGTCACTGATATGGCCATTTTATTTGTGAGAATTTTATTTTGAAGGCAACGTCGCATAACCGGAAACGCATTTGTTAGTCTCTGCTAACTTGCCGCAGCTGAAGTTGCTTTGAAAAACATGTGGGGGGGAGAACTGAAGGAGTTTGGCACCGCCCTGCAAAGCCCGGCTCTTTCCTTCCTCATTCAGGTCCGCAAAGAAGGTTTATGAACTGAAGCTGTCTGAGGTTTTGCATCAGTTTGTCTTTGCTTTGAAAGAAAACACATTGAAAAAATGAGTGGGCGTGGAAAAGGAGGAAAGGGACTCGGAAAAGGAGGCGCCAAGCGTCACCGTAAAGTTCTTCGTGATAACATCCAGGGAATCACCAAGCCCGCTATCCGCCGTCTGGCTCGCCGCGGCGGAGTGAAGCGTATCTCCGGTCTGATCTACGAGGAGACACGCGGGGTGCTCAAAGTCTTCCTGGAGAACGTCATCCGTGATGCCGTCACCTACACCGAGCACGCCAAGAGAAAGACCGTCACCGCCATGGATGTGGTGTATGCTCTGAAGAGGCAGGGCCGCACTCTGTACGGCTTCGGAGGTTAACTTCATTTACCACCAACAACAACACAAAGGCTCTTTTAAGAGCCGCCCAATTTCTCTAAGCAAAGAGTCTATTCCCGTTTCCTCTGAGTTGTGTTGTACGCTAACTATGTACATTTTAACACTGTTTTACAACTGAAAAATAAAATGTAGCAGCCGCTAATGGGTTAATCTGAAATACAACTGCATTGAATAGTAAACTACAGCTCTGCTGGGTGAATAGCGACCTGCCTACAATAATAATAATATAAACTATTTATATAGCACTTGTAACAAATGTTACAAAGTGCTTAACAGGCAATAAAAATACATACGAGTACAGTAATGCAGGTGAAGGGATAGCAGTGGTGGGCCGTTCAAAACCATCAGACACAGTTAAAACAATATAATACTACGTGCTGATTGTGAGATTATCAAATCAAGGTTATTGTGGTTAACTCAATCTGCTCTAGCTGTTTTAGATACACCCCTTGCCCCTTTCGGAACTGCTAACATAGCTCACGCTACTACGCAGTCCCTTATTAGTACACCGCCGATGTAGCCTAAGCAGGTCGCTCCGTCTGCAAAATTGTTCTAACTACTCGATAAAGTTTCGCAAATGAAATTTCAAATGTACTTACCCGCAGAAAAGGGTTGTGTGAACCTGCGCGGATGATGTAGAAACACTAGCGCCACTAATAAACATGTTTAATCCCTCACTGAACCCCAGGTCTAATTTCTTCAAAATGAATCAGCTAGAAACACTCGTCTTCTTCTGCGCTGCTGTCATGGGTGGTGCGCAAAGCAACCATAGCGCTCGCTATCACTTCCGGCCCCTGGCGGCCGGAAGTGGCACTTTTGTAGTCTTTTGTAGTTTTTTGTAAGATGCGCGCAGAAGAGTTTTGGGAGCGCAGGCAGGCTTCGTGTTCGCGATGTCGGAGCATACATGCAGCAATTGCAAAGAACAAATTCAATTTAAAACGAAAGGATTCAACAGAACATCGCTTAAATCATTATCCAGTCCGGCCACAGCTAGATTCTGTTGTGTTCTCATCTCAGCACTCTTTTTATCAATGGAATACATTTTCTTGATAAAAGGTGCTCAAACCAATTCACAAGGTCTATTCTAACTAATGATTTATACACTGCCCGTTCTTGTAGAAATAATATTTTGAATATTTTTGACAAACCAGCAGTATATAGATTGAGAACAAAATTCTTCAAATATCCAGTTCCACCCAAAACAAAAGAAATTCACTACAAAATAATGAATGACTTCTACCCTTCCAGTGAATTTTGAAGATTAAGATTTGGATTTGAGAGCAATGAGTGTATATTCTTTAAAGGTGATATTGAAACAACTGAGCATCTTTTTGTTTCATGTTCTCACACCCAACTGTTCTGGAAACAATTCATCGATTGGTTAAATGGAAAAAACACAGTAATGCCTGTTCTTGATTATAATAGTATTGT
This sequence comes from Poromitra crassiceps, assembly GCF_964638095.1. Classification (NCBI taxonomy): domain Eukaryota; kingdom Metazoa; phylum Chordata; class Actinopteri; order Beryciformes; family Melamphaidae; genus Poromitra; species Poromitra crassiceps. The sequence continues at coordinate 3,357,905 of NC_139632.1, read as the reverse complement.
TTTTGGTGTAATATTAGAAGACAAAAAATTGGACCTAATGATCAATGTGTTACTAATCTTAGCTAAATTCTTTATTCATAAGGGCAAATATATCAAAACTCCACCCATCTTTACCTGCTACTTTAATGAAACCCAACTCTACATGAAGTCCCTGAAATTTATTAAATCGAATTTTACCAAAGACCTCTATTTATCTTTAACAAGTCTCTAGCCATCTTATGTTTTATTTATTTTAAATTGTTTTTTTTCTTTTTTTTTTTCGTGTTTCCCCCTGTCTGTCCTGTATTATGTGTGAATGTGCTGCCTTGTGTCTGTTCATGCTTGTCGAAGTTGTATACACTTGTGATGATTGCCTTACAGTTGTAAATTAAAAGTCAATGGTTAAAAAAAAAAAAAAAAAAAAAAAAAAAACATAGCGCTCGCTATCACTTCCGGCCCCTGGCGGTCGGAACCGCTATATCAATCACATTACACATGAAGTCAGAAGCCCTCACCACGTGAGGATGGATGTCGACAGGTTGATTGAAGAGGTGTCACCTTTTCCATTAAAAGTGGAACAAAAGGCAATTTTAAAAGCATTGGTGTACCGCAAAAATGTATTTGCTGTCCTGCCAACTGGATATGGGAAAAGTGCCTGCTTTGGTCTTTTTGGAAATTTAATGGACAAGGTAATAAGCCTGATTTTTACTACTATTTCCCTACTGATGATTACTTTGAAGTACTACTTGAATAATATTGTTGTAAAGTAACTAAACTCTACAATCTGTCATGACTTTGCCAATGTTTTTAATGTCATGTGTTTCTATTAATGTTTTTTAAAAATATTGTGGGGCCGGTAGTACATGTCTCCAATTCAGCTATTAAAAAAAAGTAACATACAGCCAGCCATGTGATTATTACAGTAATTTTGTTAATAGCTTCCCCTATTTTCCTCGGTCTCGTGAGGTGTCGGACTAGGGGGCAGTCCCCTATTTAAAAACCATGAGGTGTCGGTCTCGTGAGGTGTCGGACTAGGGGTGCCATGGCAGTAGTCCGATACCTCACGAGTCCGACACCTCACAAGTCCGGAAAAAGAGGCATTGGACAGGGGATCATGTCTATGTTCCCCGGGTTCTATATTCCCCGTTTTTCACTAACCCTAAACCTAACCTCCCCCAGACCCTAACCCAAAACCTAACCTCTCCCACCCCCACGCCTAAATCTAACCTCCCCCAGACCCTAACCAAAAACCATGAGGTGTCGGTCTCGTGAGGTGTCGGACTAGGGGGCAGTCCCCTATTTTCCATTGTATATCTTTCAGCTATAATTTAGCTCTAAAAATAAAGGAACATACAGCCAGCCATGTGATTATTACAGTAATTTTGTTAATAGCTTCCCCTATTTTCCTCGGTCTCGTGAGGTGTCGGACTAGGGGGCAGTCCCCTATTTAAAAACCATGAGGTGTCGGTCTCGTGAGGTGTCGGACTAGGTGGCAGTCCCCTATTTTCCATTGTTTATCTTTCAGCTATAATGTAGCTATAAAAAAAAAAGTAACATACAGCCAGCCATGTGATTATTACAGTAATTTTGTTAATAGCTTCCCCTATTTTCCTCGGTCTCGTGAGGTGTCGGACTAGGGGGCAGTCCCCTATTTAAAAACCATGAGGTGTCGGTCTCGTGAGGTGTCGGACTAGGGGGCAGTCCCCTATTTTCCATTGTTTATCTTTCAGCTATAATGTAGCTATAAAATAAAAGTAACATACAGCCAGCCATGTGATTATTACAGTAATTTTGTTAATAGCTTCCCCTATTTTCCTCGGTCTCGTGAGGTGTCGGACTAGGGGGCAGTCCCCTAGCAGTCCCCTATTTTCCATTGTTTATCTTTAAAGCTAATTCTATCAATATCTAATTTTCTGTAGCTCCATTGTTGAAAAGGACACATTAGCATTACTTATGCATGTCTTTCATAGATCTGCCCTGGGATGAAACATCTGGTCCTTGTTGTTAGCCCCCTGAAGGCATTAATGACGGACCAGGTGAATAATTGGAGGGCCAAAGGTGTGTCTGCGGCTGCAGTAATGAAGGGCATGGACAGTGACACAATGAGAAGTATGTTAGACACATTTTTATTATATGCAATACCTATATAACTATATACAAGATTTAACAATCACAGGAGCTCATCCCCTGATCTTTTTGACAGGTGTCCTGGAAGGAGAAGAGACACTTGTATTTATATCTCCTGAATGCCTCTTCGAGGAGCCATGGTGGTCGTGGATCAAGTCCACCAAAGACAAAATCAGTCTTCTTGCTGTGGATGAAGCACATTGCATAACAGCATGGTTAGTATGAGTACACAAGTATTCTGAACAAATTAAAAATATTACTCTCTGGTCCTAATCATATTGTCCATTATAGGGGATACACATTCAGGGAGGTTTATTTGAAGGTACCCCGTGTCTGTTGTGCTCTGGCATGTCCGCTGTTGCTGTTAACAGCAACAGTCACAGAGAGCATGGTGGAGGATGTGCTTCAGGAATTCCAACTAACCAAGGACAAAGTGGAAATAATTGCTGCCCTACCTGACAGGTATGTAAGCACATACTGTACACTATCAAGCATAAAAAATGATTACTGTCAAAATGAAAACAATCTTTCAATAATTTCTCCTGTTTTTTTCAGGCCAAACATACATCTTTCAATGGTGAACTGTTCAGGCAATTTTTCCAAAGAAGTGGACTGGCTCATCTCCGATCTGAGAGAGTTTGGACTTGTTGCACCCAAAAGCATCATTTACTGCAAGTAAGTCTTCATAATAAGGGTGCATGGAATATGAATTGGTGATTTATTATTTGAAATTGAGTAATCAAAAGCAATCAAATACATACAATAAAATAATCACCCCAATTAATGTACTGTGTAAATGTGTGTAGTCACACTGTTATACCGAATAATGATAATTGGTACTATGAATTTATGTCTCCATTCTACACAGTACCACCAATGAAGTCAGCAAAATTTACCGGCAGTTGTATAAGGGGCTTCAAGATGGCTTTTGGAATGGTGGGGAGCGCAAAGTGGAGAATAAGCTGGTAGAAATGTTTGTCAAGAACACTGATCCGACTACACAGCAGAGGATACTCTCCACATTCCCAAAGATTGATAGCCACATCAGATGTGTCATTGCCACTATCGCCTTTGGAATGGGTGTGCAGGTTGAGGATATCCGGAGGATTGTACACTGGGGACCACCCAAGAATATCCTCAACTACTGGCAGGAGGTAGGACGGTGTTCCCGTGATGGAGCAGAGGGTAGAGCCACCATGTACATATATAGCAGATCATGCAACTCCAGATATGTGGATTCCAGCATGATCAAGCTCATTGACCAGGCCAAACAGAATCAATGCATAAGGAGACTGGCATTGGAGTCCCTTTTCATACCTGAAATGGGCAGGGACACACTTGGAGCAGCATGCAGGACAGATGTTTGCTGCAGTGTGTGTGATTCGGCAGTGCAGTAAAAGGTTTGTGACTGTACTTTACGAGTTTTAACCTACTTTTACATGAATATTAATTTTAAATGGAGACAAAGGTGTTTCCTATTCTAATATCTCACCAGTATTTATCCTATTGACAGACTCCGCCAGTCATCCATCTGCTCAGCAAGGCTCCTTATCATTCTCCCCATCTTCCTTGGATCCTTGATGCTTTGGCGGTAGCTGAAATTCTCAAAGCCCTTGTGGACCCTCCCAGGAAAGAAGGTGAACAGCTTGTCCTTCTTATACTCGTGGACGAATTTGGCAATGTCGGCCGTGATTTTTTTTGGGAACGAGGCTGAGCCAGAATGGTGCGTGGCAGACTGTCCGATTCCAGAGTTTTGGAACAGACGATCTAGTTCTTTTCCAAATGAACCTGTCATTTGGGCACATCGGTCTATCTGTTTGTCGGTATACATTCCCCTCGATCGCAGGACCATGTCTGAAAAACATCATCATTCATTATTACTCAGCTAAGCTATTGTCACAGTTCGGGAATCACATTTCAGTTGTTACATTGTAACATCCTATTAGTAACCTTGATGAACCTTGTGTTTATTGTACATAATGTGTAGTATCTGTATGAAAGGTTAGAAAAAAAAATGCTTACCTTTGAATTCATTGTTCTGAAGTTCATTAACAAGGTCTAAGCCGATGTTCCCTCCCGGTTGGCCACTCAGATTGGCCACACGGTTCCACTTCAGGTCTTCTCTGACTCGTTCGGGATAGAATCCCTCAATCCCTAATGTACAAAAACTGCTATTAATCTAATATTAACTAGTCTTTTAAATAAGCACATTATACTTTTTTTAAATACATTTATGGCATTTTGCTTTTATTGACTGGACAGTAGATAAAGACAGGAAATGTGGGAGAGAGAGAGATGGAAGGACATGCAGCACAGTGCCCAGGCCGGATTCGACCCTGTGTCGCTGTGATAAGGACTAGCGTTAACATGGTTAGCGACTTAGCCGCTGAGCCTCCGGGGCGACCCACACATTAGACATTATTAAAATGTTACCTGTCAGTAATTGATGCCCAATAATAAAATACTTTGGGTGCCGTCTTCCCCAGAACAGGACCACGTCGGTCTTCCAGAAGTCAGTAATGGCTTCTCCATCTCCCTCCCTCACAGCATCTCGTCTTGCGATGTTGTACAGCCCCTCCCAGATAACTGCTTTGCTGTAATTCAGCACGTGGTCCTTTGGCTGTGATGCATTCATGCAGTCACCTGAGCAATACCATGTGGCTATAACACACAAACATAAGGAAACATCATTATTTAAATAAAAATATGAGTAATATAATAGTTGATGACCGCTGATTTCCACATTCTTACGTTGCTTGGCTTTGGCCTTTTCTGAGGTAGTCAGGCACTCTTCGTGGTACCACTCGCTCCTTTCACACTTGTCCATGAGGGCACACTGAAACATCTGTCCACCTGACCTTTTTTTGCAGACACAGTACACATACGAGCCATCCTCTTGGCACTCTTCACTGCAGAACCAGTCCTCATCTGCGCTAGGTGCAACAGCCAGCTGAACACAGCTCTCGTGGAACCAAGCGCCCCCGCAGAGTTTGCTGCAACACTGAATCATCGTTTCTCCAACCTTTTCTGAGGTAACAAAAACAAAAACACATTATACCAGGGGAGGATGGTCCTACCCTACAAGTGCCTGAGGGGTGCATGCTTTTGTTACAGCCAAATATTTGATTTATTAACCGTCTTTTATCCAGACTTCTAACAGTCTTTAATCCAATCCCAGCCCCTTTGGCTCCCATGATCCCCGGGTTCTTTCCCCTAGGACTCCCGGACCTTTTAGGGTCCACACCGGTCAGTCATGATAATTCTCTTAAGAACTTACCTTCTCCACAAGTACAGTATGGGTAGATCTCATGGTTCCCATTTTGTGGTTCTTCTGCTGCAGTAGCTGCTGTCTTGATGTCTTCAAGACACGGCGGCATCCAGCAGAAGTCCACAACTCTCTGCGCAGTCTTGTAGAGCCAGTCCATCTGCGCCTCGGGGTCCTCTGGGTAGTCAGCTGGTCTGTCGTCCACACTTCTCATGTTGGACATGTCGGTGACAAGCAGTGTGATGTACGCCCCTACCACAAACTGGGTACACATTTGAAGTCATTCAGTTTAATTATTGAACATTTTTGGAGTTATAACATTGAAGCTATCTCATTAACTATTAATATGTATATAAGAAGCTACATGGACCCATATGGATCTAGATTTGTTTAAAATTTAATATTACCAATACAAAATCCCAGACATGTTGAATGTTGTCCTTTACTTCTTTCCGGAGGGATTTGTGTGAGAAGAAGTATTTGATTTGGGATAATGTCCCTCGTGCCTCCACACTTTTGTTAGTCATCAGCAGGTCCATCATATCCTGTAATATTGAATCATATCGTTTTATTAGACCAAGTTTCCAAAATTAACATTATTGAACTGAGTAAAAAACTAAACTCAAATAGACTAATAGTTAATATTAGAAGTTGTCTACATTCTCTAAAACAAGAACCCACCTGAAAGCAAATGAATTCCTTGTGGAACTCCTGGGGAGCTTCCACAAGCCCTTCAAATCTGTAAGCTGGTGTGGCACCATTGGCCCTGAGTCGACGGCAGTTTAGCATTCTCTCAATGGTGAGTGCATCTCCACAGCAGAGAATTGGGTATGGCCCCCCAGCCACTGTTGGCACGTACTTGTGCAGCCCATCCATGATATTGATGACTCCGTCGTTTGAACTTGGATTTTCTGAGACCACGCCCAGGCTGACCTGTTGACAAAGACAACATTGTGTTGAGTGGAGGGAGCAGGACCTAAATGCAGGCAGGCAGTACAGGTAGAGTGTTTAATCCAAAAAACACAGGAACACAGGGAGCAACACCAAACATTGACAATGAATCGACACGGAACAAAAGAAACAGGAGGGCTTATACACTGGGAGAACAATCAATTATTAGAGAATGTGAGTGGATTCAAAGTGAACTTACAACAGAGCTCTTTTCCTGCATTTCTTTAGTGTAGGCGTGTTGGATGTGCCTGACCACTCTGGATCTGGGGCCACTCAGGGCTGGTACGTTGTCAGCGATGATGCGCATGGCAATTGTTATCATTCGCTGGCGCAAAGACTCGTATGTCTGAACAGTTCATACAGAAAGTATATACAGTAGCATCATTAACATGACATCAATGACAGTATACAGGTACACATACTGTTTAGGAAACTATATTAATTATGACCTATTATTTCAGGCTGCACCCATCTCACCCACCTGCTGAGAAGGAAGGACGTTTGCTGGTGGAATGTCTACAGCCATCATCGCTGGACCTGCTAGCTGGCTGAAATTCACTCTGTAGCGAGTGCTAAACTGGTTTGCCCATAGCAAGAACTTGTTGCCTTGCAGACTGCTCTGGTGTTTGGCATGAGCATGCATCTGTAATTGTAAATGTTTTAAAAGTATCAGCTTTTTATTTTTGAGGATTTTTTTGTACTTGAAATTAGGGCTGTACGATTTATCGATTAAGTACCTGAACATTGTCAAAAGTCAGTGAGTAGGCACTGGCCCTGGCCTGCTGGGAATCACTGCTGGTGTTTAGCCTCCGTTTAACTGGTGCTTTCTGACAAAGAACAGTAATTGATATTGTATTACATTTTTTGTTATTATTTGAAAATGGATAATGTCCACTTATTCAATTAAAACGTTTACTTGTTTACATCACATACCTCCACCTCCACCTCCTTCTTCCAAAGTTTCAGCTCTTTGTCGTGCTCAAGGCGCATTCTGTCCACATGTCCTCTAGCAGACTGTTTGGACTGGCAGACACCAAGGCTGTTCAATGTCAGGAATGTCTTCTCTGTGCAGCCTTGTCTCCACATGTCCAGCCCTATAGCTGACTGAACAAAGTTTTTCCTGATGGAGGAGGTGAAGATGATAATGGAGAAAACCATCCCAATCCTCTTGTCCAGAATCGTTGAAGCTTCCTCGGTCGTCATTTTTCGGAGGACACTACAAGAAGAGCAGTATAATATTAGTTTAGACATTGTACATTTTATAAACTTTAAGACCCAAAACAAATCAATACTGCTGTGCACGTGTGTGTGTGTGTGTGTGTGTGTGTGTGTGAGTGTGAGAGTGAGTGAGAGTGAGTGAGTGAGTGAGTGAGTGAGTGAGTGAGTGAGTGAGTGAGTGAGTGTGTGTGTGTGTGTGTACATGCGTGATGGAAGCAATTTGTGAGGGGAGTGATGTGTTGCAGGTGTTGTGAGTCCATGCTGTTGCAGGTGATGGGATAGTGGAGATGTCATCATAGTAGCATTGTAGGTTAACATATTTAACAATTATTGACGAGCAGTTGGCTTATTGTCTCCTACCCGGTTTCAAGATCATTAACCCTGAGCAGATTTTTCACTTTATGGGGCTGCGGAAACATTGCCTGCATGCATGTCAGGGTAAAGGGTGCCTTCTCCATAACCCAGTCCATTGACTTTTCCCAAGAAAATTCTTGCAGGTTATCCATGGTCAGGTTCTTGGAATAAGGTCCATCCAAATCAGACAGCAACAGCGTCTTCTGAAAATCATGCATTGTTCAGTCAGTCATGCATATAGGACTACCTGTATCAATGTAACAACACCATGCTACCAGGGGTGGAAAGAGTACCAACAAAATGTACTTAAGTAGAAGTACTGTTACTTGGATGAAATTTTACTTAAGTAGAAGTAAAAATACCGGTTTAAAAATCTACTTAAGTAAAAGTAAAAATTACCTCAATTAAAATGTATTCAGAGTAAAAGTTACTTAGTTGCTTTTTTCTGATTAAGCGCCATATTCTCATTGCTTCCGACTGGTCATTGTAGCAATATCTGATCATAGCGCTTCCCACACACAGCATAGCCCCCCTCCCTCCCTTACGATGATGTCATCGGTCAGATCCTATAGTGACTTTTTGAGCAGCCAACAGTTACTGTCCTTGGAGACTAGTTGGCAACACTGGCAGTTAGTGAGGGTCAACAGATTGGACAGTTTTTGGTACACAGTTCACAGAAAACTTGGTGAAAGTTTGGAAGATCTTTACTCTGTACTCTGAGGCTATTTCAAATGGAACAAAGTACATTACTTCAAACTAAATGTACTTAAGTAATAGTTAAATTACTGATTTTAAAAACTACTCAAATAAGTACAAGTACACAAAAAAACTACTCAATTACAGTAAATGGAGTAAATGTAATTAGTTACATTACTTCATTTGGCAGATGCTTTTATCCAAAGCTACTTAGAGTATCTCAGTTTTTACACTACATCTTTGAAGGAATAAAGTAGCATTAGTAGTTACTTTCCACCCCTGCTAATATAGAATAAATAATATTAATAATAATATAAATAAATCCTCTTTCTAACACTTACCTCTGCCTTTATCACCTCAGTGACACATTTGTAAATTGCAGCTTTTCCACTGGTCATCAACATCAGTTCTCTAATTGCTTTGACATAATTTCTTGTATGCAAGGCATTGATTACTCTGGACAATGGGCCAGACCTCCCAATAAACTTGCTGCGTCTTGGTGTGTCTAAAAATGGCGACAGTCGAGGGGTTTCAGGAGTCTTTCTTGGTGTTGCTGTCCTTTGTTTGGCTGCTGCTGGTGATCCTCTGAGGGATGACAACCGTTGTGGGGTTTGAGGAGTCTTTCTGGGTGTTGCTGTCCTTTTTTTGGCTGCTGGTGATCCTCCCAGGGCTTTTGTTGGTGTTCTACAAAATGTCCTTTTCACTCCTTTTTTCTTTGTTTTACTTACGAGAATCCTTACACAATTAGGACATATGTAGGCTTCTGCTGGAGACACATTTGGAAAAACCAATCTAGCTGTGGCCGGACTGGATAATGATTTAAGCGATGTTCTGTTGAATCCTTTCGTTTTAAATTGAATTTGTTCTTTGCAATTGCTGCATGTATGCTCCGACATCGCGAACACGAAGCCTGCCTGCGCTCCCAAAACTCTTCTGCGCGCATCTTACAAAAAACTACAAAAGACTACAAAAGTGCCACTTCCGGCCGCCAGGGGCCGGAAGTGATAGCGAGCGCTATGGTTGCTTTGCGCACCACCCATGACAGCAGCGCAGAAGAAGACGAGTGTTTCTAGCTGATTCATTTTGAAGAAATTAGACCTGGGGTTCAGTGAGGGATTAAACATGTTTATTAGTGGCGCTAGTGTTTCTACATCATCCGCGCAGGTTCACACAACCCTTTTCTGCGGGTAAGTACATTTGAAATTTCATTTGCGAAACTTTATCGAGTAGTTAGAACAATTTTGCAGACGGAGCGACCTGCTTAGGCTACATCGGCGGTGTACTAATAAGGGACTGCGTAGTAGCGTGAGCTATGTTAGCAGTTCCGAAAGGGGCAAATACACCCCCTTCTGATAGCCCCTTCTTTTTTCTTAATTGTTTTCCAAAAGTAGCAGAGGGAATGCATTACATGTTAAGTGGGAACATGTGAGATTATTATTATCATTAGACCAGGGCTAGATCTATATAGCCTATATGGTTACTTCACTATTATTAGATCTGTCCATAAAGTAGGCTACATCGATGACAGCATCATGGTGTTAAGACTACTTATCTTGTGATAGCTATTGTTCTGTTTCAAAAGGTCTAAATGGGACCATGCTTCAGCTTAGGAAAACCATATCACACATTTTTTAATAACAACACATAGCCTCGTCATAGTAGCCTACTGTATTTTGAGTTTTGTTCTGTTTTTGTATTTTTTTTTGTAAACCCCTCTGAGTCCTTTCTCTCGAAATGAAGATGTTCAGACAGCGGAAAATATATAATGGAGCAAAGGTCCACAACAGACTTGTATTAGTTTACGAAATGCACTTCATTCAGTTTCTGAAGAGAATAATGAAGGATATTGGAACAATTGTCAGAGTCCGCGCGCGGGAAGTGAAAATACAAATCTGGAGCTCAACCAATCAGAATACACACGGGCAGCCGCTCGTGCAGCCGAGTCGACAGGCACGCGCCGAAAGTCAACCAGTCACAGGCGGGGAACCGCATAGTGTTATTTGCATCAGCTGCCTATAAATAGGGTGCTTCTGTTAAACGGACTTCATTCTCTGCTACCGAGAAGTCGTCAGCATGCCTGAAGCCGCGAAGCCCGCCCCCAAGAAGGGCTCCAAGAAAGCCGTCACCAAGACCGCTGCCAAGGGCGGCAAGAAGCGCAGAAAGAGCAGGAAGGAGAGCTACGCCATCTACGTGTACAAGGTGCTGAAGCAGGTCCATCCCGACACCGGCATCTCCTCCAAGGCCATGGGCATCATGAACTCCTTTGTCAACGACATCTTTGAGCGCATCGCCGGTGAGGCGTCTCGCCTGGCTCACTACAACAAGCGTCGCACCATCACCTCCAGGGAGATCCAGACCGCCGTGCGTCTGCTGCTGCCCGGTGAGCTGGCCAAGCACGCCGTGTCCGAGGGCACCAAGGCCGTCACCAAGTACACCAGCTCCAAGTAAACCGCTTGTAGATACATCCACCCAAAGGTCCTTTTAAGGGCCACACACTACTTCCACAAAGAGCTTAATCATTGTTCACCTTCTCTGTAACCAACAGATTATTAATGCTTTTTACATGGACCTTGTAGCGTTGCCGTTGGACTAAATATGTGATAGTGTCACACTGACCGCCATGTAAAAGCCTTTCATAATGGCACGACATGGCTCATGGTGTTCCTTCCAAATACTGGGTCATCAACCAAAATAAAGCCACATGTCTATCTACTGACTTAAAGTGAGTTGTTGCTATTTGTTTTAATGCCTAACCTTACCTGCACACCAGAGCAATCCGCTCCTATGACATGTTTTGCTGCTGGAAACCCTTATCCACCAGTTGCAGTGAATCAGTCTACAATAACTATGTTGATTGGAAACTCCATTTCCCATGATGCGTCCATCTTCTCCCCTACCCAGTATGTGAGGCATCTACTGTGTGAACCATACTGGACACATCTAGCCTTTTTTTTCCCGTACTAGACACATCTGATAATATTCATAAGGTCACTCTTGTGAATTTTGTAAATAAACAAGACACGTACATGGTCTGAGCTTCGGCCTTTTAGCCCGAATATTACAAAAGACCCCACTGATTCATAACAGATCTAAAGTCATGATGTCATAGCAGTCAGGCGCACTTATGGCTCATTTCCACCACATTTTACTGCCCTGCACAGCTCGTCACCACTCGGCTCTAATCGTTTCGGCCCGATGGACGTTTTGCTGCCACCGCGGATCATCTGCCCCGACCCACCCCCGCCCACAGCTGGTCATCATAGCGACCGCATATCTGTCCTTCGCTTATAGACGGTTTTCACCAGAGCGCAACCCCACAGCACTTCCTTTTTCTCAGCATTCGGCAAACTGCAGAAATATTCACTCGAACATCGTTACTTTTGATTTCGCTGCTCAGCTGTATAGACGGTTTTCACGGAATGGTCAGTCCTGCACTTGAATGTTTTTTTTTCTTTTATGTCCATAGCAAACACTGCAACAGGAAGTGAGCGGGGGTTCAATTTAGAATGTTTTTGTTGTCAAGTTAAAACCATCTATAGCCGAAGTAGGCTATAACATAAAGTTACAATTAAATCCATCCACAGAACTTTTAAACTGTTTATGAAATACTGGTGCCTCTAAATGACCTACAGTGTACATGGGCAAATGTGACAATCGGCCAGGAGAATGGATATCACTTTGTAGTTAGTCAAACTCACAGGCATGCGCTGCGCTGTGCGGGGACGGGAGAGGCGCAACAGAGTGAAGCCTGTACCCCGCGGCCTCTCACCAGGCAAGACCGCGGCTTCACCAAACACCCGCTGCAGCCTCCACTCAGCTACAGAGATCCCTGAGCAGCGGACTTTTTTCTCTCAGACAATTGAACACCCGCCACGATTTTATTTCACCGGAGGCGAAGGCAGCAACACAAAAGACTGATGGAAATATACATAACAGAAGAGAAGGTAAGCCCACTAAATTGGTATGCAGCCGCCAGCATTGCATTGACAGTCAGTAGACAGAGTAAACACGATTCTGCCTGACCAATCAGTCGTCAACAATGTTTTCACGTCACCGTATGAACCCGGGTTCACAGAATAGAACCACGACGAGGCAGGTACGAAAAGTAGCACGACTCGACCCCAATACAACCCGGGCTGGGATAGTTTTTAGTGGTGGAATGGGCAGTGAGGGACCATGGGCCGATGATATACATGACAGAGAAATACAACAGCATTCAGCTGGAACATGCATGTTGAAGTTGTGCATTCTTGACTCGTAATAGTAGGCTACTGTCGGAGGCTATGGAGCAATGTGAAAGTAATTTCTCTGTATTATGGGGGTTGTGTTCAGTGTAGTTGAATAGGTGTGTGATGCAATGGGTTGCTTTTAATTAATAATTAATTTAATTCCTCACAGGGACAGTGAGCAGTATCATCACATTATTACAGAACTAAACACAACAATAGAAGGTGGAAAATAAGGCCTGTTATTCAAAGACCAGCACAGCCTGGCTGTAAAGAGTAGGCCTACTCATGGAAATATTATACTACCACAGTGCTAGTATGAAAACGTCAAATGCAAAATGATAGGCTATTTCAGTCTAGACTCTAGTGGACTCAAACACAGCAAGTTGGATAGCACGGTATAAGTTTATTTGACAATCATATATTACATATCTCGAATGGAGAAAATACATGTTTGGCCTACATCAACATCAAACATCAAAAACATATTTTCAGTTCCATTGATCATGACTGCATCATTCACCTGAGTCACAAAGTTAATGCCTCAGGATCTCTCCCACCTAAGTCACCGCCTGCCTGAGTGTGTTTACCGGCACCACAAATCTGACGATTAAAACAAAACTAATAGCAGCATTACAGTACTTTGACTTGTATTCCCTCGTCAGACATCTCTGCTTACTGTAAAACTAGTGTTGTTTGGAATGTAAAGCATATTCAACCATTTTATGAGTCGAAATGTGAGGAAATCCCACTGCGAGTAGAATACTGTGACCGGGTAATGGAGAGGTTTGAAGCTCCCCTGAATAAAAATAAAGTCTCCTCGTTGCTAAAAACGACTCTATTTCGGAAGGAAACAAGTTATCTAACATCTCGAATAAGATTTAGACTTCAAAACTGCTCCGATCGGTGTCTTTTATCCCTAAAATGTGGAAGAGAAAACACAAGTGTCGCCACATTTCAACAGGACAGAGAGAGAGCCTGTGTGTGTTGAGTCTACGCGGTCCTCATGCTGTGTATAAAGGCCCAATTATACTCAACGTTAAAGACGGAGACGGACAGAGCCTTCTGTCCGTACTCTGCGTTCATTTCGTCCGTTTTCTGTCCGTCATCTGAAAGCTTACGGATACGCATGAAACGGAGGAAAACCACACACACACTCATGCATTTGACTCTCTACTGCCCACTGGTGGATGTATTGCTTAACATGATACCAACATGAAAAGACGCATGGAATTATGTGGGCAGTGACGATTACACCGTTTGAAACGGACGCCCTTATTTACGGATGAAAATGGGGTATAATTGGGCCTTAAGTCCCGCCTCTTGGTCAGTCTGAGTTTCAGCGGCCTGTGAGCTGGTTGGCCCATCTGTTGCTCTTGACGCTGGTACATTGCTAACATAAAGCTTGCGTTTCTCCAACTCCTCCATCAGCCTTTAATGAAAAAACAAAAAAACAGTTGGTGGTGTTCATACATTGAAATAGGAAAATATTGAAAAATGTAAAGATTTTTGCCACATACCTGCGGAGCGGGTCCCTGGAATCAAGTATTCCAGTGAGCTGATCATAGGTGAAAACCCGGCCAGAGCGCAGAAATTCATGGACATCGTCTTTTGCCTTTAAAACGACCTCATCGATGGTCTCCTTTCCTGCATCCTTCATGCAGGTACGGCGTAGGTGAACTCCGAGGGCCTGCTGTGTCTTGTGACATACAGGACAGAGGAGGAAGTGACGGTGTGCAGCACTGCAATTACAGACAAGTTTCAAGTTAGGCCTTATCCAAAACTCAGTAATGTCACAAGTAAGGAGGCAGAAAAAACAGAAATAGACAGAGTCACACACACACACACACACACACACACACACACACACACACAGACAGACAGACAGACAGACAGACAGACAGACAGACAGACAGACAGACAGACAGACAGGCAGACAGACAGGTTAGCAGGCAGACAGGCAAACAGACAGACAGACAGGCCGCTCACAACCAGCTTATGAACATGACCCAGGCTACCAAATATGAAAACAAGCTTTCCTTGGAGTTTTTCAACTCAGTCCAGTCAGTGTTGACTTACCTAGCAGAAGCCATTGTAAATATCTGGAAAGGTCTTTGGAGAATCCTTGGTCTGGAGTGAGGTTCTGGTCTTGTCTCAACTCTGAAGTGACTGAACTGATCTGACTTCTCTGTCATTATTTATAATGAAGCTCTGACGACAGCTATCAGGAGAGAGGGACGTGGGGGGGTGGGGGCTTACATGAATAGATGTTAATTAAGGACAGCAATCAAGTGATAATGTTGAGGGCGGAGTCTAGATTTTACTCTGGTTCAACATAAATCCATACAGGTTTTAACATGAGTTGAAATTATGAATCAGATGAATTCAAAATAACTGTTATTGTGTATGTCTAACAGTCAAATCCCAAATTTGACTGAAATTGAAGCATGGCCCCCAAGCAGACTGCTCGTAAATCCACCGGAGGAAAGGCTCCCAGGAAGCAGCTCGCCACCAAGGCTGCCCGTAAGAGCGCCCCGGCCACCGGCGGCGTCAAGAAGCCTCACCGTTACAGGCCCAGTACTGCTTATAATTGGGCCAATCAGATTCTTAACACATACAAGTTTACAAGTGTTATGGATGGAAATTAGCCTCGTGCCATGTGCAACGTGTTCGAGCCTCGTGCTCGAGTCTCGTGCTAAATCTGGCAATTTTTACACTCTGATTATGTTCTTTGTGTCCATTAATTTTGCACTGTCCCGTCTAAATAAACAAATCAACTGTCAACAAGTAATACATATTTAATTAATGTTTAATGAATCATTAGCGGACTGCTTATAAATAGTTTGATTGAAGATTAAATTTACCGATCACATGTAATCATGTTGAGTTGAGTTCCCTCCCCTGATATGTGAAGCACTTTGAGTGTCTAGAAAGGCGCTATATAAATCCAATCAATTATTATTATTATCACTAATAAGGACACATACGAAAGATAAACACATAAGATAAAAACAAAATCTAAAAAGATCATGAAAGATTTCAAAAACGATTCGGATAACATAAAACATGTATTTCAATTACTATGACCTTGTGACCTTTATTTTGAAATTTGACTCTCTAACTCTCGGTTTCTCATGAGTAGTTTTATTTTGAAAATCCAAAACACTGCACAGCGAAAGTGTTATTTGCTGTGTTAACTTGACACCAAAAATCTTCTGATTGGTCGAGGATCGCGAAGCTACAACTGACCAATGAACAAGCAGCTCGAGAGGGATATAACCCGGGCTCCCGGCTGTTGCCATTCATTCTTTGATTGTATCTCAAATCATAAGAAAACACGCAAAATGAGTGGCCGAGGGAAAACCGGTGGAAAGGCTCGTGCCAAGGCAAAGACTCGCTCATCTCGTGCTGGACTCCAGTTCCCGGTCGGCCGTGTCCACAGGCTGCTTCGTAAAGGAAACTATGCCCACCGTGTCGGTGCTGGAGCCCCGGTGTATCTGGCGGCGGTGCTCGAGTATCTGACCGCTGAGATCCTGGAGTTGGCTGGAAACGCTGCCCGCGACAACAAGAAGAGCCGCATCATCCCCCGTCACCTGCAGCTGGCCGTCCGCAACGACGAGGAGCTCAACAAGCTGCTGGGCGGAGTCACCATCGCTCAGGGCGGCGTGCTGCCCAACATCCAGGCGGTGCTGCTGCCCAAGAAGACCGAGAAGGCCGCCAAGAAGTAACCTGCTTCAGCTTGTCTTCACAACAAACCCACGGCTCTTTTAAGAGCCACCCACTCACTTACAAAGAGCTCTCCTTTTATCTTTACTAGTTATAAAGTCTCATATTATTACTATCATAAAGCTTTTATAATGCTGTCGGTTTGCACACGAGAACTAACATTTGCTTTGGCACCAATTGGCAAACGACTTTGAGCTATAGATTATTATAGCAGTGATGCTATTTAAAATGACAAGTTGCTGCACTTGGTGCCAAAATTATACTTCTAAGGAATTGTTTTGTTAAAATGCTCAATTAGTATTATGATAACGCCTCAAACATAATGTAAAGTGTTACCGAATTATTAAGCATGCTGAAATACCATGAAATAGTCTGCTGTATTCTGTTTAAATCTTCACACATTGTTTGTTCATTCATTCATGCTCTACTTGTGTAAAAAAAAACGTTTACAACGCGGGATATTTCAAATTTGAATGATGTATGACGTCAGAGTGGCGGCCAGAAGACAACACAGGCTCTGTAATACTTGTTCAAGGTCTTTTGCTATCATCAATGTCCCCTGGTGTGTCTCTGAATGATCTGTGCTATTGCTTGTATTGTAATACTATTACAAATAACTCTGTAGCTAGACATTTGCTGTTTGTTGCCCACATTATAAGCACATTATATGAGGGATCAGCCAAGCAGCATTTTGGTAAACAAACTGCATCACTGGGTGGCAACGGCAATGGAACCCTATGGAGCATGAGCTTTGGCAGGCTTGTTAGTAGGGCACTTTTGAGGGGGTCCACGCGCACCCCCCTTATTTTTTTTCCTAGTCTGGATTTTTGGCATCCATAGGACCTCTAAAATAAAGATTGTGATGATCCCAAGAAAAAAAACCTGTCCAAAATGTTTTTTTTTCAATGTTTTATTACCCCTATGAGACGTGCAGGATTGCCGGCAGGAATGCGTCTTTCAGGTTTTTAAATGGCTTTATTGGAAAATTATTCAGATACAAGTTATGCAGTCAAAATATCAAAATAATCGTTTTTTTGTTTGTTTTTTACATAGTGCATCAATCAATTCAACCATATAAAATAAATTATAGTTTATAATTCATAAATATTCATATATTTATATATGTTATATTTATATATATTATATTCATATATTCAGTTTAGCACCAGATACCTCTTCGTATAACTGAAGGTATTTATTTATTATAATAGTTCCTCTTGATTTTTTATGACTGTGACATCATCGGCATAGGCCAGGACAGTTAACCAGTGTCCACTACTTGTTCTTGTCCCCGAGACTCTCTTTCAGAGACTGTGGCACGCTCAATTTTTGAGCTAGGTCAAAGGTAGGGATATAATTTGAAACTGGACAACCTAAGGTTTCCAATGGGGCCAAGCCTGTCATGCTAGCTTGTCGGGAAGGGGGGTAAATAACTAATTATTCAAAGTCAGACCAAATTTTGGCGAGGGAAAAAACGGCCATCACCATTTTCCAAATGGTCCCTTGACCTGTCACCTCAATATATCCGAATGGAGACCACACCAGGGTCCTTCTGTTTGATTATGGTTCAGTCTGGCACCAGATACCTCTTCATATGTCTTAAGGTGTTCGTTTATTATGTCTAGTTCCTTTTGACTTTTTACTATGACCGTGACGTCATTGGCATAAGCCAGAACAGTCACTCGGTCTCCACCACTGGTTCTCGTCCCACTCAGCCTGGTATCCTCCTTAATTATTATTATTATTTTTTAAGTATGTTTATTACGTTTTCAGTTATCAGAGGGGCAAACAGTCAGTGTTGAATGGGATAACACATAATATGCCCTCTGTCCCCAGTCACCCACGACACAACACACACAATCTCCACAAAACAGCAAAACAGAAAACCAAACAAACAAAAACAAACACACAGAGCATCTACAGCAGGCAGAAGGTTAACACTGTAAAAATAGGTACAACAGGGTATCCAGACACAATAAATAAATAAAGGCCCACCACATGTCAAGTCCTAAACAGAAATGTCAGTCCAGTCCGCAGAGACCACTCCGAAGGGCCCGGGCCCTATCCTCTCCAATATAGTCCAGAAAGGAGTTCCAGATTAGAAAAAAATTGAATGGCCTATCCTTGAGCCAAAAGCTGATAGCTTCCAAAGGGAGAAGTTCCATAACACTCCGAATCCACTGCAAAACTGTTGGGGCTGAGTCTGAGATCCACTGAAGAAGAACACAAGGATGTGTTCTTTTTCAGTGGATTTCATAACATTTTAAAACTTCCCACGAATATTCCCTTCAAATAAAATCAAATGCTTTCTTTTGGTCTAGTCCTATGATAAAAAAAAATCCTCCTCTGTATTATTAATTATGTCTCTCAATATTCCTAAGTTGTCCCACATCAGTCTTCCCTTTATAGCACACGTCTGTTATTTTTCTATTATTTTTTCTAGGGCGTCATTCAATCTATTCATAACTATCTTTGCAAGTATTTTATAATCAGTATTCATCAGTGTGATGTGTCTCCAGTTATCTATTTCTTGTGAGTCACCCTTCTTACAGATAAGTGATATCACCCCGTGGTAGAAGGAGCTATATATGTAGAGTGCCTTTCCGGATTCCATCATTGTAGATGGAGGTTAGTAAGTCTGCAATCTCAATCATACATGCTTGATAAAATTCAGTAGGAAGTCCATCTGTACCTGGTGCTTTTCCTTTATTTCATTCTGAAATAGCTTGTTTTACTTCACTTTTAGTGATCTCTCCACCCAGTGAGTTTAGGTTGGCCTCCTGTAAATCGATGGGATCTAGAAATGAACCTAGTTTAGTATAATTTATATTTACCTTCTGATACATGAGACCTAACTGTCTCTCTTTTTCCTTTTTAAATATACTTTATTAAATTATTCAGTCAGGGGTTACATTTACAGTAAATACATTGTATAAACAGTAGAAAGCAATAATTATCAAAAATAAGAAGTCTGTTAGA
The DNA here is from genome assembly GCF_964638095.1 of Poromitra crassiceps. Lineage (NCBI taxonomy): Eukaryota > Metazoa > Chordata > Actinopteri > Beryciformes > Melamphaidae > Poromitra > Poromitra crassiceps. Next base: position 3,338,384 of record NC_139632.1, on the reverse strand, counting down.
AGGTGAGCAGGTGCCAGGGTGTGGGTCTCTTTGTTCTGATGTCCAGTGTTCTTAGTCTTTTCAGTTCTGTTATGATTTGTTTATAGACCACTCCACCCGGGATGACGGCTTGGTGGATAACCGTGGCACATCTCGTTTTCCACAACTTGGCCACGACCACACAAACAACTGTCCAGAAAAAGTCCTGGTGTGGCCCTGGCATTGTTTCATCGAAAACACCATACATCACAGCATTATAATTCACAGTAACATTAAGACCGATACTGACTATTTTCCCCCAAACATATTTAGATCGCTCACAGTTTAGGAGCAGATGTTCTATGGTTTCATCCTCTATGCAGTCATCCATAGGACACTCTTTGGTTTTGACAAAGCAGCTCCACTTAACGACTGTTCGGACTGCCAGTCTGCCAACTGAGACCAGCCACATGATGTCTCTCTTTTTTTCTGAGAGACTCTTACTAAATACATTTCTGATACAGACCTGAGAGTTTGTTTCATCCAAATGTTTGTAGGGGAAAACACCACCATACAATTCACTACACAATTTTACATATATATATTTGCTGGACATTTGATTCCAAGCAATATTCATGTGTGCAAACTTGTTCACAAGATCACCATACAAAAGTTTGTAATATGGAACTGAGCTCCTTGCTCGTCCTATTTTTTTGGTCCAGCTCAGAGCCTCACCTATCCACATGGCCTTTCGCTCTATGGCTGATGCAACGTTCTTACAGAAGGCGATGTTTACTTTTAACCCCAGATCAACAGCCCCAAGGCCTCCCTCCTTTTTACTCTTATAGAGTAGCTCCCTTTTTGTGACCTCCCTGGTGGTTCCCCATATGAAGTTCACTATAGTTTTAGAAATTTTCTTTAATGTCTGGGCTTTGGGGGGGAAAACAGTTGCTAAAAACAATAATTTGGATAAAACAAACATTTTTATTATTAATATTCTAGTTTTATAGTTATTTAATTTATTACCCCATTTCTCAAGTTCTTCCTTTATTTCTATTTCTTTGCTGTCCCAGTTTTCATCGTAACAATTTGTATTACTTATTTTGATACCTAAAACTGTCATATAATTTCTATCATTTATATTAATTACAGGTCGAGAGTTATTCTCTCCAAACCAGACTCCTTCTGTTTTATTGTGGTTCAGTCTGACACCAGACACCTCTTCGTATGTCCTAAGGTGTTAATTTACTATGTCCAGTTCCTTTTGGCTTTTGACTATGACTGTGACATCATCGGCGTAGGCCAGGACAGTCACTCGGTCTCCACCACTGGTTCTCGTCCCACTCAGCCTGGTATCCTCCTTAATTCTTTTTAATAATGGGTTGATGTTTTTCCTTGCTCGTCCTTAATGCCTTGACCATTTGCATTTTTGCTCAAAAGTCGCTCATCCCGATCTCGACTCTTCTCGTCCCTGGCACCTCAATGGTGGAACGAGCTTCCACCTTCGGTCAGGACTGCTGAATCACTGCCGATCTTTCGGAAAAGACTAAAGACACACCTTTTCAGGCTCCATCTGGGCCCTTCTTGATCTAACCTCGTCTCTCTCTTTCCTTATATGTAACAAAAAAAAAAAAAAAAAAAAAAACCCTAACCAACCTTGTACCACTAACCTAAGCTTGTACCACTGTTCCTTCAGAAGCTGTAGTTGTCATGGACTGTGCTCCATAGTTGATTGTTCTATTGCAGACAGAAAAATGTGTTATTGTAAGTCGCTTTGGATAAAAGCGTCTGCCAAATGACGTAATGTAATGTAATGTAATTTTGTATTGCCTCCACATATTTTACAAGTATATATTTAGTATATATTTCACAAGTTTATTTGTATGCATATTTATCAGACCCTGAACATTACTGGAGGACTCTTTGTCTATCATACCTGCTTGTAAACATAGGCAATGCCACATATTATTCATTTTGGTCAACTCCGATTCAATTTCACTCAAGTTGTCTTTATCTTCTTCTGTTTTATTAGCTTTTGTTTGCAGATCAACATATTTCAACATTAACCCCTTATGTTAGGAAGTTTGTGTGAAGTTTGCTGACTTAGGTAAGAGCTCACGGGCAGTGATCGATTAGAACCACAGAGATGTCTTTCAGGAATTTATTTAGCAGATAGATAGCTTACAGATTGCAGAAAGGGAAGATAGATATCATAACAGAACAACACCTTTATACCCCCCCCACATTCGAGGTATGACATCATTGGTGATGTCACAACGTCCCGGGAGGTATGACATCATCGATGACCTCACAAAGTCACGTCTGCCATCACGCAGTCTGGAGACAGCCTAGACCGTCTGACATCGCTGATGACCTCACAGGGGAAACTCTGACATCACCGATGACCTCACAAGGTGAACTCTGACATCATCACCGATGATCATCATTGCGTTGTGGGCTCCTTGGTTCGTGGGCGTCAATTGCCCCAAGAACAGGCCTGATGGTGGGCCATTACGGAGCATTTTCTACACCTTATATTTTTCATTCTGCTCTTGTTTCAAGATTTTGCATTTATGTTTAAAGAAATTCCTGAGTCGAGATGTCATAGTTTCCCATAAATGGACAGCTGACTCAGACAATACATTCAAACTCTTTATAATAGCTAGTTCTTTCTTCAAATCTGCAATTACATCATTATTATTTAGACAGCTAGTATTTAGTTTCCAAATCCTTTCTTCTCTTGCCGAGACTCAGCAAAGCTTCAACAGCAAGATGATCGGAATTGACCAAGACTTTTGTTTGCCATTTATATACATACAGTATGCATTAAGTCTATATGATAGCAAATAGACAGTTCTCATACAAGAAGCACTTTACTCTTATGTCATTTTACTTTTTATAAAAGAAGGGAGATGTAACATCCTCGTTCATGCAAAGCTAGAATGGAATGTGCTATACATAGTCCATGGGCCAAACACCAAAATTTCACATATCGGTACCACTCAAGTGGGCAAATTCTAATCATGATTTTTGAACATGTATATATCCATAGATGATATTTTAGTATGATAGCCTTTCCAGAATGGTAGCTTTCTCACGGTTATCAGCTCATGAAGTTAGCCAGCCCCTACAATAATTTGGATTCTAGGTGCTGATGCATATCCTATTCTAGGCTCTTTTTAGGACCTTTACTCATGTTTGATGAGAATATCTTTGATAGAATTTTAAAGGGTAGCTTCCTAGCTTTCATTTAACCTCAGTTGTGTGTCTCTCTGACAAATACAGAGGTCACAGGAGCTCCTCAAACTGTCAGTGACATTCGTTTTTCCACAATTTTCGTCTAAACTATAGTTTTATTTCAGCACTGTGGCATCTAGGAACATCAGAGATACAAACAACAAACACTGGAATACTCACAGGACTATAAGGATTCAGAAAAGGTATCATGTGCCCATACTATCCCATCGTGAGGGGTGAATGTGGCCCTTAAGGTAGAATAATGACTTCTCAAGGGAAATGAGCCAGAGCCCTAAATTTAACAAATCGGTACCAGCCAGGTGGGCAAATTTTACTTATAGATAGACCTTGATGACTGGTAGCTTATTAGTGCTTATCCCCTCTTAAATTATGGACTGCTGTCGTTCAAAACTAGGAAAGTGCCCTCCCTGGAAATCATCTTTCTTTCATTATCCGTTGCCTAGGGTGTGTCTGGACTACTGTTAATATTACATAGATATAGGCAAACTATCCTATGATATTGTACATACTATACTATACTATACTATACTATACTATACTATACTATACTATACTATACTATACTAGATATATGCTTGTCTACTAAAGTGGCACATTTCTCAGTCAAAAACAGAGTAAATTGACACGTTTCTCAGTCAAAAATAGTTTTATTTGTGTTACATTATATGAACAGCCACATTCAAAATGTTTCCAGTCTTTCAGGACAATATTAGGACAATCTACCCTTCCTGAGACACCATGCCACCCACGAGGGCAACACCATCATCGTCATTCACATCTGAGTGTGCTGGTTGGCACATTTTTGTAGTTTGCACAGGTTTGTGCACTTCAGACCATTATTGAGACCTGTGCACTCTGGTGGTTTGCACGACCTCACACACTTGCAGGAGAGCAACTGCAAAACGGTCTGGTGCTGGGGAACCGCACATCCACTGGATTTCAAGCTGCCCCTCATCGTCTGTGGTCCACCCATGATGGTCCTTGGGGCTTGGTACAGATGGCTGGGTTTGAAGAGACCGTCTAGAGATTGCAGTCTGATCTTTTGCATGAATGGAATGCATTAATAGCCAATCCTCAAATGGTGGAAGCTGGCTGGACTCGACCTCCCCACGTCTGGTGCAGAAAAGTTGGTATCGGAGGAGGTTGACATCTGTAATGTGTGTAGAGGGTACATATACATAATACATGTGGCACATGATTTCCAGCAGCTTCTTGAAGAGCACATTAGAGACATCCCAAGCACGGCCGAGCTCAAGGAAGGCTTCTTGATATGTCCTGTCTGTTCAGGGTGCCCACTTTTCCGTGTCCTGCAAATACGCTGACAGTGTTGCAGCCAGTGAACGTGTGCATGCCAATCAAGGCGCCAGCAATACTATCGCCGCGTGATTTGTATAGTTTGGTGATGTCCTGGAACATTGTCTTGTTCTGTGTTCCACATTTTTGGTACATTGGGCATGGGATGTCCTTGCTCCAACCCAGAGTCAGTAGCAGGACATCTGTGTCTGCCATGATGATCACTGCCTTGAAGCCAGACTCTGCTACATGGAGAGCATGCATTAGCATGCAGGTGTCAGCTTCTTCCTGAGAGGATTTGAGCTGTGTTACCTCCTCCCATTGGTTCTTGTTGATTTTGAAGCAGACTACTTCACAGGTAACATATAAGGCGTCTTGTAGTTTCTATCTGTGTTTGGGTCCTTTCCATTCCTCAAACAAGAATTTGATCAGACTGACTTTGCTGGCAGCGCTGTAGAGCAGTTTCCTCCACTGCTGGATGTTGTGGCTAGAATCATGCAGGTTAGCTACATCTGGCGGGGCAACAGTTGCAGTTGACAAGCTGACAAACTCATATTGATCTGGACTGAGTGGATTCACAAAGGAGTTTCCCATGATATCAACAATGGACTGTACTTTAAGGACCATAGGTGGACCACAGATGATGAGGGGCAGCTTGAAATCCAGTGGATGCACGGTTCCCCAGCACCAGGTGCCATCTTGCAGTTGCTCTCCTGCAAGTGTGTGAGGTCATGCAAACCACCAGAGTGCACATGTCTCAATAACGGTCTGAAATAAAACACGATTTCAGACGGACAAGCCCGTCTTTATTGTCACACGATTACACATCAACACATGCACGGACGGCCACACACACACACATGCTGACGGTGGCCGGTGAAATTTGTCCTCTGCATTTAACCCATCCTGGCTTGTCCTTTCCTCCGGGGGGGCAGGCCAGGAGCAGTGGTCGCTTTCTCGTACAGCGCCCGGGGACCGACTTCGGATGTTGTCGTCACTGGTCGGATGACGATGACGATCTGATCTTCTGCATGTTTTTAATGGGGGGGGTTATATACGGAGGAACCCCCCTGGGGGAGCACGGGGAGAACATGCAAACTCCACACAGACAGAAAGGCCCTTACGACGAGATACCCCACCTGGGTATATGAAGATATGGGGGAGAACACAACCACAGCGCCCGCAGTGTCCCAGGCGACAATCGAACTCAGGACCTTCTGACTGCGAGGCGACAGCTCTACCACTGAGCCACCGTGCCCCAAATGCACAAACCTGTGCAAACTACAAACATGTGCCAACCAACACATTGAAGAAGAGCTTGCTGCACAGCTGACAGACTCAGATGTGAATGACGATGATGGTGTTGCCCTCGTGGATGACATGGTCTCAGGAAGGGTAGATTGTCCTAATATTGTGTTGAAAGACTGGAAACATTTTGAATGTAGCTGTACATATACCGTAACACAAATAAAACAATTTCTGACTGAAAAGCGTGCCAATTTACCCTCTTTTTGACTGGGAAATGTGCCAATTTAGTAGACAATTAAGTATAGCATATATATCTATCTAGTATAGTATAGTATGGTATGGTATGTATAGTATCATAGGATAGCATGCCTATATCTAGACATGTAATATTAACAGTTAGTAGTCCAGACACCCCAGGGAGACGATATAATGAAAGAAAGATGATTTCCCATAATTCCCATAAGTCCATAATTTAAGAGGGGTGGTTAAGCACTAATAAGCTACCATGGTCATAGGAATTTAAAAAAATCACAAGTAGAATTTCTCCACCCGGATGGTACCGATATCTTACATTTTGGGTTCTGGCCCATTTCCCTCGAGAAGGCATTCTTCTACCAAATTCAAAGGGCAAAATTCACCCCTCACGATGGGATAGTATGGGTTCATTATACCTTTTCTGAATCCTTATATGAGTATTCCAGTGTTTGTTGTTTGTGTCTCTGATGTTCCTAGATGCCACAGTGCTGAAATAAAGACTATAATTTAGGCGAAAACGGTGGAAAAATGAATGTCACTGACACTTTGAAGAGCCCATGTGAGCTCTTTATTTGTCAGACAGACACACAACTGAGCTCAAATGAAAGCTAAGAAGCTACCCTTTACAATGTTGTCAAACATGTTATCATAGAACATGGTTAAAGGTCCTGAGCCTAAAATAGGTTATGGATCAGCACCTAGAATCAAATTTATTGTAGGGGTTTGCTAACTTCATGAGCCGATAACTGTGACAAAGCTGCCATTCTGCAAAGGCTATCATACTAAAATATCATCTATGGATATATACCTGTTCAAAAATCATGATTAGAATTTGTCCACTTGAATGGTACCGATATGTGCAATTTTTGTGTTTGGCCCATGGACTAAATAGGGGGAAATAAGAAGATGTCCAATAAATATGAAAAGCTACTCCTGTGGAAAGGCTATCATATATTAATTTACTTATATTGACCCTATAAACAATTTAGTATAGGTAAAGTTTTGCCCACCCATATGGTACCGATATCTGGTCTGGCCCATGGACTAACAGGACACCGTAGAATTGTGAGAGTGAACATGACATTGTCTGACTGAGATGGTTGAATAAATAATGACTCACGTTGATCTCATTTAGTGGTAGTTTACAGTGTGCCAGAGGGCAAATACAACAGTGGTCTTTTCAAGCTGAAGTTACCACATCTATGGTCCATGTAAACGTGCCTACTGATATGGTCATTTTATTGGTGAGAATTTTATTTTGAAGGCAACGTCGCATAACCGGAAACGCATTTGTTAGTCTGTGCTAACTTGCCGCAGCTGAAGTTGCTTTGGAAAACATGTGGGGGAGGACGACTGCAGGAGTTTGGCACCGCCCTGCAAAGCCCGGCTCTTTCCTTCCTCATTCAGGTCCGCAAAGAAGGTTTATATACGGAAGCTGTCTGAGGTTTTGCATCAGTTTGTCTTTGCTTTGAAAGAAAACACATTGAAAAAATGAGTGGGCGTGGAAAAGGGGGAAAGGGACTCGGAAAAGGAGGCGCCAAGCGTCACCGTAAAGTTCTTCGTGATAACATCCAGGGAATCACCAAGCCCGCTATCCGCCGTCTGGCTCGCCGCGGCGGAGTGAAGCGTATCTCCGGTCTGATCTACGAGGAGACCCGCGGGGTGCTCAAAGTCTTCCTGGAGAACGTCATCCGTGATGCCGTCACCTACACCGAGCACGCCAAGAGAAAGACCGTCACCGCCATGGATGTGGTGTATGCTCTGAAGAGGCAGGGCCGCACTCTGTACGGCTTCGGAGGTTAACTTCATTTACCGACCAACAAAACAACACAAAGGCTCTTTTAAGAGCCGCCCAATTTCTCTAAGCAAAGAGTCTATTCCCGTTTCCTCTGAGTTGTGTTGTACGCTAACTATGTACATTTTAACACTGTTTTGCAACTGAAAAATAAAATGTAGCAGCCGCTAATGGGTTAATCTGAAATATAACTGCGTTGAATAGTAAACTACAGCTCTGCTGGGTGAATAGCGACCTGCCTACAATAATAATAATATAATAAACTATATAGCACTTTTCAAAACAAATGTTACAAAGTGCTTAACAGGCAATAAAAATAATACGAGTACAGTAATGCAGGTGACGGGATAGCAATGGTGGGCCGTTCAAAACCATCAGACAGTTAAAACAATATAATACTATGTGCTGATTGTGATATTATCAAATCAAGGTTATTATTGTGGTTAACTCAATCTGCTCTAGCTGTTTTAGATACACCCCCCTTCTGATAGCCCCTTCTTTTTTCTTAATTGTTTTCCAAAAGTAGCAGAGGGAATGCATTACATGTTAAGTGGGAACATGTGAGATTATTATTATTAGACCCTAGATCTATATAGCCTATAAGGTTACTTCACTATTATTAGATCTGTCCATAAAGTAGGCTACATCGATGACAGCATCATAGTGTTAAGACTACTTATCTTGTGATAGCTATTGTTCTGTTTCAAAAGGTCTAAATGGGACCATGCTTCAGCTTAGGAAAACCATATCACACATTTTTTAATAACATCACATAGCCTCGTCATAGTAGCCTACTGTATTTTGAGTTTTGTTCTGTTTTTGTATTTTTTTTTGTAAACTCCTCTGAGTCCTTTCTCTCGAAATGAAGATGTTCAGAAAGCGGAAAATATATAATGGAGCAAAGGTCCACAACAGACTTGTATTAGTTTGTGAAATGCACTTCATTCAGTTTCTGAAGAGAATAATGAAGGATATTGGAACAATTGTCAGAGTCCGCGCACGGGAAGTGAAAATACAAATCTGGAGCTCAACCAATCAGAATACACACGGGCAGCCGCTCGTGCAGCCGAGTCGACAGGCACGCGCCGAAAGTCAACCAGTCACAGGCGGGGAACCGCATAGTGCTATTTGCATCAGCTGCCGATAAATAGGGTGCTTCTGTTAAACGGACTTCATTCTCTGCTACCGAGAAGTCGTCAGCATGCCTGAAGCCGCGAAGCCCGCCCCCAAGAAGGGTTCCAAGAAAGCCGTCACCAAGACCGCTGCCAAGGGCGGCAAGAAGCGCAGAAAGAGCAGGAAGGAGAGCTACGCCATCTATGTGTACAAGGTGCTGAAGCAGGTCCATCCCGACACCGGCATCTCCTCCAAGGCCATGGGCATCATGAACTCCTTTGTCAACGACATCTTTGAGCGCATCGCCGGTGAGGCGTCTCGCCTGGCTCACTACAACAAGCGTCGCACCATCACCTCCAGGGAGATCCAGACCGCCGTGCGTCTCCTGCTTCCCGGTGAGCTGGCCAAGCACGCCGTGTCCGAGGGCACCAAGGCCGTCACCAAGTACACCAGCTCCAAGTAAACCGCTTGTAGATACATCCACCCAAAGGTCCTTTTAAGGGCCACACACTACTTCCACAAAGAGCTTAATCATTGTTCACCTTCTCTGTAACCAACAGATTATTAATGCTTTTTACATGGACCTTGTAGCGTTGCCGTTGGACTAATGTGATAGTGTCACACTGACCGCCATGTAAAAGCCTTTCATAATGGCACGACATGGCTCATGGTGTTCCTTCCAAATACTGGGTCATCAACCAAAATAAAGCCACATGTCTGTCTACTGACCTACATTTAAAGTGAGTTGTTGCTATTTGTTTTAATGCTGTTGAAATGGGTACGGTGCGCCCACATCCCCTCGAACCCCACAGTGACTTTGGGTCATATATCCTACAAGCCAACGTGCACATTCAGCGGAGGAGTGATGTCATCTGGGACACCATGACTTGGTGTTGCTCAGAGAGCAGTAGCCGAATGGCATGAAGAGAAGAGAATGCCTAACCTTACCTGCACACCAGAGCAATCTGCTCCTATGACATGTTTTGCTGCTGGAAACCCTTATCCAAACTAAACATTGTGTTGCATCAGCCATAGAGCGAGAGGCCATGTGGATAAGTGAGGCTCTGAGCTGGACAAAAATAAAAGGACGAGCAAGGAGTTCAGTTCCATTATAAACTTTTGTACGGTGACTTTGTGAACAAGTTTGCGCACATGAATATAGCTTGGAATGAAATGTCCAGCAAATATATATTATGTAAAATTGTGTAATGACTTGCATGTTTGTGTTTTCCCCTACAAACATTTGGATGAAACAAGCTCTCAGGTCTGTATCAGAAATGTATTTAGTAAAGCCGTTTTCCCACATGCGTACCGGAAAATTACCTGTAAGTCAATATCGGACATTTCCCTTCACACCTCTCCTCTGGCATGTGGGAATCTATCAGCGAAATTGCCTGTATGGGAGGGGGGGGCGGCACTGCAGAGCGGGTGGGGAGTGACGTGTCGGCAAAACTCCGAATGGTGAAATAAGTTTGCTTGTTTATCCGTTCACCTGCGTAGCGTTGAAGCACTTTTTGCAGACTGGCTTTATTTGATGTGTCCGGGCTTGCCTTGGCTGTCGGCAACGTTGCTTAGTCCCTGTCGGACTGTGACTGTGAATGATTAGATTATGCCCGCTGGAACATTAAGCAACGTGTGTACACCTCGCCCATGAGAGTGTCGCGCAGAATATGAAGATAGACTAAACCGGGGACAGATCATGACTGATGATTATGTACCTCTGCGCTGCTGCGTGAGACTAGAGCCGTCTGGAAGCGAGAGAGACCAGGAGGGAATTTATTTTGGGAAGATGCTCTGAACAATTTTGACGACGTGGAATGGAAGCGTCATTTTCGCATGTCCCGGTATTAGGCTACGTGCTGAGTCTGGTCCGACCCGCACGCAAGATCACCCGGTGGCGAAAACCACTGGAAGCGCGTTTGCGACTGGCAATAGTCCTTTGGTGGTACGCAACACCAGGGGAATATCGAACAATCAGCTGTGTATTTGGTGTTGGACTGTCTACTGTGTGCATTGCAACCTGGTCCACGAAGTCACAGCCCACTGATAGCGGAAAATGCCTTCGGAAATCAGCAAGCTGACATACTGCTCTTATTAGGCTATCACAAGATCATTTCGCCAGTTTGCTTTAATGTGCGCGAATGATTAGATTATGCCCGCTGGAACATTAAGCAACGTGTGTAGGCTACTCCTCGCCCATGATTGAAGGACCGCTGTCGCGGAAAATGACCTGAACCGTTTCCACTTGCGTCCCCTTAAGACCATACCGCTCTTGTGACTAGCACGAAACTGGTGAAATGTCGGGGACGACGGGGTCGCGCTTATACCGGCACGGCGCCTTTCTCACATGCAGGCATTAGACCACATACCGGTCATTTTGCGGTACAAAGCGCATGTGGGAAAAGGGCTTAAGAGTCTCTCAGAGAACAAGAGAGACATCATGTGGCTGGTCTCAGTTGGCAGACTGGCAGTCCGAACAGTCGTTAAGTGGAGCTGCTTTGTCACAACCAAAGAGTGTCCTATGGATGACTGCATAGAGGATGAAACCATAGAACATCTGCTCCTAAACTGTGAGCGATCTAAATATGTTTGGGGGAAAATGGTCAGTATCGGTCTTAATGTTACTGTGAATTATAATGCTGTGATGTATGGTGTTTTTGATGAAACAATGTCAGGGCCACACCAGGACTTTTTCTGGACAGTTGTTTGTGTGGTCGTGGCCAAGTTGTGGAAAACGAGATGTGCCACGGTTATCCACCAAGCCGTCATCCCGGGTGGAGTGGTCTATAAACAAATCATAACGGAACTGAAAAGACTAAGAACACTGGACATCAGAACAAAGAGACCCACACCCTGGCACCTGCTCACCTTCTAACAGACTTCTTATTTTTGATAATTATTGCTTTCTACTGTTTATACAATGTATTTACTGTAAATGTAACCCCTGATTGAATAATTTAATAAAGTATATTTAAAAAGCAATGCAGCAGCCGAGCTGGCGAGCGTGCAGGATTTCTAGTAACTGATATCTGCCATAATAGACACATCTGATAGGCCTCTAACTGATATCTGCTCAATGTGAGCTCAAATCCCTCACTACCTCCTTACACCTGTGACAGAAGACAGATCAACCACGCTCTCATAATGTATTAATAGGGTGACCAGATCCCAGCAAACCAAATGTGGGACAGTATGTTTGTGAGGGACAATGTGGGACACGTTGCCAATGCTGAGTACGGCTGCAACTAACGATTATTTTGATTATCGAGTAATCTGTCGATTATGTTAGACTAATAGATTAATCGTTTGGTCTATAAAATGTCACCATAAATGGCAATCATCAGAAAGCCGGAACAAGAGATTTGTTTTATTAGTCTGTCTCTCTCTCACTCTCTCCTATTGAGATTATCAATCAATCAATCAATCAATCAATCAATCAATCAGTTTAATACATGTCCCAGAAGGGCACTTTGGTTCACATCAGACAGTTAAGAATACTTTTTTTTTTATTATGTCCTGATATATTATATGATTTTACTCAGAGTAACATAATGAGACTGAAAACCACAAGTTATTTCTTTTGTTTTATTTATTTTTTCTTTCTTTTCATCTTCCTCAGTCTAAACAATTCTCATCATCTCTATACTGCCTTCCACTCTAGTTACTATGTGGTGTGCAATGTCAATATATGTCTGTGTTTAGTCTTATGTTGATGTGTTTCTGTTCACTGTACATCAGTAGTTTGTACAACCCTGTACCTTTTATGTCCTACATGTTTGTATTATGTACGCACCTTCTGTGGAAAATAATTTGTAGATGTTTAATTACATAAAGTGCATGAAACCCATGACATTATAGAAATAATTTACCTTTTTTTTCTCTGGGGACCCACAATGATCTATCTATCTATCTAAAGAGTACTCGTGTAAATATACTACCACAGTGCTAGTATGAAAACGTAAAATGCAAATTGATAGGCTATTTTAGTCTAGTGGACTCAAGCACAGCAAGTTGGATAGCACGGTATAAGTTTATTTGACAATCATGATATTTATCTCGAATGGAGAAAATACATGTTTGGCCTACTTTAATGTAACATCAACCTTTTAAACAAAACATATTTTCAGTTCCATTAAGCATGACTGCATCATTCACAGTCACAAAGTTAATGCCTCAGGATCTCTCCCGCCTAAGTCACCGCCTGCCTCAGTGTGTTTACCGACACCACAAATCTGACGATTAAAACAAAACTAATAGCAGCATTACAGTACTTTGACTTGTATTCCCTCGTCAGACATCTCTGCTTACTGTAAAACTAGTGTTGTTTGGAATGTAAAGCATATTCAACCATTTTATGAGTCGAAATGTGAGGAAATCCCACTGCGAGTAGAATACTGTGACCAGGTAATGGAGAGGTTTGAAGCTCCCCTGAATAAAAATAAAGTCTCCTCGTTGCTAAAAACGACTCCATTTCGAAAGGAAACAAGTTATCTAACATCTCGAATAAGATTTAGACTTCAAAACTGCTCCGATCTGTGTCTTTTCTCCCTAAAATGTGGAAGAGAAAACACAAGTGTCGCCACATTTCAACAGGACAGAGAGAGATGCTGTGTGTGTTGAGTCTACACGGTCCTCATGCTGTGTATAAGTCCCGCCTCTTGCTCAGCATGGATGATATTCCAGTCAGACTCTGTAGAGTTTTGTGAAGCAGAAAATACTCGAGAAGAAGAATGGCAGAAGTCGCTCCAGCTGCACCCGCCGCTGCCGCCCCGGCGAAAGCGGTCAAAGCCGCCAAGAAGAAGGCGGTGGTGAAGCCGAAGAAGGCCGGCCCCAGCGTCGGTGAGCTGATTGTCAAAGCTGTGTCCGCCTCCAAGGAGCGGAGCGGCGTGTCTCTGGCCGCCGTCAAGAAGAGCCTGGCTGCCGGAGGCTACGACGTGGAGAAGAACAATGCCCGCGTCAAGATCGCCATCAAGAAGCTGGTGGAAAAAGGCGCTCTGCTGCAGGTTAAGGGCACCGGGGCGTCCGGCTCCTTCAAGGTCCCCAAGGCTGAAAAGGTGAAGAAACCCGCGGCCAAGAAAGCCGCTCCTAAAGCCAAGAAGCCCGCTGCCAAGAAACCAGCCAAAAGCCCCAAGAAGAAGGTCGCAGCTAAGAAGCCAGTAGCCGCCAAGAAATCCCCCAAGAAGGCTAAGAAGCCCGCTGCAGCGCCCAAGAAAGCAGCCAAGAGCCCAGCCAAGAGCCCCAAGAAGGCGACCAAGAGTCCCAAGAAGGTGGCGGCCAAGAAGCCCGCTGCTGCTGTCAAGAAAGCTCCAGCAAAGAAGGTTGCCAAGCCCAAAGCAGCTAAGAAACCTGCCCCCAAGAAGAAGTAAGCTTCCAGCTTGACTTCTCCCCAAAAAGGCTCTTTTAAGAGCCACCCACAACCTTTTTAAAGAGCATCCCTATTTTTATTTGATGACAAAGTATTTATTAATTATTGAGCTCCATACCATGAACATCATTTTACAACTGGCTAAAATGCTGGTATAATATGATACTGCTGGTATAATTGAGACACAATAACTATAGATATGAGTGACAACGGATATGAAAAAAATTATCAGGATCTATATTTGTTTATACATGATGTGGTAGGCTACATTCAACACAACAGTAATGCAAACATCATCGTTATCAATCACAATATTATGCCTTAATTTCTGCTCATTTCCCACTTTGCAGCTTTTTTGGTTTCCTCTACTTTTCTCTTATTCTAATCTACACAGATCCATCTCTATAAACTAACCATGAATAGACGTGGCTATGGATACTATGTTATTTAGGAAGAAGCTAAAATGTGGCACAAGGAAGCTCTGCAGGCCAAAAGTGAATCAGAAAAAAATAGCTTATTGGATACTTAGATTTGAATTAAAGTAATAAGTAAATACATGTCTACTGCAACAGTAAACAATGTACATCTTCAAGAATAGACAGGAGCACAACATGCAACGTGTTTCAACCTCTGGTCTACAGCCTGAGTAGACCAGAGAGGTTGAAACGCGTTTCGCTTTGTGCCCCTGTCTATTCTTGAAGATGTACATTGTTTACTGTTGCAGTAGACATGTAGCCTATTTACATGTATATGTGTGTATATATATATATATATATATATATTTAATATATCTCTCGGGGTCGGGGTCTTAATCGGCTGGGTCTACTGGGCGAGGGTGTATGATGTTGAACAGACCCGAAACACCGGGTTAACATCACTGTCCCAGTGCATGTATGTATTTGTAACAACACACACATATATATATATTGGAGGAAGAATTCAAAGCACAAAGCGCTGGGAATCTCTCTCTCTCTCTCTCTCTCTCTCTCTCTCTCTCTATACATAATGTATGTATGTAGTACGTACATATATACACGATATATATATACGATATATATATATATATATATATATATATATATATATATATATATATATATATATATATATATATATATATATATATATCGTGTATATATGTACGTACTACATACATACATTATGTATAGAGAGAGAGAGAGAGAGAGAGAGAGAGAGAGAGAGAGAGATTCCCAGCGCTTTGTGCTTTGAATTCTTCCTCCAATTGGCCCTATTGATCTGACACGCCCCTGCTCACGCCCTCCCCTCAGGCAGGCCAATCAGCGTGTAGCAGCACTCCGGCGTTGCCTTTATGAAGCGACGCTCTTCGAGCAGACATTATTTTCTGACTTTTCTCGTCAAGAAGGAAGAGCTGAATTTGAAGGATGGCCAGAACCAAGCAGACCGCTCGTAAATCCACCGGTGGAAAGGCTCCCAGGAAGCAGCTCGCCACCAAGGCTGCCCGTAAGAGCGCCCCGGCCACCGGCGGCGTCAAGAAGCCTCACCGTTACAGGCCCGGTACCGTGGCGCTCAGAGAGATCCGTCGCTACCAGAAATCCACCGAGCTGCTGATCCGCAAGCTGCCCTTCCAGCGCCTGGTCAGAGAGATCGCTCAGGACTTCAAGACCGACCTGCGCTTCCAGAGCTCCGCTGTCATGGCTCTGCAGGAGGCCAGCGAGGCTTACCTGGTCGGCCTGTTTGAGGACACCAACCTGTGCGCCATCCACGCCAAGAGGGTCACCATCATGCCCAAAGACATCCAGCTGGCCCGCCGTATCCGCGGAGAGCGCGCTTAAACTCCCCTGATACATCACAACACAACGGCTCTTTTAAGAGCCACCTCCATATTCACTAAGAGTATTCCCTTTATCTTCATTTAACAATTTTAAAAAGTGCAATCAAATAATGCAACTCAGAAAGTGCGTTTAGAGATCTCTGTTGCGCTTACAGCTGTTGAGTGAGTCTATTTAATAATAAACCACTCATACATTGCTGTTGCAACACAATCATGCATTTTATAAATGTATTACTCCTTTAGTTCTATACAGGGTATCCGCATCTGGGGAAATGAAGAGCCTTAACAAGTGTTACAAAGTCTTAATAACTATTTTAGAGGTATTAGATGTAGTTAATGTGCTGATGGTGTTAAATGAGCATAAGATATTGTCTAATATTGCAGACTCCTGAATTTAATCAATACCGTATTGTGACAGACTTTGTGATCTGTCTACCATTTGCAGTTACTGCTCAATCAATTTTCTTTCTAATAAAAATAAAACAATTTGGATATGAACAGAACATCACAAAACATGTATTTCAGTTCCTATCTTTGTGACCTTTATTTTGAAATTTGACTTTACACTGATGTTCTTTGAAATAAAATGACTTGTTTATATGGCTCAAATCAACACTCGGTTTCTCAGTAGTTTTATTTTGAAAATCCAAAAACCTGCGCAGCGAAAGTGTTATTTGCTGTGTTAGCTTGACACCAATAATCTTCTGATTGGTCGAGGATCGCGAAGCTGCAACTGACCAATGAACAAGCAGCTCGAGAGGGATATAACTCGGGCTCCCGGTTGTTGCCATTCATTCTTTGATTCTATCTCAAATCATAAGAAAACACACAAAATGAGTGGCCGAGGAAAAACCGGAGGAAAGGCTCGTGCCAAGGCAAAGACCCGCTCATCTCGTGCTGGACTCCAGTTCCCGGTCGGCCGTGTCCACAGGCTGCTGCGCAAAGGAAACTACGCCCACCGTGTCGGTGCTGGAGCCCCGGTGTATCTGGCGGCGGTGCTCGAGTATCTGACCGCTGAGATCCTGGAGTTGGCTGGAAACGCTGCCCGCGACAACAAGAAGAGCCGCATCATCCCCCGTCACCTGCAGCTGGCCGTCCGCAACGACGAGGAGCTCAACAAGCTGCTGGGCGGAGTCACCATCGCTCAGGGCGGCGTGCTGCCCAACATCCAGGCGGTGCTGCTGCCCAAGAAGACCGAGAAGGCCGCCAAGAAGTAACCTGCTCCAGCTTGTCTCCACAACAAACCAACGGCTCTTTTAAGAGCCACCCACTCACTGACAAAGAGCTCTCCTTTTATCTTTACTATTTAAAGGTCTCATATTATTACTATCAACATGCTTCCGATTTGCACACGAGATTACACAACTTCGTCTAAAAATCATTTTGAACCAGACTGATGTAATTACTGCAATTTAACAAATTTGCAATAAAATTACTTGCTGCACTCGGTGCCAAAATGCAATTATACGTCTAACGTGGAATCTATGTTAAAAGGCTTGAATTAGTTGATCTAACTCTAACGTACAGACACACGAATTATTCAGCATGCTGAAATACCCTGAAATAGTCTTGTTTCTGTTTAAAACCTCAAACAATATTGTTTGTTCATTAATCATTCATGTACATAACATACATACATAACATGTTAGTAATCGCAATAAAACAGTACCTAACTCCCGCACAAGGTTGTTATCTGAAGCTTCACATAATCAGTATTCCCTAATGTTGCATAGTTTCTCAGCAGCCATAGGCTTTTGGTTCTATCAAAGCCTTTATTTTTTCTATTGAGTGATACACTTTACTAAAATACTCATATCATATCAGAAGTGTTCTTTGTTTTGTGTTCACAGCAGTGATGTCAGTTGGAAGCTCTGGAATATTAGATCATCCATCTTTGCTCATTACATCTGCCTTTTCTTCTTACCCCAGGTGTTCATAAACTACAGGTTAATAACAGATTTTTTTTTATCCAAAAATGTGAAATTATTATTGGTTATCGGACAGGAAAAGCAGATATTTATTGATTATCATATTGGCTGAAAAAAATCAGTCTATAAATCCCCCCTATCTGAAGAACATGAGAGGGGAAATCCCCCCCATTTTGCGAAATGAATTTCAGGCCCTGTATGGCTTTGAGCGATGCCTGCAGCTCCCCAGCGGGCAGCAATGTCAAGGCTCGGAATGAAGAATGAAGGCTGAGTCTCCCCTCGAGGCCTGCTCTGCCATCACTAACACAGCACAGGTGAGGAGTGTGTGGAGGCCTGCTCTGCCATCACTAACACAGCACAGGTGAGAAGTGTGTTGAGGCCTGCTCTGCAACACAGCACAGGTGAGAAGTGTGTGGAGGCCTGCTCTGCAACACAGCACAGGTGAGAAGTGTGTGGAGGCCTGCTCTGCAACACAGCACAGGTGAGAAGTGTGTGGAGGCCTGCTCTGCAACACAGCACAGGTGAGGAGTGTGTTGAGGCCTGCTCTGCAACACAGCACAGGTGAGAAGTGTGTCGAGGCCTGCTCTGCCATCACTAACACAGCACAGGTGAGAAGTGTGTTGAGGCCTGCTCTGCCATCACTAACACAGCACAGGTGAGAAGTGTGTGGAGGCCTGCTCTGCCATCACTAACACAGCACAGGTGAGAAGTGTTCACATATTCAAGCATCTCTCCTTTTAATTGTCTGTGAGCTTCTGCTGCTCATCATAAAACATATTATTGTTGTAACAGTGATTAACCTTGATCCATTTCTCAAATGCCATGTTGGGTCCTTGAATTTGGGGAAAAGGTCCTCGAAAGTCCTTGTTGAGGAAGGTGTGGGAATAGACATTAGCCAGATTTGAGGCTCACATAAACCCTCATACACTACAATACAGTAACTCGTGTGGAACTAAGTCATTATGAGGATAAGGCTTTGAGGAGGAAAATCATCAACTATTGTTTAGCAGCCGCGACATCGCTGTTGGTGTGCATGAACTGTCATTCATACACAACTTATATCACTGGTCCACAACTTAACTCACATCAAACTGTTAGATGGGGGAAGGTGGGTCTGCATTCTTCCTTTTTAAATATACATTACATTACATTACGTCATTTGGCAGACGCTTTTATCCAAAGCGACTTACAATAACACATTTTTTGTCAGCAATGAGCAATCAACTATGGAGCACAGTCTATGACAACTACAACTTCTGAAGGAACAGTGGTACAAGTTTAGGTTAGTGGTACAAGTTTAGGTTAGGTTTTTTTTTTTTTTTTTCCGCCCCTCGCTCGTCCCCCGTGCCCTTCGCAGCATGGCGAGTATAAAACAAGATAGCAGATCTCTAGATCAGCAGAGCGGGTGGAGCTACGACCGGGACAGCAGGGGAAATTGGCCTGGTCTTGTAGTATTGATGTGACCGCTGCGCTGCATACTTGCAGTCATTCAAATTCCTCACCTGTAATCTAATGACTTGCTGTGGTTATTAAAGTGAATCGTGAAAACGTTGAATCTGACCTTCAACAGGTGCTTCAGAGTGTGAGGAGGAGGAGGAGCATGACGAGGCGTTTGGGACAGACTGTGTGGGACAGCAGGACTCCTACAGACCAGAGCCGTATAATAGAAGAGTTCCGACATCTCCATTCACTCCAATGGACCAGTTTTTTTCCAGGAAGTAGAAAGTGGAACTCTTGAGTAAAAAAAAGCAGCACTGTCGAGTTGCAGCAAAATAGACAGTTTGTGTTGTACTCTGAAAGGGTTTTTCATCCCTTGAATCAAATTGTACATTATCAGCTTTATTTTAGCATGCAAAAATAGCGCGAGACCCATTCCTGGCTGTTCATTGGCTAATGAGTCTCGCATTTTGGTCCTCCGCTGACGCCACTCTCTTACTAGAGGACACTACTACAGACGGGGCCGGTGGGTTTCTAGCCTGGGAAAACCATCCTGATCATGTGACCTCACGTTCTGTTACGCTCCATGGATCAGTCTGGGCTTTGACCCGCCCCCCCGGTGTTTTCCAGAAATTACAACATGACCGGGCCAATCAGGGACAGCGCTGGAAAAAGAGTGCCGTCTCCGAAGCAACGAGCAGTAACGTTAACGATAGTCGAGTAACCGCAGCCGTAAGTGCAGTTACTGTAGAAATAGACTCAATAACAACAATTAAACAAGAACAGGAGTTATGCACCAGCAGAGTTCCTCGGCGGAAAAGACGTTTTCACCATTCTTCCCACTGGATTTGGATTTGGCTGGATCCGACGCTGATTGGCTGAAGGAGTTGTCCATCATGTCAAGTACTCCCGCCCACTAAAATCAATGTGCGCGGCTGGAAGTCCAGACTGATACGTAGAGCGAACCAGAATGTGAGGTCACATGATCAGGATGGTTTAGCAGGCTAGTGTGTGGGATGAAGCCATAACCGTGTGTGTGTGTGTGTGTGTGCGTGTGTGTGTGTTGGCAGGTGTGTGTGTGTGTGTGCGTGTGTGTGTCTGGCCAAGCTGTGGGCCTGCTGTCCCAAGGTCCAGGCCATGAGCGGGAGTGTCAGTGGCCTCAGGTGCTTCCTGCTGGACGAGCCCTCTGTTAAGCTGACCCAGGACGGCTCCGCTGTGCTGCTAGATGAGCGAGAACAAGAAGGTATTGTTTCCCGTGTTCCATCTCAGTTTCATTGACTCCACAGTCTAAAACAGGGGTGGGCAATTATTTTTCCCAGGGGGCCACATGAGAAACCCAGATTGTTGCGGTGGCCGAAGAAATATAGTCATGCTGTAACCTCTAATTTGATCACTACATTACATTTGAGAAAACATACTGTAGACTTATTCTTCAGCATTTATTTAATAAATGCTAATAATACATTGTATTATATTGATAATCCACTCCAAACAGCCAATTTAGGTCATCGCATTCAATTTTTTTGCTTCATAAGTAAAATTGTGTGGTTTGTCTTAGACCTCCCGGGCCAGGCAGAACCATCATGAGGGCTGGTCAGGCTTGGAAGCTTGTTTTGGTGGAACCAAATGTCTAAATCCCTGCAAGAGAGAACATCACATAAAACAGTAAAAAACATGTAAAAACATGTCAAACTTGACATTTTGAGCATGTACTGTAGGTTGCTAGCTCGCAGGTTGTTGGTTGTTGTGCAATACTCGCTGGAAGCAAGAGCGTGTGTCGTCAAGCAGTTTGACTGCAGTACGTGTCGCAAAATGCTGAGAAAACTGATTATGACATCATAAGTGCGATTAATTATTAGTAGTTATTTAAGCAATATCACACGAGAGGGAGTGCATTGTTGGCTAATATTGGCACTGCTGTGATTCGGTCGCAGGCACGAGGCCGCAGGCCGAGTGCCGAAGATAATCACAGCAGTGCCAATATTAGACAACAATGCACGACCTCGAGTGTGATATTGCTTTTATACAACAGTTCTATTAAACAAAGCTGACTAAAAAAATGACAAAAAGCTGAGAAAATAGATGATTTCTGTATTTATTCCTCCGCCAACAAAAATAGTCCCCCCAGCTTTCCCTTTGCAGAAAATGTAGCCTAATCAGCCTAATTAACTGCAGGCTGTCTACTTTACTACTGTCTACTCTACAGCTGTGAAGCATTTTGTTGATTAGGGCAGCTGTGAAGCGGAGTGATCTACACACAGTGAAGCGCCAGTGCATTATCATGAAATATAGGCACTCGTAGGATCCCTCTTGTCCAATCAAATTGCTCGGCCGGAACTACCTGTTGTATAATAGTAGTTATAGTGCGACATTATTACATGTCTACAATGCACTCCCAATAATGCAACGGAATAGATCGGAATTCTCCACGTCTTCATTCGACTATTGCTACGGCCTTATTCAGGTTACGGTAATGTAGTGGTAACCCTGCCAGTGTCTTATTCAGAGTATTGTATTAATCGGCTTAATATAAGAATATTGCAGTTCATGTAAACAGTCATGTCCTGCTGCTCCAATGAACTCCAGTACATGTGATGGTATCTGCTCTTTGCTTGATGTTCCAGACGAGGAGGAGGAAGACTATGATGACTTGGAAGACACTGGATGGACAGAGGCTCCCCCGTGCTCCCTCAGCGCTGTGCAACACGAGGACTGGGAGGCCCAACTCTGACCCCAGGGACAAAGATGAAGGACTCTGCCGTCATGGACACTTGGTGATTTGTTCAAATGTAACAGGGGGCGCTAACGAGCAGCCAAGCTCTTCTTCCCTCTCACATGTTCCTTCAAATTGGGAAGGGAATGCATTGTGGAACTTTGTGCTAAAAGGGGATATTCCATCTTCTTCTGTCCCATTGCATCTCAGTGCACTTGAGTCAGCTGGGACAATCTTGGAACCCATCGTCTATTATTGGTCTGACGACGATTAGATTCTGGGGGCGACAGCCAATGTTTTGGGGTTCCCGGTGTAGCCGGCGGACATCCGGGGTTAAAACCCAATGTGCACCAGATGCGGTGCGGATCCGGTGAAACTGCCGAAAACAGCAGCCATAACGCAATTGGTGGAAATAGGCCTTAAGACGATCGACATCGACATCTCGCAGATATCTGTTTATAGAAATGTATTCTGGACCTAAAACACCTATAAGATGTATTGATGTCTGTGTATTGTGGTCCGGTCATAGACGTCATCTCTCAACTCGCTAATCGGACCGGGAACAACGACCGGCACACGGAAAGAAGTTTTGGCCCGGATGTCCGCTGGCTACACCGGAAAGCCCGAAATATTGTCCGTCACCCCCAGAGTCTAGTCGCCATCAGACCGATAGACGACAGGTTCCGAGAGCTGGGAAGATCCCACATCCTAAGTTTGTTTTATTTCTGTTAGATCAGCATTCCAGGAAATGTGTTTTGACGAGTAAGAAATGTCTTTATAAGACAGTGAAAACAAAATGTCTAAAATGTAAGAACATGTTGACTGATTAAAGCCAATAAAATCCATAACCTGAGTAACTTTGCATTGTGATGCTCTGGTTGACAGAGGGGGCAATGGCGCCCCCCCCCCCCCCCCCCCCCTTTTTTTTAAGCTTTATAGGTTTTTCAGAAATTGTACACAAACATTATTTGTAACACAACCCTCCCTCCCCCTGGATGTCCAAAAGAAAAGAAGAAGGAAATAATTATTTAATTATATAATTATTCTGATAATAATAATAGTAATAGTAAATAAACAACAGAACAGTAACAACAACAAAGAAAAAAACAATGAATAAATAATAGGGGTGTCACAATATATCGTCCCACGAAATTTCGCGATAGTAAAACGTCACGATATGTATCGTTGAGATGAAATCTCATATCGTGATTTTTTTTTTTTTTAATAGACTAAGAAACGTCTTTGTTTGTTGAAGTTCAATGTGTGGAAAGTAGTTCAGTTGAACAAGTCTCTGAAGAGACACATGAGAAGTTATACAGGAGAGAAACCATTCAATTGAGTGTCTGGCAAAACTGTTTACTTGACAGGAAAAACTGAAGATGCATAAAAAATAGACTAAGAAAAGTCTTGTTTGAGTTTGAAGAAAAACTGAAGATGCATAATGAGAATTTATACTGCTGAGAAACCCTTTAGTTCAAAGTAAATCTAAGTGACGGTGTAACTCATTCTATTTCAAGATAAGCCTTATCTCCAATCTCATGTTTTTTCTAGTTGTTATTGTAATAATAATTTCCCACAACAGCATGTTTTGTATTTGTGCATTTCAAATAAAATACTACTTTTCCAGTCATATATTGTCATTATTCAAGTTTAAAAAAATATTGTTAAAATCGTATCGTTATCGTGAACCCAGTATCGTGATACGTATCGTATCGTGAACTGAGTGTATCGTGACACCCCTAATAAATGATGAATGGGGCTTTGTTTTGTTACAGTTGGGACCACTCAATAGTCAGTTTAGTGCAAAATACACAAATAGATATGTACATACACATACTCGTACACATAAAAAGACATACCCAAATATATCAATACAGATGACTGTGTACTTTAATGTATTAATCACAGACAGGCTCATTTACAAGGACACAGGGATGGGTTTATTCCAGCCAAATCATCCTTGGTTATTGAAGCATCATCACCCATTCCTAAAAGGATCGTTGAATGAGAGGGAAGAAATCTGTTCTGTCATTTCTGAAAAAGATGTATCATGAGTGAAGTCTGGAAAGGGGGGAGAGGTCAGGTGTCCTTGAATTTCTGACGGGACTTACATCTGCTATAAGTTTATCTATGGAATTAAGGATATAGAACACTTATTTAATCCGACTTGTGATTGATTGGGATTTAGCTTGGCGTGTGGTGATGTCTACTCTACGCTCTGAGCAGGAGATCCAAAAATAGCAGTGATTGGGTTCAATGGTTTTATGACAAATGTACGAGAAGGCCTCAAAGATACAACCCCAAAATGTAGTCAAAGAAGGACCCTCCCAAAACATGTGTCCGACTGTAGCTGGCTCCAAGTGGCACCTCATACAAGTAGGTTCCACACTGGCATAGAATGTGGACAGTCTCATATAATGTAAACGATGTAACACTTTGAATAGAATAAGGCTATGCCTATGACAGAGGGAAGTGGTGTGAATGAGATGTAAGCTTCCCACATCTCTTCAGTGAGCTTGATGTTTTAAGTCTTGCTCCCCAGACTCATTTTGTTTTGTCCAAAGAAGACAAACTGATACCTTGGGAAATCTATATTTTAGAAACATGTCCCTTGGTATCTGGGTCCCAGTCCATTATGATGTCCAACACGCTCTTTTCCAGCAGGACAGGAAGTGGGCAGTGTTCTCTGCTCAAACCATTTCAGGACAGGAAGTGAGTCATGGGCCCCGTTCCAATACCCATACTTCCATACTATTTAGTAGGCAAAAAAAGATTAGGTATGTCCCAATACATAGTATGTCAGATGCAGTATGCCAAGAGTACCAGGATGTTGTACTACATCAGCTCCTATTTCGGAGTATGCATCGATGCATGCTGCTTCAGCCAAACTTCCCCACAATCCTTTGCGCAGCAGGAAGTCTTCTTCTTCTTCTTCTAATGTTTTATGGCGGTTGGCAAACAACTTTTTGTGCATTACCGCCACCTACTGGAGTTACGTCGCACTGACTGAGCTGCGTGTTCATGAATGAGATAATTAACTTTAAGAAAGCCTTGAAATATGTTAAAACCAAACAAGCATGGTGTGTACCAAAACATGCATATCTTGATTCCTGTTTAGATCTCTGACTTAATGTTTTTGCTTTATTTATTTTATTTTGTTTATTTGATTGTCTGTTCCAATTTTGTAAATGTTTAGTCTGAATGTTTTGTATAATGTACTGTTTGTTACTGCCAGACTTTGTTTATTGAATAAAAAAAAAAAAAAAAAAAAAAAAAAAAACTCAAATGTGGCGCTGCGGACGTCGGCGGAAGTGAGCAAGAGGTCGGAATTCAGGAAGCTCACGTGACGACAGATGTAGTGTGTCCCAATAGTATGCATTTTGCATGCATGCTGCACACTACAATCCATACTTTGTGAGGGCAGCGGCAGTACATACTACAAGAAAGAAGTACAAGTATGGGTATTGGAACGGGCATATGTTCTCTGGAACAAACTGTGGGCCTGGAGGTGTCTAAAGAAGGGTGTATTCAGTGTATTATGGCCCTGTCGGAGAATTTAAAATGAAGCAACGCTGCCATCTAGTGGTCACTAAAGAACATCAAACCATTGTCATGCCATGTTTGAAATGCTGCATCAGTCTGGGAGGGATGTGGTGGTAAGGTGCTCCTGCCTCCACCCCCTGACATCTCTGCACTGCAGTGGTTAGAGACAGAGACCTGTTGATGACCTAGACTAGAGACTGTCATTCATTCATCCCGTGCAACCGAGTGTTTTACCTAGCTGGGCATCAGCGACCAGGTACAGAGTGTGCGTGTAGTCTAGTCACCAAGGCAACCTGACCATTTCTGAATTTTTGTTCCACTTGCTTTTTTATTTACAGGGTTTACTTGTACTTTTACTTTTAAGTACATTCAACAAAAAAACACTTTTGATATTTAAGTACAGAAAATATCAGCTACTTTAAGACTTTTACTCAAGTAATATTTTCATGGGTGACTTTGAGTCATTTTCTGGTGAAGTATCTGTACTTTTACTCAAGTATGGTTTCCCAGTACTTTATACACCACTGAGTAATACAGAAGGTGTCCTGTCCTGTGACAGAGGGAGGACAGTAATACAGAAGTGTATTACTGTATTATCTGTACCTGTATTACCCTACTTTATTACCTAAACTCTTTGATGCATCTCTGTATAGATGTTGAGCTTTCAGGTTGATTTTCGTCACCCATGTTGAGGAAGGATCACACGTAAATATCTTGAAGTTCTTTTATTTATTTTCATCACAGCAGCGCCGGGAAAACATCAGCTGGTTACATGGTTAAGTTTAGTAGCTCCCCCATAGAAGAAGCCCACGCTCTCATCTCTGTATTCTGTGTAACATAAAGTGAAAAGCATAACAGATTTGTACAACAGTCACACAGGACTTTTCCAGCTTTTCCATGGCCGTGGGAACCCTGAATTAAATGTTTACTCTCCTGTGTGGATTTTCATGTGTCTCTTCAAGTTTCCTTTCTTACCAAAACCTTTACTACAGACTGAGCACTTAAATTGTTTATTTCCTGTGTGGATTATCATGTGTGTCTTCAAGTGTGTCTTCAAGTTTGATTTATGACCAAAACCTTTACCACAGAGTGAGCAATTAAATTGTTTATCTCCTGTGTGGACTATCATGTGTGTCTTCAAGTCTGCTTTACGAGCAAAACCTTTACCACAGAGTGAGCAATTAAATTGTTTATCTCCTGTGTGGACTATCATGTGTGACTTCAAGTTTGATTTCTTACCAAAACCTTTACCACAGAGTGAGCAATTAAATTGTTTATCTCCTGTGTGGACTATCATGTGTGACTTCAAGTTTGATTTCTTACCAAAACCTTTACCACAGATTGAGCAATTAAATTGTTTATCTCCTGTGTGGATTATCATGTGTGTGTTCAAGCTTGCTTTATGACCAAAACCTTTACCACAGACTGAGCAATTCAATTGTTTATCTCCTGTGTGGATTATCATGTGTGACTTAAAGTTTGATTTATGACCAAAACCTTTACCACAGACTGAGCAATTAAATTGTTTATCTCCTGTGTGGATTATCATGTGTGTCTTCAAGTGTGCTTCATTAAGAAATGGTTTACCACAAACTGAGCAGCTGAAGTGTTTGTTCCTTGGAACTTCACTGTTTTTCTCAGAGTCTAAACCTGACTGAAGTTCACTAGTTTCCAGCCATTCATCATTATTGTCTTCAGTCCCAGAATAGTCTTTAGTCTTGCCATCACTAGTTGGTTGAGAATTACTAGCTGGATATAAGTTCCTGGGTGGTTCTGATACTCCACAGTCCTCTTCACCAGCTTCTGTTTTCATCTGTTCAGGTGAGCAGCTGGTTAGAGGCTCTGCCTCTCTGTTCTCCTCAGTTTGGCTTTGATGAGGTTGTGAGGGCTGAGGTTTCTCTTCCTCATCTTCACTCTTCACAGGGACAGCAGTGAATGGGAACTTGGTGACATGGGCCTCCTCCAGCCCTTGAAGCTGCTCTGTCTCCTGACTGATCCAGAGTTCCTCCTGTTCCTCTTTAATGTGTGTGGGCTCTGGGTCCTCCTGTTCCTCTTTAATGTGTGGAGGCTCTGGGTCCTCCTGTTCCTCTTTAATGTGTGTGGGCTCTGGGTCCTCCTGTTCCTCTTTAATGTGTGGAGGCTCTGGGTCCTCCTGAAGCTGCTCTCTCTCCTGACTGATCCAGAGTTCCTCCTGTTCGTCTTTAATGTGTGGGAGTTGACGGGGCTCTGGGTCCTCCTGGTTCAGACTGGGGCTCCACGCCTGCTGCTCAGCCCGAACCTCTTCTTTAATGACCAACAGCTGCTGGAGGTCTGGAGGCAAGGCTTCTCTGTGTAACCGCACAGCGTCCAGCAGTTTTCCTTGTCGGCGGATCTCCTCTCTTGAACGAGCAGCTTCCTCCTCGTACTCTGCTATGGTTCTTTCAAACAGCCTAAATATATCTCCAACAGCCGCAGTTAGGCGCTGCTTCACCACCGCTCTCAGCTTCTGGACTTTAGACATTTTCATTTTCACACAGTGACTGGAACTTTTCCCCCTTAACTTTACTGACAAACTTTATCCTTCAAAGCTCCAATAAATAGCTTCACAGCTAACGTTAGCTTCACAGCTAAACCATTCATCCGAGTCCATTGAGTCTTCTTCCTCCGAGTTAACCATAGAGTTAACAGAGCACCGGTTCCACTTTATATATTCGTGATAATATCAGCCGCACATCCGAGATTACCCGTTCCCTCTTATAAAGGAATGCACGATTAAACTTGGAAATAATAGCTCCTGCTAACGTTACTCTCGTGCGTGGGCGATTCAACTGACCACAATACCCAGAATGCCTTGCGGCAGTCGCGTTAATCTCGTGCATGGGCGCTTCAACTGACTACAGGTGGAGGTGAGGGCGGGGGGAGGTGAGGGCGGGGGCAGAATACTGTCGATTTCGCTCGAGCGTGGAAACATCATTCAAGTGTAAGTTAGTTCCGTCTACTTCTTCCAAGTATTTTAGATCAAACACACACCTTTTTTTCCCTCACAGTGACTTTACATCTCGAACTAAATCATGGAATATGTCGAGTTATTAGTCCACAATTGAGACAAGTTTCCTGGGCACTTCCGGTTTGCTTCCGGACTCGGCCGCCGTCGTGTCTTTCTTTTCCGGTGTTTTGTGAATACAGTCAGAGGAGCGTAACGTGCTGTACTAGCGTAGTAGCCATAGCGACCGCCGAAAAAATGCAAACTTGGGATCATTCTCAGAGTCTCCTATCTAACGAAAGAGTGTCTATCCCACACCCGTTGACAGTGGACACATGGGAAGATAATATGTATAAATGGCCGAACGTAACTACAGGCAGGATTATAGCGTATTTTGAGGAATCAAAAAGTACCAAAGGGTAGGGTGAATGGAGGTATTATGGGACATAGCGTATTATGGGACACTTAAGCTATAGAGGCTATATTTTCTTGCCTGATGAGTGAAAATAAAAACTTTTTTTTCTGAGCCCTACCTGTGAAACTACACAATCAAAATCGCATGCCCTCATTGGTGTGACATCACATATGTGGGCGGGGCAAGCTTCAAACAGGAGGTTGACCCTGCAGGGCATGAGGTGAGGAAAATGACATAAGCTTTAGCTAGTTTTCATCATAAGGTCATAAAATTCTCATAGCTAATATATTGCACAAACTTTTGATGGAACATGAATATGATGCATGTTTGCAACCAAAAACAAAACAAAACAAAGTTTTATTTTTGGAATTAGGTTGTTTTCATTTTGTCCCATAATACGAAACACGGTTTCATATTATGGGACAGTATGTTTTCATATTATGGGACAGTGCTAAAAGGCTTTGCTAATGAACAAAATTATCAACCTTGCAATAGAGAACCATTGTTTATTCTCTAGAATAGATTAGTGGTTACCAATAAATAGGCAGGCAAAAAAAAGCTGACCACTTCAATTGGTTAATATTAATAGACTCTGAATCATCCTAGCCCTAACCCCAACCCTAAACATAATCATCCCAGCCTGACTTTCAACTTAATCATCCTAACCTTAACCCCAACCCTCAACTTAATCATCCTAACCCTAACCCCAACCCTCAATTTAATCATACTAACCCCAACCCTCAACTTCATCATCCTAACCCCAACCCTCAACTTCATCATCCTAACCCCAAACCTCAACTTAATCACCCCAGCCCCAACCCTCAACTTAAGCATCCTAACCCCAACCCCAACCACCAACATACTCATCCTAACCCTAACCCTCAACTTAATCATCCTAACCATAACCCCACCACTCAATTTAATCATCCTAAACCTAACCCCAACCATCAACATACTCATCCGAACCCTAACCCTCAACTTAATCATCCTAACCCAAACCCCACCCCTCAACTTAATCATTCTAACCCCAACCCTCAACTTAACCATCATAACCCAATGCCTCAACTTAATCATCCTAACCCTAACCCCACCCCCCAACTTAATCATCATAACCCTAACCCCACCACCCAACTTAATCATCCTAACCCTAACCCTCAACTTAACCATCCTAACCATAACCCCACCCCTCAACTTAATCATTCTAACCCTAACCCTCAACTTAATCATCCTAACCCTAACCCCACCCCTCAACTTAATCATCCTAAACCTAACCTACTGTTAACTCAACAACTAAGGGGGTTGTTGTGACAGTGAGGGCAGGCCGATTGTTGTTTGAATTGTTTACAGAGTTTTAAACATTAAATAAAACCGTTTAAATGAACATGGAGTGTTAATTTATAAAGATGAATAGGAAAAGTAAGATGTGCATGTCAGATTATATCAAAGTATGAATTAAATTGTGTAGTAAATGCTTAGACTAGCCTAAATTCATCACAAGGCATCTGTCCCATAATACGAAACATTTTGTCCCATAATACGAAACGTTACAGAAAAAAGGGATTTTGGGTCAGTTCACACAAAAGAGGATGCCACGCCTCCTTGGAATATAATGTAACCTTCATTCCACCTCAGAAGGTTAGGTAACATCTTGACTATTACAGAAATGTATCATGTGTTGGGCTATTTTTTTTAATTGATGGCAAAAAAGCTTCCACAAGGCGAAAAGTCAAAAAGTGTCCCATAATACCTCCATTCACCCTACTACCTGCAGGTCCAACTTGGCATGCATTGCACAGGACTTAAAAATGGCATGCTGGTCATCTGGAACAGAGCAGAATACATAGAAGTAGACGTGCCCTTCAACCAAGCCTTTGCTGAACAGCATATCACAAGGCTGCGCAGGTTCTACTTTGCTCACATGCTGCCGAAAATAGTAGATGAGTTTGTCGAGGGACGGTTGGAGTTGTGCGCAAAATACCACAGTGTTTCTGCTCTATAGTATAGATACATTATATATATTTATTATTATTGATATTGTTATTATTACATCTATTTCCTTATAACTGTGTAGATATATTATAGATATATAAATCGACATAAGCATGATTGTTATATAATTTATTAGTGTATAGATATAGATATATAATATATTATGTATACACATAAACTATACATTGTTACTTCTATTGGATGCTAGATATATTAGATATATAAATCAACTTAAGCATGATTATTATTATATCATATATTAGTGTATAGATATAGATATATTATAATATATTATGTATACACATAAACTATACATTGTTACTTCTATTGGATGCTAGATATATTATATATAAATCAACATATGCATGATTATTATATAATTTATTAGTGTATAGATATAGATATATTATGTATACACAAACTATACATTGTTACTTCTATCGGATGCTATTTTTTTCTATTCATTGTATGAACACTCACAATTTTGTGAAGAGACTCAATTATCATTAAAGATTTTCTGATTTCTGATTCTGATTAATTACTCATAACTGTTTGCACTCAAGTACCAAAAACAATGAATGCATTGAACTCTGTATGACATGGAAAAGTGAACTCCTGGAAGTACTACAATGACACAAAATCTCTTACAGAGTTTTATTGGTGAAAAAAGTTACAGAATATCAGCAGCAGCAGAATAAAAAAACAAAATAACATGATTACATAGCAAAAATACATGTTTACATAATCCAAAAACAAAAGAACATGAGAACATAGCAAAAACATGTCTGTTCATAAGAAAGGTTGAAATGAGAAGTCATCATTGAGTCCCTTCACATTGAGTCACACAATCTAGTTGCTGCAACTTGAGATGGATGCATCATGTGTGCATTATCTAAGGCTCTTTTGGCGGCCGTATGAGGTCCCCCCTAAGGTTAACTAGGGCGGCACAGATTGTTAGAATTTTGTCCAACCTTGGTGTCATGGAGATGGGGACAGTTTGGGACAAAATCTTGAACACTTTGAGCCTTCTTATTGCTCGCTCTACATGGATGCGCACATTGGCCACTCGTCTGGTGCGTGTCACCTCCTCATTTGTCAATTGTCCACGTTTGTTGGTGAATGCAGGGATATTCAACCTGACCTTTCTTTCATGCAGCAGGTCTCGAATTGTGAATCCGCGGTCAGCCATTACCTCATCACCTGGCCTCAAGTGCTCCAGGAACCCACTGTCCATTGTGATGTACTTATCGCTGCTTCTGCCTACATATGCATTAGATATAAACATGAACAGCCCATTGGGAGCAACAGCAACTAGATATTTAGCCGTGTTGGTTCCTTTGTAGTGGCTGAAATTGGAACTCCTGGTGTCAAGGTTTGTTGCCCTCTGAATAGCAGTTTCTGCACAATCAATGACACAGGTGGTTCGAGGGTAGTTTTGTTTAAATGAAACTGGCATGGTGGCCTGGATCGTTTCTCTTGGAAGCCAGGGGATAAAGTATTTAAACTGTTCACCCATCACATCAATCCAGTGAGAAATAACTTTGCTCGCCATGCTGGTAGACACATTGAAGCGATGAGAAATATCTCCTAGGACAAGATTTAGTTTTAGCTTCATTAAGGTCATCAAGATTTGGTCAACAACAGGAAGGGCAAATGAGGGCTGACTGAACGGCATTAATGCAGACACCAATTCGAAAAACCACAACAGGTGCACTCCCGTGAATAGCAGTGAGTTGTCATCAGTAAGGAGCATGGTGCTAGCCACAGTAGATTGGATTTCTGCCCCACACTGCGTAGCTTTATTGACCATGACTGCCTTTGTTGACGCATAGGCATAGCTATGGTCAACCTGTGTTGGGTCTTCCCACTGGGTCTGAGCATCGCGGTGTGTTGGAGGTGCAGGTTCAGGTTCTGCTTCAGGTTCACTGGGTGTTGATTCTGCATTACCTGAAAGAGAGAGGAGAGAGAATAAGGCTCTAAATGTAAATGTGATCAGGGATGGAACTTTGTTGTGTTTCTAGCAACAGCCTGGCAAGCTAACATTAGCCTGTAATTTGTACTAACAACGTGGGCTCTGGAGAACACCAGGGGTTTCCCTGCAAATTGATGATTTGTTAATCTGAATGGATGGAACTTGGCTGTATATACACTAAGCATATTTATTCATTAAGCATTACTTTTCAGACAGGTAAATACTGGAACGTCGGGGAGGCTGATCCAAGCCCACAACATTAGCTCAACACTGCAGTGCTAGCCTCTGCAGTGCTAGCTAGCTAACTAGCGTTACACCAGGCAATGCAACAAAGTAAACACACAAAACCAACACAACATAGCCAAATAATAATAACATGGATGATCAGCTATATCGTTGCTAACATGATAACTACCCAGCAAGCTAGCTTACCTTGTCGAGTGCAGGGACAAAGCCGTTTGGTAGCGGGCTGATGCTCAAAACATTGTCGATCCAACCACTCGTTCAAGCGTTTCTGTGTATTGTGACAGCCACGCACTGCACAATGTGTTCCAGTATTAACCATTGTTAATAACATCTGCTAACGTTGGTGTAGCTGATGTTATCGATCGTTGTAAAAAAAAAGTTTGGATATTTCGGCTGCTGCCTTCTGTGGAGCTCGCTGCTGTGGACTTAACCGGAAGCCGGTGCTGTGGACTTAACCGGAAGCCGGTGACACGAAAGGCTGCTATGGCACCGCCCTAGGAACGGCCAGGAAACTTGTCTTATAGACAAGTTTCCAGTAGTTTCCAGTAGTTTTCCTACTGTATTCAAGACAAAGTGGCTAAATGAGAGCTAAGCATAGACCTAATATAAACACAGTCAGGGGTCGTATACATCAAGAGCGATGCAAATATACGCACAAAATTGCGATGCGAGTTTTGACCCACCTGTCAATCCACAGATGTGTTCCGACGCGTCGGAAGCGAATTCCTGAAGAATCGACCTTGGTTCGAAAAACACCGCAATAACGCTCAGCGAAAAGGACTTAGAAGGTTTATTTTGTAGCCCATGTGTCTTTTTCATATTTGTGGATGGTTATTAATTAAAGAATATATACATTTTGTGTGTAGTCTAAAACATGTCTATGCATAGACAACATTATCCTGGGCTAAATGAGAGCTAAGCATAGACATAACGTTAAAATCTTGTGCTCAGATAAATTACCTTTTATGCTAACGTCGAGGACTTCTCTAGTGTATATTTTTGTATTTACTGCTAATTATTCATTTTAATAATGTATTTACTGCTTGGTCTAAAATAGGTCTATTAGCCGGCTATATGAGAGCTAAATCATAGACGCCCCGTTGAAATCACGTCTATTGTGGAACAGCATGACAGCTGCGGCACAGGCAACGCGTCTGTCCGTCTCCATGGTGACGGCTCCTTCCTGTTTCCGGTAATGTAGCGAGGGCGTCTCACTTGTTCGCCTTCTCTTTTATGCCCTCCCCTTAATCAGCAGTGCCCTCTACAGCTGCGAGTGGAACTCCATTTGGAGTGGCACTCGGTAGTGAAGTGGTAGTGAGTAGGGAGTGGTTTGGGATTGGGAGTAAGAGAGAAGTTATCTGACACTTGCTGATTGTTCTCTGACCATCTGTATTATCTGCTGCTTTCCAGCCTTAGCTTTGGCTGCTTATTACAACTACTAATGGGCTTTGGCCTAGTCTTTAGCTTAGCATGGTTGTTGTCTAGTTTATGTTGTGACCCAAAACCCCTAAACTGGGTCATAACGCATTTCAGCCTGCCTATTTTTTAGGCCTATGCGGAAATTGCATTCTTTCCAAATGGCCAGTGGGGGTCGCAGCTTGTGTAGCACACTCCCGGAACATCCATTCAACTATATGGGAAACGAGACAACTTCTCTCTCGGTCTATGTATTAAATAAACACTTTCCAAATTAGTGTATGGTCTGAAAAAACAATTTCAAGTATTTTTCATGCTCTAACGCGCTCCGTTTTTCAAATGATAGCCCCATTTCGAGGAAAATTGACGACAAACATTGGATAAAAAGAACAGTAATACTTCCGACCGGTAGAGGCAGCAATGTGCCGCAAGGCATCAGGTAGCAAGTATAGTTGAGCAAATTATCAGAAAATAGCGTTAGTTTATGATATTTTAATGTTAGTAGACACACGTAACTATATAGATACCATACATCTAACGTCCATAACATGGCGGACCATTTAACGTTATTTATACCGTTAAAGGTCCCATTCCGTGCAAAAGCTGTTTTTACTTGTAAATAGAGAGCCGCAGGGATGACGTATTTTTGTAGGCTGAATGCGGAAGTCCCGAACTTCCTGGTTCTTCACTGTTTCTGTCTATGGGATTTTTGAATGGGTTTTTGGCGCGATGCTTCAAATAATGTCTGTGGGCAACGCAAGTTTAATCAAGCGCGAACCAAGGTTCAGCGGGATAATCTTCACACATGAGGACCACTTTCATGAGTTTTGTAGCGTAAATGCGAGCGCTAGAAGTAAAAAGCTCGAGCTAAGCTAATCCAGAACTACACACTGTCGCATAGGCTTCCACGTCACGTCAGCACTCAACCTGGACTGTTGTTGGATATGTGCACTGATTACCCCGGGCTGAACAGGGCTGAACCAGGTGAGGGAAAGATAATTTCCGTATTCGTCCTTGAAGTGGTGACGTTATTGACGTATATATCCCCATCGACTCAAAAGTGTAGTCTCATTTAGCCGTTTGCTAGCTAGCCACCCTTTTAACGGCACATAAAAGCTTCAAAACTCATAAAAGTGGTGTGAAGATGATGTTACTAAACACTGGTTCGCATTTGATTAAGCCCAGAGAGATTATTAGAAGCATCGCGCCAAAAACCCATTCAAAACTCCCATAGGCGAAAACTGTGAAGAACCAGGGCTGTTAGCATCGATGATTTCCGGACTCGTTCCTGGGGCTCTCTATTGTGGGAAGTGGAGGATTTCTGAGAGAAGATTAGACCTGTTTATGGATTGTTGCAGTTCTTTGCACGACCAGAGGAGTGCAGTGACACACTCTCTCACTCTCATCAGTGTGTGTGCGTGCGCACATGTGTGTGTGTGTGTGTGTGTGTGTGTGTGTGTGTGTGTGTGTGTGACAATGAGAGAGAGAGAGATACTGGGAGTGAATGAGAGGATTAGAGCTGTGTATGGATTGTTGCAGTTCTTCGCGTTGCCAGAGGAGGGCAGCGACACACTCTCTCACTCTCATCAGTGGGTGTGTGTGTTTGTGTGGGTGGGTGCGCGTGCACGTGCGCGTGTGTGTGCGTGTGTAGGTTTGTGTGTGTGTAGGTGTGTATGTGGGGGATTAGAACTCTTTATGGATTGTTGCAGTTCTTCGCGTGGCCAGAGGAGGGCAGTGATGCACTCTCTCACTCTCATCACTGGGTGTGTGTGTGTGTGTGTGTGTGTGTGTGTGTGTGTGTGTGTGTGTGTGTGTGTGTGTGTGTGTGTGCATGTGTACGTGTGTGTGTGTGTGTGTGTGTGTGTGTGTGTGTGTGTGTGTGTACGTGCACGCGTGTGTAGGTTTGTGTGTGTGTGTGTGCGTGTGTGTGTATGCATGTGTGTGTGTGTGTGTGTGTGTGTAGGTGTGTATATGTCTGTGTGTGATAGACTTATAGTGAATGAGAGAGGATTAGAACCCTTTATTAATTGTTGCAGTTCTTCACGTGGCCAGAGGAGGGCAGTGATGCACTCACTCCTATCACTGGGTGTGCGTGCGTGCGTGTGTGTAATCCTTACCCTAACCCTATGAGCACATGACGTTGGCTACCTTAACCGAAAGTTAATGATGTAAATTAGTCTACTTGTATGTCATTTAATTTACTCCTTGTTCCTTTTCTTCAATCAAGCTGGATGGAGAAGGCATGATGACCCGCCCTCCTCTGCCTCTGATTGGCTAGTAGTAGTGCTTGTTTAGGCATGAGGAGTGATGATTGGTTGGGTTAGGATAAGAATATCAGGATAAGATTCAAGATTCAAGATTCAAGATTCAAGATTTTTATTGTCACTCCATGGTACAAGTATCACGTGTGAAATTCTTGTGCTGTGGACTCCGTTTACAACATAGTACAAATGTAACAGGGCATATGAGTGCAAAAACAACAATAGACACAACAAGCAATAAGGCAGTATAGTGATAGGACAAGTCAGAGACAGTGGCATATTCACTGCACATAGGTGCACATGTCCTGTGCATACTTTAGCCGTGCTTAGACATTTTAAATTTGGCGTATTTGAACTATAGGTGCAAATAGCATATTCCTTATTAAACATACAATTAAACTCAGCGTTTTAAATTCGGCGTATTTGACATACAACTGCAAATAGCATATTCCTTATTAGACATACATTTAAACATTAGACATACGTAATGGTAGCAGCTACAGTACTGTACAGTACGGCTACTGCACTATTTTTGTATGTTAAGGAGTCTCGTGGCCTGCGGGAAGAAACTGTTCCTCAAGCGATTTGTGCGTGCTTTTGGGACCCTGTATCTTCTCCCTGAGGGTAGCAGGGAGAACAGGCTGTTGTGGGGATGGTTTGTGTCTTTGATGATCTTCAGGGACCTCCTGAGGCACCGCTGTTTATACAGTTCATGCAGATCTGGCAACTCACATCCTGTTACATGCTGGGCCGCGCGTCTCACTCTCCGTAGCGCCCTGCGGTCCATGGTGGTACAGTTCCCGTACCAGGTGGTGAAGCAGCCAGTCAGCAGGCTTTCAATGGTGCCTCTGTAGAAGTCCGTAAGGATTTCTGGCCTTAGCCCAAATTTCTTCAGGCGCCTGAGTCCGTGTATTCGCTGTTGGGCCTTTTTGACAACAGTGGCGGTGTGGCCGGCCCAAGTCAGGTCCTGGTGGATGTTGACTCCCAGGTACTTGAAGCTGTCCACCCTTTCCACCACTGTGCCGTTGATGGTGATTGCGGGGGGGTGTGCCCCCCCCCCCTCCTGTAGTCTACAATGATCTCCTTGGTCTTGGAGACGTTCAGAGAGAGGTGGTTGTCCTGGCACCATTGTTCCAGGGCCCCTACCTCCTCTCTGTAGGCCGTCTCGTCGCCCCCCGAGATCAGCCCCACGACCGCTGTGTCGTCTGCAAACTTCACGATGGTGTTCGAAGTTTGAGTCGCCACGCAGTCGTGGGTGTAGAGGTTGTACCAGAAGGGGCTGGAGACGCACCCCTGGGGCGCTCCTATGCTGATGGTCAGTGGTGAGGAGGTGAGGTTGCCCACCCTCACCACCTGGCGGCGGTCTGTCAGGAAATCCAGGATCCAGTCGCACATTGCTGTGTTTAGTCCCAGATCCTTGAGCTTGCGTACCAGCCTGGAGGGTACTATGGTGTTGAATGCTGAGCTATAGTCAGTGGCAATCAGCCAATCAGCGGCATAGTAGGGCGGGCGCTTCATGCCGCGCAGAGCATGGAGAGCATGGGTCTAGGGGGAAGAGGCAGAGCGCTGGAGAACATTGGAGAGCTGCAACTGCAAGTGAAGGCACACAATTTGCCGCCTCTCCAAGTGCCGCCTATGTCGCCCAATATGCACGAGCTGGCCCTGGGTAAATGGCCTGCATTTATATAGCGCTTTTATCCAAAGCGCTTTACAATCAGTAGGTACATTCACCCATCCATACACCGATGGCGGCAGGCTACCACGCAGGGTGCTGCCACACCATCAGGAGCAATTTGGGGTTCAGTATCTTGCCCAAGGACACTTCGGTATGCAGAGTGGAGGAGACGGGAATCGAACCACCTAAGTTTGGGGTCGGTCACAGTGCTAAGGTATTCTGCCCTTCTGTAGTCTCTGTCTAGGGCCAGGTAGCATTCCAGTTTGCTCTGCTTTTTGGTTGACTCTTTCCAGTGTGTCAGATATTTTTCTTTTTGATTTCTTATCATTTGGTTTAATCTATAGGGGTGTCGTCTGTCTGGTGACTCTGCTTGTGAGCGGAGCCCCAGGACCAGCTGGCTGAGAGGGCATCTTCCTAGGCTCTCTCTGTGGGTGAGGGCTTTGCTATGGAGCGTATCAGGAGCACTTTCTTTAAGGTGGTCGTAAAATTTAGACGCTTTCTTCTGAATCTTGATGACTAGTGGGTATCGTCCTAATTCTGCTCTGCATGCATTGTTTGGTGTTTTCCGTTGGACACAGAGAATGGTTTTGCAGAATTCTGCATGCAGAGTCTCAATTTGGTGTTTGTCCCATTTTGTAAAATCTTGGTTGGCAAGTGGACGCCAGACTTCACAACCATAAAGGGAAATGGGTTCTATAACGGAGTCCAATATTTTTTCCAATATTTGAGCCAGATTTGAATTGGGATGTCTAACTATATGTTTCTTCTGATGGCATAAAAAGCCCTTCTTGCCTTGTCCCTCAGGTCGTTCACAGCTTTGTTGAAGTTACCTGTGGTGCTGATGTTTAGTCCGAGGTAGGTGTAGTTTTTTGTGTGTTCTAGGGCAATCGTATCTAGATTGAATTTATACTTGTGGTGCTGGAGGCTGGGTCCTTTTTGGAATATCATAATCTTTGTCTTGGTTAGGTTCACTGTCAAGGCCCACGTCTGGGAAAATGTGTGTAGAAGGTCAAGGTGCTGTTGTAGCCCTTCTTTGGTTGGAGACAGCAGCACCAGATCGTCTGCAAACAGCAGACATTTGACTTCTGTGTCTACTAGGGTGATGCCAGGTGCTGCAGACTGTTCTAATGTTTTTGCTAGTTCATTGACGTATACGTTGAAGAGGGTCGGACTCAAGCTGCAGCCCTGTCTGACCCCCCGGCTTTGGGGAAAGAAGTCTGTGTGTTTTTTGCCAATCTTAACAGCACACTTGTTGTTAGTGTACATTGAGTTTATGATGTCATAGGTTTTTCCTCCAACACCACTTTCCAATAATTTGTAAAGCAGACCCTCGTGCCATATGGAGTCAAATGCTTTTTTGAAATCAACAAAACAGGAGAATAATTTGCCTTTCTTTTTGTTGATTTGGTTGTCAATTAGGGTGCTGAGGGTGAAGATATGGTCTGTTGTATGATCATTTGGTAAAAAGCCAATGTGTGTGTGTGTGTGTGTGTGTGTGTGTGTGTGTGTGTGTGTGTGTGTGTGTGTGTGTGTGTGTGTGTGTGTGTGTGTGTGTGTGTGTGTGTGTGTGTGCGTGTGTGTGTGTGTGTGCGTGTGTGTGTAGGTGTGTATATGTCTGTGTGTGATAGATAGACTTATAGTGAATGAGAGAGGATTAGAACCCTTTATGGATTGTTGCAGTTCTTCGCGTGGCCAGAGGAGGGCAGTGATGCACTCACTCCTATCACTGGGTGTGCGTGCGTGCGTGTGTGTAATCCTTACCCTAACCCTATGAGCACATGACGTTGGCTACCTTAACCGAAAGTTAATGATGTAAATTAGTCTACTTGTATGTCATTTCATGTACTCCTTGTTCCTTTTCCTCAATCAAGCTGGATGGAGAGGGCATGATGACCCGCCCTCCTCTGCCTCTGATTGGCTAGTGGTAGTGCTTGTTTAGGCATGAGGAGTGATGATTGGTTGGGTTAGGATAAGAATATCAGGATAAGCCAATCAGCGGCATAGTAGGGCGGGCGGTTCATGCCGCGCAGAGCGGGGAGAGCATGGGTCTAGGGGGAAGAGGCAGAGCGCTGGAGAACATTGGAGAGCTGCGACTGCAAGTGAAGGCGCACAATTTGCCGCCTCTCCAAGTGCCGCCCTAGGCGCTCGCCTATGCAGTATGGTTCAGCATGCACACCCTTGAGGTTATTCTGAAGAATATTCTGGACAGTATTTGTCATTGTTCCAACAATAATAAACATATCCGTATAAAGCAAGCATATTCGTCTACTCCAATGTTGATAAGAGTATTAAAAACTTGAAAAATATCAGTTTAAGGTAGATTTAGAAAAGATAAGAAATTGTGCTATTAATTTGCGATTAATCGCGATTAACTATGGACAATCATGCGATTAATCGCGATTAAATATTTTAATCGATTGACAGCCCTAGTACATATGTAGTGAATCTACTTCCCAATAAACAGCTGATATCAGAAAGTGATTTATCATGACAGTTTTGACAGTGACAACACACACACACACACACACACACGCACACACACACACACACACACACACACACACACACACACACACACACACACACACACACACACACACACACTTTTTTCTTTCTTTTCTTTCTCTCTGACCTGCTCCCCCCGCTCTCTATCTCGCCCTCTCTGCTCTGCATTCTCTTGCTCTCTTTGTTATGGCAGTCTGAACGATGTATATTTTATGTGCGGCTCTGGAGGCTTTTACCATTAATTATAGAAAAACACTAAGCTCTCTATTTGCTGGACAGATGTTATTTTTTACTTAAGGAGAGAACAGGACTGTTCCATAATTCAGAGGTAATCCTGTCCACCGAAGAATGAATAAATAAATAAATAAATAAATAAATAAATAAATAAATAAATAAATAAATAAATAAATAAATAATGTAAAAACCACAAATATTCCTACACTCCTGTGTGCTCAGACATGTATTACATGCAGAGCGACATGCACAGATTCCTCTTACACTCAGTGTTCAGAGTGT
The DNA here is from genome assembly GCF_964638095.1 of Poromitra crassiceps. Lineage (NCBI taxonomy): Eukaryota > Metazoa > Chordata > Actinopteri > Beryciformes > Melamphaidae > Poromitra > Poromitra crassiceps. The sequence goes on along the minus strand of NC_139632.1, from coordinate 3,296,708 downwards.
GAGTGCTCTCAATGCAATAAATCTGGAATAGCTCCTGTGTATTATTTCATATTTTATTACATCTATTTATGTTTCAAATCACACACAATACAACCTTTTTGACTTAGAAATAACCAAAAAGTTTGTAATGAATCTGAAATGTACGGAGCAAATCTGCCAGATATTTAATTTAAAAAAAACAATAATAATAATAATAAACAATAATATAATAATAATAATAATAATAATAATAATAATAATAATAATAATAATAATAATAATAATAATAATAATAATAATAATAATAGATAAATGAAACTAGTCAGAATGCATTAAAAAGTATCCTGCATGCAGTTGGAACAGATACATAATATTTTCATGTATGCCTACAAGTCTTGATTTCAAGCCTTGGGGTTTGGGGGGTCTTGGGACCACTCAGTTGCCGTCCCTCCAGCAAGTTGAAATCGCACCCCTGGGCCTGGGCTGACCCTTTATCCACACCTCCTGCACACACACACGCACACACACACACACACACACATACACACACACACGCGCATTGCACGCACCCACGCACCCACGCACACACTCACGTGTGCACACACACACACACAGCTGAGCACTCACTCCCACACACAGTGAAAAGAGTAGGGGTTGGCTAGGGTGAGTCCATCCCATCGTTTTAGAGAGGGATCCCATTAAAAGTGCATGAGTGTGTCTGTCTAGGAATCAAGACACCCACTTTCTTCCTCAGCCGATAGCTTTTTTTCTGAATGTAAATAATAGACCAATGGCTTTTCGATTTTAGAATTTGAGTTAATTCACCAGTCATTTTGCAGATGCAGTTTTGAAAATTGAAGAGCTTTTAAAAATACACAGATGCATGTCCAGATGTTATGTATGTTTTTATGTATAAAAATATGAGCAACACCATATTAAGAATGAACGGGGGCAAGGTGGCGCAGTGGTAAGCACTGTCGCCTCACAGCTAGAAGGTCCTGGGTTCAATCCCCACCTGGAACGTTGTGAGCACTGAAGGAGTGCATGCCCGTCCGCATGTCCTCGAGTGCCCACCGCCCGGGTGGGGTCGTCAAAAGGGCCTTTCTGTGTGGAGTTTGCATGTTCTCCCCGTGCCTCCCGGAGGTTTCCTTCATATAGGAACCCCACACCAAAACATGCAATATCCTGGTCGCTGAAGTGGTGCATCATAGTCGTTAGGGGCACCTGTTCGGAGGGAGGGGAACTCATTGGAATAGTGTGATCCTCCCACATGCTATGTCCTACCGGTAAAGCTTCCCCTGTCAGGTGAAAAGAAGCGGCTGGCTACTGCCCATGTCTCAGAGGAAGCATGGAACCGGTTTTGGCTCTCCCCAGATCGGCAGATGGTGGAGCAGCAACCAGGATAAATAAATTAAAATTACTACTACTACTAGTGGGTTGGGAATGGGGTGAATGAATGGACCTATGAATTGTATTACATTGCAATATTCCTTATTTAAAATTGAACCATACAAATACCAAAATATTCATAATAATACCCACTATTTATTAGGCTAGTTAGGCTATCACAACAATAACTATATTCCAAAGTATTGGTGTTGGATAATGAACCCATAAACTTTGATTAATATTTAAAATACCCATTCAAATGTATACAGGCCGAGTTTGTACACTCCTTAAAATACTGTAGCCTACACACACGCGGTTATTCACTTCATGCATGTTCCCATGATTAGATAGTAAATAGGCAACACTAAGTCAACTAACTATAGGAAATCACTTGAATGTGCGCTCCTCTGATTGACGTCTCAAAGTATACTGACCAAATTCAAAACAATAAAGGCAGTAAAACGTATGCTTACTGATGCTGCCAATGCAGGAAATGGACTACCGTTGGTCTTTCCATCGTTGGGTCGACAATAAACACTCACCGTTATGCACAAGCCAAAGCAGCACCGAGCACATGGACGGAGCACTGCAGCGTATGATTTGCCTTGTGCCAACAGGCGGCGCTGCTCGCACACAAACCCAGCAACTGCCTGAGCACTTCCTCAGAGTAGTTTAGAGCATATCCTGTATAAAATAAAAAATAAAATAAAATAAAATAAAATAAAATAAAATAAAAGTTACCTCCAGGAGCTGAGCGGATTCTAATATGTTTTCATGGCAAGTGAGTGGTGAGTAGGGCTATTTTGCATTGCTGATTTAGGCTGTTTCTAGGTCCATTCATTACTTTAAATGCTTTGAGATTAGCCTCAGATGCAACAATAAGACTTGCCCTGATAGAATCCATCATTAGCCTAATAAATCTGACATATATGGAGCAAATCTGCCAGATATTTAATTTAAAAAACAATAATAATAATAAAATAATAATAATAATAATAATAACAACAACAACAACAACAATAATATTGCTGTTGTTGTTGTTATGACACTTAGCTACTGTATGCCATATTTCTGTTTCCCAAAGCATTTCTTGTAGTCACATCTAAACCGTAAAAAAGAAAGAAAAAGTCTGGGCTGTCTCAGATCAAGTAAAGAGTGCAACATGGAAATGATCTCCAGCCAAACCTGTGAGGAGTTAGGAAAACTGTCCAGCCTCTCCTCTCCTCTCCTCTCCT